>NC_049236.1:21845750-22157000 GCF_011100685.1 Canis lupus familiaris | reverse complement strand
TTAATAAGGAGCTTCTTCTATTGCTTTATGAATAATAGGGGCTTAGAGAACTCTAAGCATACAAAGATATCTTGTTTTCCAAAAAAAAAAAAAAAGTCTGTACATTCCATTGTTTCTAATTAAACATTGGAGAACATTAAGACGTTTCCATAATCTTTAGTGTTTTATTCATGATTGTAAGGTAGGACGTCCTGTTCCCTGTTCATCATCATACCCGCTATAGGGAAAGGCAGAGAAAGACATGGAAGCAATGATTTCCTGTTTCCAGGAACTTGGAGCATAATGGAATGGAACAAATCCTAGGATGGGATGGAGAGACTTGGGAGCAGAAACATGTGAATCTTCTGTGGGACCTTTCACAGGTCTATCTTTGCCACTGAAAGACTGCCCCAGAAAGTCTGGGAGCAGCTCAGAGACTTGGTAATAAGGGCGGCAAACCGAGGCAGGCTGTTGCAGCCCTCCGTTTGCACAGCATGGTAGTGGCCTTGGAGTTGGGAGAACAGAGTCAGGGAAGCAAACTGTAGGACATGTGCAGTGTGTTCGTGTGTTTGCAGATTAAAATATCCCTAGCACAGGCCCTATAACCTGCTTCTCAGAGGCTGTTTAGCAGAAAGGATGAGTGTTTGGAGTCAGACAAAAGTCTGAGTTTCAGCCATCCCATTAGCTACAGGACCTGGTGCAATTTTTAACTTCTCTGTGTTTTGGCTTCTTTGTCTATACATTTGGAATAATAACTACCCATAGTGTCATTATGAAGAGTCAATGAGCTACCATACTTGGCACAGTGCTTGCCTGGCTCATATAAACCCTCAAGAGATGTGCATTTAAATATGGTAAGCCTTGCTCTACCTGGTTTTTCCAGGTAACAGAGCTTTGCAAATACAGTGTACCAAATAGAAACAGGAATGGCTTCCCCCCCTAAAATCAGGCAAGCCTACCGTGACATGCAGGTCCCATAGCCTTTATGTGATTTTCAAACATGGCCTCAATATAAACAAAATATCAGTATGATAGTACTTGGAAAGTCAGTGACCTCAAACAGAGCGTACATCTCTCCTCAGAATCTAAGTTAAACATAGATGTTGATTTTATATTAGGCAAGTATTTCAAAGGCTGTCTGCATTCTCTCTTGATGGCTTAAGCTGTTCAAAAATGTGTTCTATCTTCAAAACATATAACTACTCCAGACTCTTGACCTATTTTAAATTCTAATCTCACTTTATTTTTATTTTTTGACACTGAGATACAATTAAGAACAGACTACTCCTGACATGCTGGTTCCAGAAAGGCATTTTTTCCCCCTTCTCTCCTCAAACACTAGCAGAGAGCACAACTTCAGGGGAGTGCCTTGTCAGAATATTGATTTATTTATGTAGAAACAACATCTTAAACTAAAGAGCAGTTGCTTAACTTTTGGTAAACACGGCCTCTTGCCACATTCCAAAGTGTTTGAAACTTTGAGAATGAGAAGACTGGGCTACAAGTATTTTCCAAAAACAAAAACAAAAAAACTCCTTCCTTTTTAATAGCATTGTCTGTGGGCCCTTGCGCTTCACTTCCAGATACTCATCCCTGCACTCCAGTCTACCTGAAGTCCAGAAAATTATCTTTAAATATAAACTGACTGTGTTCCACATGAAAAGAGATACAGGTTTAGAAGTTACTTTCAGAAAGGATGTTAAAAAAGCAGGGGCTCACTCTAGGACGGAAGGCAGGACTTCTAAGAACACCACCCTCTAAGCATTTTAAGGGTAAACTAGATGGTTTGCCTGTGGCTTGGGTTTGCTGGGCTCTGAGTTCTCCTCCCGTCCCAGGCTCTCTTGTTTTCCAAGCCAGAAATTTGCCAGCTCCTGGAGCCCAGGAGAACGACGCGCCGGTGAGCACAGTGACGTATACCCAGCCATCTCGCGGAGAATATAATTGCACAGTATTAGTGACTCGAGGGACATTGAAAGTGGAACAAAAAAGCTACACAGTTTATTTGTTCCCTAAGTTCCCTCTTGTCAAGAGACCAAGAACAGGGAAGAGAGGAGATGAAGCTGGCAGGACCCAGCAGGTGCCAACGGTCGTTCTGTTGGAAGCAGACCGACAGAGAATTCTTCCCTTGGCTTTTCCAAAAGCTTAAGTGCCATTCCACTTTGCCTGCAGACACCTGAAATCTGGAAAGGGTGGGCAGAAGTGGCCCAGGGATATTGAGACCATCACTGGCCCTACAGCGAGAGGGGAAATACCTGAAACTGTTAAACAGCAAACAGTGTGGACTTTTCCCCATGAAACAGTGATTCATTACTCAAGGTGTCTGTTTATTTTAGGAATTTATTTGACATTAGACTTTTTTTGGGGGGTGGAGAGCACAAGGTGGGGATGGGAGCAGGGGGGAGAGGGGCTTGGGGCAGGGAGGAAAAGGGGGGGGAGAGAGAGAGAGACAGAGAGAGAGAGAGAGAGAGAGAGAGAGAAAATCTTAAGCAGATTCCACGTCCAGCACAGAGCCTCACATGGGGCTGCATCTCAAAACCCTGAGATCATGACCTGAGCTGAAATCAAGAGTTGGATGCTTAACCAGCAGAGCCACTCAGGTGTCTCAGTCTTTTTAAGGCCACGTATTACAGGATTACACTGATATGCAATGTCTAGAATAGGCTAATCCATAGAGGTAGAAAGTATTAACAGTGGCCTCTGGACAGAGCATAGGAATAGGAGTGATTGCAAATGGGTATGAAGTTTCTTTTTGGGGTGATGGAAATATTCTAAAATTAGGTTGTTTTAACGGGTTACCTGACTCTATATTTACTGAAAATCATTGGAAGAAACAATTTTCAAACATAAAAGTACATAATCTATATTACATTTTTCAGATAAAGAAATGAGGTTCAAAAAGTTTATGGGATTTGGACCCTGAATTACATCCTCATTTGACCCGTGCCACACTTTTTCCTGAAATTTAACTCCTATGTTGTGCAAAAGGAAATAGTTTCCTTACTTATAAGGAGCTCATACTCCACCTGTGTTGTCGACGAAACAGGTGAACAAGGCATCTTTCCATGTATGAGCATGTTATGTGGCTAAGCACTTCCACCTGGAAACCAAAGCTGTGGGTAATGATGTGTCGAGCGTGTGGTATCACATAGATAATACACTGCCAGGGTCAAAGGCAAAAGAGAGCCGAGCATCATCAGGGAGGCTCCTTAGAATGAGAAGAAAGTGCTATTGAATCTCAGACAGTGAGTATCACAGTGTTTTCCTACATAGACTATTACCTGGGGTTCTGGTCTCTTTAGCTTAAAAATGCATGATATATGCTTACATATGACCTGGTAGTGCTAGGTGAAATGAAAACATGTGTCCACAGGAAGCTGTACATTTATGACAGCTTTGTTCATCATATTTCAAAATTGGAAAACAATGCCAAAAGTCCATCAACACGAAAATGGATAAATTGTGGCCTATTCATACTAAGTAATAAGGAGTGAACTGCTGCATATGCAACTGTAGGAAGGATCTCAGAAACATCTGGAAGAAAAAGAAGCCAGACACAAAATAGCACGATTCCGTTTACATGTAGTTCAAGAACAGACAAGTTAATCCATGGTGAGAAAAAGCAGAACAAATTACCTCTAGGAGCTGGGGATTGATTGCAAAGAGGCATGTGGGACTTGTTGGGGGCAAGAAATGTTCTGCAGCTTGCCTGGAGTGGTGGTAATACTGGTGGACAAAACTGTCAAGAGGCATTGAATTGTACATTTCATAGGAGTGCATTTTATTATCTATCAGCTTCTACTTCAAAAAAGGTGTAATGTTGCTAGAAAAGGTCCAGAAAGGAGCAAGCAAATGACTTGGAGAATCTGAGAAGCTATGGTATGAAGACAGGCTATAAATGGATTAGTCTTCATATTTCAAGCAGTGTTTTTATGTCAGGAGAATTAAGGCTCACGCTTTCTACCCCGAGAGGCAGAGGCCAGTAGAAACATGACTTTGGAATCAGAAAAAAAAAAACGTGTTTGAATTCCTGAGTTCTCGTTGGCTAGCCACATGGCCTGGGGATCTTAGTATTGACTTTAAATCATGACTTTAAATCAAGTCATGTGGTGAGGAGCATGATCTTGGAGACAAATGCTGTGGTTCAAAGGGAAACTAGAATATTTTGAGGAAGCATCTCTAAACTTTTCAAACCACATCAGGAGAGAACTCCCAGCACCCCTGAGTGCTGTTTCAAATGAAGCTCTCAATCAACGTCAGACATCATGCTTCCATATTTCGGGTTTCAGTGCTTGAAACTCTTTTTTAAAAGCTGCTTTCCAGAGATATAATTCACCTAACATAAAATTCATCCTCTTAAAAAGTGTATAATTCAATGGATTTTGGTATCTGTGGAAATGTGTAACCATCACCACTATCTAATTTTAGAATCTTTTCATCACCCCACAAAGAAACCCATACCCATTAGTGGTTATTATTCATTCCTCCCCCACAACTCGCAGCCCTTGGCAACCATTAGTCTGCTTCCTGTCTGTGGATTTGTCTATTCTGGTTCATCCATGTTGGAGCATGTATCAGTGCAGCATTTCTTTTTTGGTGTGTGGCTGAAAAGTATTCTGTTGTGTGGATATAGCATGTTTATACTACTTACCAGCTGATGGAAATTTGAGTGCTTTCTACTTTTTGGCAATTATGAAAAATACTGCTGTGAACATTCTCATGCAGGTTTTTGTTTTTGTTTTTTTTTGGTGTGGCCATGTGTCTCCATTTCTCTTGAGTATATACTCAGGAGTTGAATTGCTGGGTCATATGATGACTCTCCATTTAATATTTTGGGGAACTATTAAACTTTTTCCCAAGTGGCTACCCCATCTTATTTTCCCACTAGAAATGCATGAGGGTTTTGATTTTTCCACATTCTTGCAAACACTAGTTATGGTCAGTTTTTTTGGCTTATAGGAGCGCCTGAACTTTGAGTTCTTTTTTGTGGTGTCAGGGCATAGAGCGGTGCACAGTCATTGGGGCCATGTTGTGTTATGCCATCTTCCACTCCTGCATGGTAAGTCTTACCCTGCGTTATCATTTATGCTCTCTTTCCATGCCCCACAGTCTCTCAGACATGAGGTCTAAGCTCAGATACCTCCTTTTTATCAAAACATGCATGACGTGAAAGCTCTCTGAACCCTTAGTCTGTCCAACTCTCTTCGTAAGACGAAAGATACAGGTCAGAGCAATGGTTTTTCTGCTGACAAGGAAAGAAGGGCACTGGTCTGTGTTCCCAATAATAAGAATGACATTTATTTGAGTTTGTTAGGTTCCAAGAATTATTCTACGTGCTTCATGTGAATTTTCTCGTTTGGAGTGTACGATAGCTCATGCAGGTAGGTAATAACCCATTTTACAGAAGGGTTAAGTAACAAGCCCAAGGACACACCAATAGCAAGGGGAGTCATGGTTGGGTCTGGGTAGGTTGAGTCCAGGTCCAGAGCTTTAAATCTCCCCTACAGTGCTGTTTCACCATTAAAGTATAACTGACTAAGCTGAATGGGTCTGTCTCCTTCACCATTGCATTCTTGCAAACTAGCCCGGTCCCTGGCTCATAAAAGGGGCTTTCTATATATATGTTGAATAAATATGGGAATAAGTGAATAAAATTAACAATGATTTAAAGACTCTTGTTTGTAAAATTCATAAAAAAACTTTTAGCCTTGTTTAAAACAAGTGTGGGTGGGGGATGCTCCTTCTCTTTTATCTCTTAATTATTCGAGCTCATGTTTTTCAGTGAGTTCTCATTCTCCTTTATTCTGTACTACACACAGTACAACTCCATTGCTGACATTTCATCTACTTGCAGAGTAACAGATTGTAAGGATTACAGATTTCACAGTACAAACATTTGGCCTGCTTAGAGTGTGGTAGGAGTAAGAGAGAAGGTAAAAACATTTAGTGTGAAGAATTCATAAACAAGATAATAAAAAAGTGTTCCAAAACATACGATAAACTCCTCCAGAAAGGATTACATTGCAAAAGATCCAACTGTGTGGAAGATGGAGGTCACAACAGACTAAGACACTCTCCTGCATCAGTCACGTTTCCCACTCAAAAACCTCTTCACTATTTCAGTAATAAACCTGATGTAGGCAAGACTGCTCTGATCTGTGTTCTTTTTCTCATTCTTCGGTTTTCTGTTTGTTCCCATTTCTTTTTTTTTTGTTTGTTTGTTCCCATTTCGACTCCCACTCTTCACTTGCTGCTCTACCAATCCATATTCAAAAATCTATGCTGCTAAACCACTTTGCTTTAATCGAAACTTAACTGAAAACCCTTATATTCTTTGAGTTAAAAGGAAAACTAACCCCTACATCAGTTTCTATTAAAACAGTTGGATTCCTTAGTATTTTATGTGTCAGAACTTGTATCTCCTAATAATTTTTCCCACGGTGACCCACTTGAGAGGCCACAAAATGATGCCGATGTTCAAAACATTTGGTCAGAGTCAGAATATAAATCTTACAAGAACATTCATCATCTTTATTTTACCACAGTAACTAAAACTATTTTTCTCAATTTGATCATCAACTCCTACTTGATCCTAATTAGTTTATGGCAAAGGTGAAGGTAAAAATTACCTTGTGGAGACAAAAACAAGTCACTATCGAGGAGAAAAGAATGTACTGTACACTAAGAAAGACTTCTGGAGAGAGGAAATAGAATTCAAAAATACCATACGGATACCAGGGCATCCTTCAAACATGACTTCCCTGAAGGTGGTAAAACTCAGGATGTATGTTTGATAAATAAAATTCTCATTTGATTCTAATTTGTTCAATTCAGTTGGAAACAATTAAGGACTTTGGATGTTCAAGATGCAGTGCTAGGTCCTGGAGATCAGGTAAATGAGATAGACAGCATCCTTGTACTCACTGAGCTTTAGTCAACTGAGCGGCAATATAGTAGAGAGAAAACGGGCTGCTGATTCAGGCCGACCTGAGTCTAAATCTGTGCTCTGTTGTTTTATTTCCTGGGTGGCTTTAGGCAAATTATATTTTCTACTAAGTGAAATAGGGGTAAGAAGAGTTGCCCCATAGGACTGCCCCCAAGAATTACATGAAATAGTGTAGGAAAAGCAGTTAGTAGTGTGTCTGGCGCAGATGTGGGTCTGGGTCTCCTATTCCAACTCTTAATCTTTGGGAAGAACAAGCTTCACTTAGTGACCCAAGTCTAGATTCATCAGGCTGATATTTAAGGGACAAACTGTCACTAAACTACTCGAGTCTTATTTATTCGGTTGGAGGTTATCTATTCAAGCTTTCACTTCACTCTTAGTGGGCCTGTCATTGGCAGTCTCAGCTCTTTAAGTTTGCTTTTGCTGATCTTTTTTTCATTTCTGGAGGGCATCCTCCATTTCTTTCTGCCTATTCAAATTCTCCTGTTTAAAGACTGGTTCACGTTTTTCAAGTCTTCAGTGGAGCTTCCCTGTCCATACCTTTTCTTGTTTAAAACATATGGTACATTTGAATTTATACTTCTTACTTGGCTCTTCCTGAAGCTTTTGTAATTTTGCATTATAAAGTTTTGTTACTATTATTGCCACTTCCCATATGTGATGCTTAATTATCTGTTTTATATACTTCATACACTTTGCAATATACTTTTATATACTGATTTCACAGATACTCAATATATTTTAAATGAATAAATGGGAATTTATATTCTATTTAATGAAGAATTTTTTTTAAATGGAAAGCAAAATCCTTCTGCCTTCATTAAATTCATTAGCACTCATGAGTAAATAATAACATGTTTGTGTTAATGAGTACCTTTGTATTTAAGACTTTGTATCTTGGGCAGGAATTCATGCTGAGTATTTGTGAAATATTAAGAAGTAACAAAATGCCAGAGCTGGTTTTTTTTGCTATGTTACATACATTTGCAATGTATTATAAATTTGAGAGGGAAAATATATATGGAGGCTTTAACCAGTTGCAAGTTGTCAAAAAAAAAAAAAAAAAAACTCACCAAATGTCAAGACTCTGGGGGAAAAAAAAAGACCAAAGCTGAGAAAAACTAGTCTGCATCAGTTAGTTTTCTGTTTTTGCATTTGAATTTACAAAAAAAAAAAGAATTTACAGGTATATTTTGGGGCCTGAAAAGACTGGAAAAGATTGTCTATTGAAGATGGTATGTTTAAACAGAAAGAGTATAGGCTTGAGACCTGTGTTTGGCATTTTAGCTCTGGCATTGGTTGTATGAACTTGGAGAAATTGCTTAGACTTTGCTTGGCTTCAGGTCTTATCCCTTCATTTTGTAAAACAGATATAATAACGCCAGTTTTGAAGAGTGCTGTGAGAATTACTTTTGTTGGCATTCAGTGGACACTCATAAAAGGTAGCTTTTACTATTACTTGTGTTTATAGCTTAGATAGAGAAGTTAAAGTAAGTTTTAATGAATGTGAATTTTGGAAATGAAAGCAGGGGTGTCTGGGTGGTGAGAGTTGTGAAGGGGAGGGTAATGCAGCAGATTAAACTATGACAATGCAAGGTCATCAAAGGGTATTTTGAAAATATTCAGTCTCCCATTCATTTCTCCAATTTCATTCTTTAAAGTCTAAATTTAGGTTATTTTTCTAGAGAATTCACAATGAAAAATAAAATGATATTAAATTTTCATTTAGAAACTCAGTGAAGTGAGAATTTGGTTTTGTCCATTTGTGCATGAAAAGTCTTTTTAACTAGAAAGGCAATCAAATTATACACTACACACTAGAGGGATATTTCAAGTTACTTGCTTTTTCCTATGATGTTCTCAGAAACCACATCGTGGAGCAGATAATACTTACTATGCATAGCAATATAGATATGATTTGAAATTCTGACCAAAGACTCAAAATCAAGTAAACCATAGCTATGGCCAAAAACATACCAAAAAATCAAGGGCAATTCTACTTTTGTAATAGTTGAAATGGAATTATTATGTTTGAAGTCTCATACTAAATGCACTAAAATATATCATGGTCTTAATATAAGACAACTCAGTACCACTGTATCATACCTACTCTGTTATAAATCTAACTAGCAATAAATACTCCATGATAAACTTAGATATTTGTTTATATTCTTTGAATTCTCCTTGGAGCTGATTCTTTTCCACTTCCTTCTTGGTAAATTTCCATGTTGCAAGCAGAGACTTACATCATAGATTTAACTAAGTCTTAACTTCAGATAAAGTTAAACTAAGCTAAACTGCAAGCTCTCTCTGCATCATGGAAACAGGGTGACAAGAAGGTTAAAAAGAACGACATACTGAATAAACCTTAACAAAAACAACTGTCATTTTTATGACCACCAACAAAAGCAGTAACAACAGTGGTTTGGCTAAGCATCTAACTGCCTCTCTTTTAAAAGAAACAGACCGGGGTGCCTGGGTGGCTCAGTCGGTTAAGCATCCAATTCTTGGTTTTGACTCAGGTGATGATCTCATGCGTTATGAGATAGAGCCCCGCATTGGACCCCATGGTCAACATGGAGTCTGCTTGAGATTCTCTGTCTCTGTCCTACCCCCACTCACTTGCACGCTCGCTCTCTCTTTCTCTCAAGTAAATAAATGAAATCTTTAAGAAACAGATCAAAATACTCAAAAAGGCATCAAACAATTTTCATTGTTTAGTGCTAGGATATTTTGTTGATGAGCTTTCAGAAACTCTGGACTTCATTTATACAAGAATAGAATTACTATTATTATTTTTTAAAGATTTTGTTTGACATAGAGAGCAAACACACATACAGATGGGAGGAACAAGCAGAGGGAGAGGGAGAAGCAGGCTTTCCATGGAGCAGGGAGCCTGATGTGAGGCTTGATTCCAGCACCATGGGATCATGACTGGAGCCCAAGGCAGATGCTTAAGGGATTGAGCCCGTGAGGCATCCCCAGAATTACTGTTATTGATATGGACTTTCAGAAGAGAATTTTGAAACATCTCACAGCATAATAAACACCTTCCTGTATTCCTTCAATCAAAAATATTTTGGTGGGATCCTTGGGTGGCTCAGCGGTTTGGCGCCTGCCTTGGCCCAGGGCATGATCATGGAGACCCGGGGTTGAGTCCTGCATTGGGCTCCCGGCATGGAGCCTGCTTCTCCCTCTGCCTGTGTCTCTGCCTCTCCTCTCTCTATCATAAATAAATAAATAAAATCTTAAAAAAAATATTTTTGCACACCTACTATGTGCTTGCTTCTGTGATCAAACTGGTTTCATAGTGGGGAACAACAGATATGGCCACTGTTGGGATGAAGCTTAGAGTCTGGGCAGGGGTGAAAGGGGAAGGGGTAAAAGATGCACAAGGAAGCAAAGACAAATAAATATAAATTTCTGGAATGTTATGGATCAAAATAAGTGTCTTTGTTGGATTTCTCTAATGAGATAGTTTGTGAATGACAAGGAAGGTTCTTATTGGCATCCATGTTTAAAATTCCACCAGTTAACCTTTTGTGAGGATTTTCTTTCAGGGCATTGATTTATTTTGCAGAGACTCTCAGAGGGCATGAGTTACCATCTGACTGCTAAGTATACTTAGAAATAACATCAGTTCTTTTATGATCTTTGGACATAAAATATGTCATAAGGAATGATGAGTTTAACCCATTCCAAAGAAATATCAAGTAATTTACCATTGGATGCTGAACAGCTTTTGCCATTTGACTGAATATGTATTGTCCAAATGCTTTCCTGTGAAGTAAATGTTTTTCTAATTAGGCTTAAAAATGTGAAATTTTGTTGCAAAATTGATTTTCTATTAAGGCACTAAAGTAGTTTCTCTTCCCTTCTGCTTGGGTACTAATTAAATTATGTCTCAACTAGCTTTAATTCAGCAATCAATTTTTTTTCCATTTGCACTGGATTACAGAATCTCATTTAAAAATCACTCTTTAATGAATTCTACACAAAGCAGAGGTGATAGACTTATTCTCTAATGGAGGAAAAAGAATAGTACTGGTAAAGTCATAAGCTAGACTTACTCGAAAATCAAAAAACCCTCAGTTGTTTTCTGGTAGTATCTATTTCTTATGCTGTCTTTAGAGATAAATAGTGGAGGCCATGGGGGTTAAAAGTACATTAAAAATTAGGGACAAAATGATAAAATAAAAAGGATCTAAGTGCTTTAAAGATGCTGGACTACAGATGATGCTGGGGTACAGAACTGAGACAATTTCTAAATGATAAATAAAATTTAAAAAGAAAAATGGAATGATAGCCATTGATTGTACCATCTGAAATAAGTAAGCAGCTGTCTCACGTTAATGGACTATTCTAAAAGCTTGAAGGCTGGGTTCAGGTTTGACTTGTGGGTGGCATCAATATTTTTTGAATGATTAAGAAGAATACCTCAAGAACATAGCCTGAAGTTATACATACTAGAAACGTTTTGCAAATAAGTGACTAAAAACCTTTTGTAAAAGGATGTTTTTTGAGACTCTATTCTAAAAAAAAGGGAAAATAAGTTTTATGTTACTGTCTCTCCACTCCGAGGATATACATTTCTGTTTTAAAGAAACAAAAGGAAGAAAAAGATCTAGTGGTCCATAAAGTCAAATTCCATCTTCATCTGTTGGGAGGTGGAAGGAGAGAGAATGTGGGTGAACTTAAACCAGTAAGGTGGCTTTGATTCTGTCAGAGAAACTTATCAAGTCAGAATGGAAACCTAACCAGAAATGCTTTCCCTAAGGGCTAGAATCTACCAGTGGGAGCCATGTGCTCGCTAGGGCTCTTCCTGGCGTAGCTTATCTCTTTGACACACCTTACGTTTTCAACATGTGTTTGGTAACTTTCAGGTAAGGCTCCTTCCCTAAATCGCTTGCACATTTAGTTGATTGCTAAAATAACAAATTTTTAACTTGCATTGTTGCTTCATCATCTTATGACTTTTATATTTTTCAGCTTTCTGGCAACAAAGCCAAAAATCACAGGGTTGGATCTCAGTGCGTTGGATTTAACCTGTTTAAATCCAGTTGTCACCCTGAACCAGACTACTGTGATGAGTGGTTCAGTTTCTAGATTCCAAAGCTGTTTCTTGAATTCCTTTTTCCCCTCTTTTGTAGATATCTTCCACTCATTATGATATTAAAAATAATACTTAACACTTTGAGATGAAGAAAAATGAAAATCATGAGAATTGTTCATGTAGAACGGAAAAACAATATCTTTAAAATTGTGAGAACCAAAGTCAATTTAAGACTGCAATTCATTCACATAACTATAATTTTCTGCAGTTAATGGACAGTAGCATGAAAAAAAAAAGAGCATATATCAGCAAGAATAATTCTTCAGGTAAAAAAAATGTGATTGGAATCTCACTTCATTTATTATGAGAAGTTTATACCTGGTTCTAGTCATCCAGAGGTACTTTGTAAGCTAGATATCTGTTTTATGAGACTTCCTATAACATGATAAAAGAAAATAGTCACTCAATTTCAAACCAAAAATTACTATTCCTAAGTAGATATCAATGAGGGAAGTCTCAGGAGTTTAAGAATGTACTTGTAGAATTATTTCCCATTAAAAACTTGCAGAGACGTTCAGTAAATACAATGGTGATGAGAAAAAGGAGAGAAGTAGATTTGGATAGAGGGGAAAGGCCAGAATGAATAGGAAGGTAAAAACACAAAGTGAAAGAGAACACAAAAAAGAGTGGCCAAGAAGAAAGAATGGGAGATTTCTTGCTTGCAGAACACTTCTCACATATTGGGCTCTATACTAGGCACTTTATACTCTGTCCTACTTAATCTGAAAACAAGGGGTAGATAATGTTAAACCACTTTCTTGATCAAAAAACTGAATTTTAGAGAGCTTAAGTGATATGTCCAACTTCTCTGAGCTAGTAAATGGACTCATCAGAATTGAAACCCAGGAGTGGTTGATCTCCAAGATGACCAGAAACCAGGGTCACTGACAATAAACAAGGCAAACACTAACATGGGGAAGGACGAGGAGACCACACTGTACACCATGAGAGCAAGAGCAGTGTTGTTTCACTTTCTTTAGTACCTACACAGTTCCAGAAATGTAGCAATGTATAGTGGATACTATATACTACAATGTATGTGGATATTTATCCATATAATATTTTTGAATGAGTTGGGCTACAAAAAGTCTTAGGGAGAAAAGACATGAAGAAGAAAAATAGAACAGAGAGAAAGAAGAGGGCAAGTAAGAGGGTGAGAAGAAAAATGTGACTCTTTGGAGGCAGTCTATCTACTCTTTTAGATTTTAGAGGTAAGCCGGTCAGCTTACTGTCAAGTCTCAAACTCTGCCCATATTCAGAGAATTTTTAAAAGAGGAAAACCGCTCAATGGCTTTCATTTTCTTAACTCAGGCAAAAATACTGGTCAGCTTTTCAGAAACCCAGTCCAGTGTGATCTTGGAATACCACCATCACTTGATAGTTATCAGGTGAAAGTGAGGGGTATGAGCCAGGAACTGTGGACCAGGAGCCATTTTGAAGCAAGAGCGGGTCATTTTTTTTTTTTTTTTTTTTAGATTTTATTTACTTGAGAGAGAGAGAGAGAATGAGCAGGAGAGGGGCGGAGGAAGAGGGAGAAGCAGGTTCCCTGCTGAATGGGAGTCCAAGGACATGGGGCTCAATCCCAGGATCCTGAGATGATGACCTGAGCTGAAGGCAGATGCTTAACCTAACTGAGCCACCCAGGTGCCCCGAGTGGGTCATATTTCAACACTTAACCAATAAGCTAACGATTAGCCAATCAGCTAATGAAAACCCTTCAGTTAATATTTGTTACAGTCCCACTTTGCACCCCAACTGCAAGGCATTTACAGAGTAAAACATTTCAATGAAATATAAAAATTCAATGAAACAACTCATTACTTTGTGAAATGATTAGAAACATTATAATCAAGTGATTCTTTTCAAAGAGATGTTGGATTTGATATTGATATTAGTTCACTCAAAGAGAAGAACTACTTATAAAAATAACAAAATTTAAAAACTCAATATTATCCTTGGGTAGTTTTTGAATATCCACAGTGGGACTAAATTCATTTCAATATCCAAGAATCTAATTTAAACTAATATATTTGGTTAAGTTATATATCTTTCTTTGCAAAAGGAAAGTAGAGCTTAACTCAAATACTTTTTATTCCTTTTTTACAACCACATAATAATCTTAGAGCACTAATAAGATTTGATTTCGGTATAGCAATCAACAAACCTGCTCTAAAGCCTCACTTAGTTTCACTGGTCCCAGAAAATATTAGGTTGAGAGGACTCCCAGGTGATAGGCTTGGTTGAATTTGTCAGAAGGCTTGAGCCACTCTTTGATCTCCCTAGTGGACTCAAAGTGATCACACCTTACACAGTCTTAGGAATCCTGAAGGATGGAGGCTGTTGACAATCCCATGGGTGTATAATCTCCCCAAGGGATTGTCAGGACCCAAAAATGGCTAGAAAAGGAGTCGCCTTAGGAAATCAGAGAAGCTAGACTTGTTTGCCTTTCTGATATTGGCCTGTTGAGACATTTGCACAGAAAAGCACGAGGCAGGCATAGCATAATCAAATAGAATTGATTATTATGTAGTTTAAATGCACTAAGGATATTGAACTTCCCATTTTAAATCACAGAAAAATCCTGGGCTGAACTATTAAAACTGGGAAAAAAACAATGTGAAGAGTACTATAAAAATGTGAGTCATTTAAAAAATGGATTTTAATATCAGCCTTTGTGAATTATATTTGATATTCCACCCATCATGCTCTGATATCTGTAGGAGAAACAATGAACAGTCTGTGGTATGCAGAAATAATCAAGGGAAAAGTGCTCTTTTATTTCTGTTTAATAGCTACATAACCTATGTAGAAAACACAAAATGATTGTGGAAAAAATACAAAGAATAAGATGATTTTTCACTGTCCTTTTAAAAAAGTAGATGTGTGCGTGTCTGGCATTTTGTAAGCTTTTTAGTAACAGATAGTGGGCGTGTGTGTGTGTGTGTCCAGGGAATTCTCAATAGACACAGTGCATAAATCTTTCTCTTTTCTTTCAAATAAGACCCAGAAGACCTGTATACTTTTTAATGAGGTTATGCAATCCCTTAACCCTATTTTGCCAGCTGTCAGCAGCTAGAGTCCCACATCATCCTTCGTAGAGAGCATCTCTCAGTAGGTTATAATGTGAGCAGCAACTGGCAAGTACAGCTTGTCATATTAAAAAAGCTAATGTCTTCCTTACCTCTTCCTTCTCCGCACTTTGCAGATCGCGCCACTCCTCAGTTACATGACCGAAATCCACTGTGTTCATGGGGACTTTAAATTCCCCAATGATGTCATGCTTGGAGAAACGATCAAAATCATACACAGCCATCACCAGGGTTTTGCCTCCCAGTTCTGAGTACGGCACCTAAATAAAAAGAGGTGAAGATAAAAATCTGGTCACAAAAAAGCTTAAAACAGGTTACTTGTTTACAGTATTTAATTTTAATACTCAAGCTGGATAAACAAAACGGTATAATCATGCTTTTTTTTTTTTTAAGTGAATCACTTGAATAACTGCTCAAGGCTTAAGTTAGGAGAAAAATAGAGACTTAGCCATAGTCATTTTTATTACTTTATCCTAAAGTTCTTGAAGCTGTTAGCATTAATGATAATAAGTCTTGCTATTAGTCATGCTATGAACACTTTAAGGTTTAGTGGTGTTGGCACACAGTAGGCACTTAAATATTTATCATTTGAATGATTAGTAGCTCTTTCAGGTGGGAATTTATTTAATAGAAGAATAAACCAAGCTTAATTGCATTTGACCGTGTGAGTTTTACTTGTAGAAGATTTTTCTAATCATTGTTATGATTAGTTACATTGTCAGGGTATAGCTTATTTGGGGTACAAAACTTGCTTCAAAAGTTCTGTTAACTCTTTCGAGCCATTTGGATGCCACAGTTGAATGGAGTAGTGATTTAGGAAAAGACGTGCTAGAAGTCAGAAAGGATTTAAATGAAATTCACAAGTTGCCTCACCTATTGCCTAAAATAATTTACTGATTGACAAGAGCTGACTAGAAAATTGATGTTTTGAGTATCAGAGATGCATTGTAATATAGATCTTGAAGTTCATTCTTAGGTATGACACTTTAGGATAAGTCATGGCAAAAGGCCAAGAACTGATGAATTCTCCAGCTGTTCAGAAAGATCTGGGACAGATGCTATGGGTTGGGATTTTTATTAGTGACATTTTTAATATGCAGAGAAAGTAGTGCATTCTAAGTAAGCTACACTTCAGTAACTGGGTAGAAATGCCTAATTAAGAAATTGTTTAGACTTGTATTGAAGTTTCAATCAATTTTTATTTATCAGTGTAAATGGTTGTCTTTGCTCCATCAAACATTTCTCCATGAACTCTGTATATTAAAGGAAGGGGAGGGAAGCATATTTGACCATATATGTATAAGAAATTTTAGTTTAAGAGTTTGTTTTTTTGTCACTTAATTGTCATCTATTTGGAGTCTGATTAAAATACTTTGATTAAAATGTAGGAACAATACTTTTTCCATTTTAGAAGAAAAAAAATAAACCCCTCCAAACCACTGATTTCAAAGGAAGAGATGAATTTTAGAATGATGAAATGAGGATAAACTTTTAAAATTTCATATTATTTCTGAAATCACCCTGGATTTTTTGCTGATTCTACTGAAAGAACGTTAGTCCAAACATTCTTAGACTTGTCTTGGTGTTAGGCTGTCTTGGGCCTAGGTTTTCCCACTTTCCAGCTGAAAGGCCCGGGACAAGTGAATCAACTTCACAATATTCATCTACCAAATAGTGATAATAATAGAGCCCACTTCACAAGGCTGTTTGAGGCTGAATGAATACCTGAGGCATTTAGCACGGTGCTAACACAGTAGGCGCTTCTGTATTTGCGATTTGAATGATTAGTAGCTCCTTCAGGTGGGAGTTTGTTTTGAGGCAAAGAACCATTTAGGTTGGAGCATGTCAAGTTCATGTCAAGTGAATTTTAACTCCATTTTAAAGCCGATCCTCTTTAAACTATTACGCTTCTGTTCTTCTATCATCTTGCCTATTGGCATTTCAAGATGCATAATCTACAGCATTTACTGGCGAAATTAAGCAATTCTCTGGAAACAGCAGCATGGTCCTTAAGTGTATCAAAATATATTACACTTTGGATTGATTTATGGTTTGATCAACGTTCTTGAAATAAAATGGAACCTGATAAAATTTTAGAGGCATTTAAAAAATTTCAGTAATTAAACTTGAAGCCGCAGAAATTACTCAAGTTGTAGCAATACATTTTTTTTCTTCCTTTGAGTTAACATACAGGTAACTCAAAACAGAAAGCTTCCTTAGTATTTCAAATAATTTAAGACTCTGCTGCTAAATTGTGGCTAGAAACTGCTGACCTTAAATTAAGATTAAAACATAGTCAAATAGTATGATTGTGATTACCATTTGCAATATTTTATTAGTTTTATTTTCATTTTGTGGCGTTTTGGCCATGGTGATTAGTTCTTCAGAAGCTGAGTAATTTCAGAATGTTTTTATTGTTACTGTGGGCATAGAATGAGCTTTCTGGACATAGAATAGTGTAGTTTTTTAGGTAAGATTACTGACAGTACGTTGGGGATCATTTTGACTTAAAACCTCAAATTTCAGAGTGAATAGAAAGACACTGCTCTTTTACGAAATTGGAAACAAGGCTCGAGAAAATGACTTATGCCCTCAGTTTCATCCATTTATTTTATATGCAGTATTTGCCAACATGAGGCACATGCTGTTGCGAAGCCTGACTGATAGATGAGTGATTTTGAATCTGCCTGCTGGCATATTCACAGACCTTTCATTTTTCAGAAATGTATTATTTTAAGTAATGCATTAAAATTTTTTTCACATATTAAAGATAGCTACCAAAGAACTGTTTTTACGCATGACTTCGAGACAAGAGCTTGTGTATGCAGAGAGTTGCCTGAGGCCCGCAGAGCACATTTTCCTGTCCAAGTATTATTATATGGCCAGAATCTCTCTTTGTTACTGTTTGTCAACTGAGGTGTCTCAACAAGATGAAGAACACTAGGGAAGAAATGAGAGTCAAGGGAAAATGCTAGAAATGCAGAAAGATAATAGGTTCCTCTTCTTTTTATTGATAGGTTAAGAATGGTTTTGTGTGCTTGGATTGCCCCCTGCACACCCAGAATTTTGCAGTGAGAGTAAAACCAATTTGTACCATTTAAACAGTGGAACACAGCTTTGCTTTGTTCTGTGATTGTGATTTATTCTCAGGAACTTTGAGACTTAGAAAAATAATAATTTCATTAGTGCTTTGGCTTTCTTTCAGAGAGGGGGCAATGTCCAAGTCCATTTGCTCACTTGAAGCCGACCTCCCTCCCTTTTTAGATATGAATGACATCCCTGTCATATTCCAATCTATATTCCATTCCGAAATGGCTGAGCTGAATCCTACTTTGACCAAATCTAAATGCAGTGTAGGATCCTCAGGGGACTGAAGATAAGAATTTTAAATATTCTGAATAGACTCATTTGTGAGCCTCTGATCGCGTGGCTATGTGCATGTCTATGGACGTGTCAGGATGAGATCTGTCTTTAAGAACCACAGAGGAAAAGTTATTAGTAAGTAAAAAAAAAAAATACCTTGAAAGTGAATTGCTCATTGAAGACAGGATTAAGGGTCTTTCGGTGGACTTTTGTCTCAAATTTCTTCTTTTTATCGGGCAGCAGAAACACTTTCACATAGGGATCAGATGTGCCCCCCATGTCTAAGGCGGGCAGCTCGGCAGCCTGGATAATCCCTACCAGCAGCTGAAATGAGAGAATACAGCAAACAAACATTGGTGGACCTTTGGGAAAAGATGGGCTTGTTTGCAGTGTTGGATATTGTGATCTCTCTCTCCTCCTCTTTGCTTTCAATAAACTTTTATTTCTCTTACTGGTCTTAACACAGAAGGCAAGTGAAGCAAGCCATATAGACTTCAGAAACCCAATTATGACAGAGGCGGGCTCTAGGAAGCCTGGTTTTAAGCACAAAAGAGGCTTTTAAAAGGTTGCTGATTACAGTTAAATATGGAATTCATATTTGCAAAAGGATTGCAATCAAATAACTTTCCAGTTGCTAAAAGCCCTTGTGCATTATTTTTCTTTCCAGGGCATGATTTGTAAGTGGAAATAAATCGTTAAATGATAACAGGTCTATGATTACAAAGTAGGAAATTTTTGTTCTGAACTCAAAACTTCAGACCAGCAAAATAGAAATTTCTTCGAAACTGGGTAGCCTTTTGAGATAAAAAGAAGATATGGAAGTTTCTATCATATTTGATCTTTATTTGTATGTTGCCTACTTTTTATTTTAACTTAGAGTAAAATGGTTACTTATTCTGAAATTAAATATAGGACGTGGAATCAAAGAAGTGTAATTTCAGCTTCACATAAGTGAAAGTGAGATTCCAGATACGATTTTTAATGCTAAATGACTTAAGTTTCTGATTTTCTTCAAATGCAGAGATTTCTCCATATCTGTTTTCTCAGTGATACATTCCTGTCTTACTATGAATGTGAGTGTAGGCTGGCATTGTTGATGTTTTCACAAAGAAAATGAAAAGATGTGAGTGGGCTGTTTTAGATGCCCTGTCATCAGACATTTTGTATCACAGACCAGTTTAGGTTCACATGGGAAACAAAAGTAGACCTTTATTCAAAGGCATTCAAGATCTCTACTTGTCAGTCAATGCAGTTACATTATAGCTTTTCACATCAGGCCTGAAAATTTGAATGTGTGATTTTTTTTTTGCCAAATAGAGTAGAAACACAATTCACTTCCTTTAAAAAAAAAAGGGGGGGCACATTCATTTTCTGTAAAACTGACCCACCATGTTTGTAAGAGCACATTGGCTAGTTGGCCTAATTTTTTACTAGGACCAGTACTCTGGATGTTTCCATTTTAATGCCCCATATATCTGTGACATCATCATACAAGAGTAGCAGTAAGAGTGCTGGATTGTAGCAAAACACAGAGAGATGGTCAAAAAACAGCGAAAATAGACGTCAGACTATAAAGACACGATTAACAAAAGCACGTATGTCTCTTGGTTTGCCAAGTTGGTGTTTGCTGCAACTTGCCTTTAGACGGCAATGTGAAGAAGCAAGGTTCTATTTTCTCTTTCTTGCTTCTTAAAATAAATGTTCTTTGGGGCAGGGAATGCACTAATGATATAACCTAAACTCCTTAAACCTAGATGACTTTACATTTCAAAGATTTTTGGATGTTTTGGTGATAAGGGGTGGAGTTACTTTACACCCCCCACTCTTGTGCTTGCGGTGAGTATCACATTTCCCTCTGCCAGGAGAGCTTCTCACTTAGAGTACTTCAGGGTTGACTTCAGTTTTGGTAAGCCAACGTGTGTATTTGATTATAGCTTAATATATAAAGTTCCTCATACTTTATCTTTCATGACTCATAGGGATCATTTTATAAATCAGATTAGCCGGGAACACTTAGAAAAATCGATGCATATTAATTAAAAAGATATTTTGTCAGGTGGAATCTTCTAGATCGTCAAAATGAAATACCTTTTAAAAAATATGATGTTTGCCAGAGGGGGAACAGTGAAAGCACTCATTATATTTGAGAAAAAAAATCAGTGCTATTTTTTTAAAAATGCTTTGTGAAATGATACTTAAAGTACTCAAGCTAATTTTAAAGTTTCAAAATTATGACTAACCAGGGTGACTAACCCTAGACTTCTACTGGATAATATGAATAGAATAAATTAGTGAAAAAAATACTGGATAATATTTAAAGTCACGTTACATTTCTGGAAGAAATGTTACATGTTAAGATAATATACACTGACCTTTATCTTTCTCAGAATATGTAAATATTAGGAAATTTTGCTCTCAACCAACTCCTGATTGCCAAATTTTGGTAGCTGGGGTAGACATGATCTCAAATGCCCTATTTAACTCACTATAAATGGTATATCTATAAATGTGTGTAAATCCATACTTCTAAGCTTGTATCTGTAACCAAAATGCAGCTTTCTGGAATATATTATGAAATAACTCGCCAGGGCTATACATTTTTTTTTTTTAGTGTGGTAGAGTGTATCAGTACATTCTCCATGAGGAGGAACCCTTTGGAAATTCAGAAAGTGAAGACATTATTTAAATTGTTATTGGGACTTCATCAAGATAAGAAGCTTTCGCACAGCAAAGGATACAGTCAACATAACTCAGAGACAACCTACAGAATGGGAGAAGATATTTGCAAATGACATATCAGATAAAGGGCTAGTTTCCAAGATCTATAAAGAACTTATTAAACTCAACACCAAAGAAACAAACAATCCAATCATGAAATGGGCAAAAGACATGAAGAGAAATCTCACAGAGGAAGACACAGACATGGCCAACATGCACATGAGAAAATGCTCTGCATCACTTGCCATCAGGGAAATACAAATCAAAACCACAATGAGATACCACCTCACACCAGTGAGAATGGGGAAAATTAACAAGGCAGGAAACCACAAATATTGGAGAGGATGCGGAGAAAAGGGAACCCTCTTACGCTGTTGGTGGGAATGTGAACTGGTGTAGTCACTCTGGAAAACTGTGTGGAGGTTCCTCAAAGAGTCAAAAATAGACCTGCCCTACGACCCAGCAATTGCACTGCTGGGGATTTACCCCAAAGATACAGATGCAATGAAACGCAGGGACACCTGCACCCCGATGTTTCTAGCAGCAATGTCCACAATAGCCAAACTGTGGAAGGAGCCTCGGTGTCCATCGAAAGATGAATGGATAAAGAAGATGTGGTCTATGTATACAATGGAATATTCCTCAGCCATTAGAAATGACAAATACCCACCATTTGCTTCAACGTGGATGGAACTGGAGGGTATTATGCTGAGTGAAGTAAGTCAGTTGGAGAAGGACAAACATTATATGGTCTCATTCATTTGGGGAATATAAAAAATAGTGAAAGGAAATAAAGGGGAAGGAGAGAAAATGAGTGAAAATATCAGTGAGAGTGACAGAACATGAGAGACTCCTAACTCTGGGAAATGAACTAGGTGTGGTGGAAGGGGAGGTGGGCAGGGGTGGGGGTGACTGGGTGACGGGCACTGGGGGGCCACTTAGCGGGATGAGCACTGGGTGTTATGCTATATGTTGGCAAATTGAACTCCAATAAAAAATAAAATAAAGCTTTGGTTGAATGGTGGTTTGTTTCAACAGTTCCTCGCCCTGTTTGGATCTAATGCCATGAATTCCAAGGGCGATTGTTGGAGCTCAGGCTGATGGGCCAGTGGGAGCCAGACTGGCTGGGAGCCGTCAGAAACAGACTGGACGACTTGCCAAGTTCATTTGTATTCTGCTTGCCTGCTCTAAGTGCCATAAGTAGATGTAATCGGTTGAATACTGTGAATTCTAATTACCAGAGGTTAAATTAGCAAGTAGGGGACTGCCTGTACTTAGAAATTATTTCATCAATAGCTTTGATAATTGCATTTTCCCCTCGCGGCACACGAAATGTTTTAAGAAGTATCTTGCTTCAATTCCTACTTGGTAATTTCAGAAAACATAATGGAATTAGAATTCATCCCCCACCCCCCCCCAAGCCCTCAGACCTGGTTATTCTGGAAATCATAATCCAGTGAATATTGAAGTTTGCCCAATTTCTCCTCTTCCTTGGGCTCTTCCTTTTCTTCGCCATCAGTCAATCCAGTTTCAGCATCATCGTCCTTTAGAGCCTAGGAGTAGGGAAACGAATGATACATGAATTCAAGTGAATTCAGTGAAACCCACATCAACCTGGGCCTGTGGTTACACTTCCAAGCTGTTAGAAGCAAGCACTAAGATGCTGGAAATCCATTTGTCTGACACACATTCACATTTGCTGCTTATAGATTTTTAAAATTCCACTGGTGCACGGAATTTTCTTCCCAATCAGCAAGCAACATGAAAGCAATGGAAGAAGCCCCTCAGAATATTGCAAGCGAAAAATGTAAAGTTGTTGCAAAGAAAATGTCCACTTTGGTAAAATGTTTGGCTTTGGTTAAAACCGCTTCTTTCGGAGGTATGATAAACATGCTATTAACCAGGCCAGGTTTCACATTCATGTAGTTGAAAGAGATCTAAGCTAAGCATCATGTAAAACACCATTGTTACATGCAGCGGAGTATTTATATGAAATGCGTGGCCTTTTCTTGCCTTGTTTCCTATGAGAAAGGTAGCTGAGTAAGTGATTCTCCAAGAATTTCCATTTCCTAAGTTTCACATATACATTTATAATGGTTATGGAAAAAGTGGAAGAAACATGCCACCAGCAAATGCATGTTGAGAGAAAAATCTACCCCGCTTCCAGTTTAAGTTTACCATTTTATTTTTATAACAGCTCCACAGAAAGCTAGGCTGAATTAAATTGATTTATGGGTCTATTTGATACCAAAAAACAAGAGCAGTTATGTTTACAATTTTGTCAAGCTGAAATCAGTATAAACATTTATTTTGCGTTAATGAACAAAAATCATGGTTCTGAACTCTCAACTCAGTTTGGACCAACTGGGTATTCCTCATCATCTAAACCTTAGTGTAATGTAAATTGACATACTAGAAAGCTCATTATTTCACAAAATATATTCAAATGCTCCTCTCTTTTGAACATAAAAATAGATAATGTATTTCCCATTGAATACAACAACTCTGCTGAAAAAAATCAAAGGTTATAAAGATGGTAAATATTAGGAGCTTTGTTTCTAAGGATATGCATTCTTACTGCTTTAGAGAATTGGAAAAAATAATTTAAAAAGCTATACATAGTTATTCAAAATTAAAAATGATAAAATTACATTTCCCTGACCACTAGTGAGTGGAAAAATTTGAAAATCTTCATAGTAACCAATTGTATTTGTTCTTCTGGGAACTGCTTGTATACATTCTTTGCTGAATTTTTTATTGTTTTTTTTGGTTCTTATTGATTTCTAGAGAAATCATTGTATTTTAGTGGTCTCAGCTTTTATATATAATGCAAATCTTCTTCCATAGTTTTTGGTTATGGCATTTTTATTGCCTTTCATGTATAGGTGTGTGAGTCAAAATAAGACAAAGTGGCAGGCTGCTTTGTATCTATGATAAAGTAAAGGAATTTTAACCCCTGTCAGCAAGTCAAATCTGAGAATTCTTGTAGAACTCAAATGCCAGAAGTATATCCGGATTTCAGAAAGGCATGAGTCGTCAGACTGCAGCTCCATCCCCTAGCCTCTCCTGACCTTCCAGATTTCGTGCTCTCTCTTCTCTGCTGAGTGAAAGCTTTACTGTTCATACATTTACACGGAGATTTCTCTGTGGTGCTTCAAAATGGCACTGAAATTGACAAGATTTTCCAATTTGGCTCTACTCAGCCAACTCCAGTTTGATCTTAAAAATACCCCTGAGACTTGATGGCACTGCATCAATAGAACTCATTTGGGTGGGAAGATCTTATAAAACAGCAGAGATGTAGTTGGAGATGCCTCCATTTCTGTGCTGCTTGAAAATTTTCAGGAGCCTATAATGAGTTTAGAAAATCAAAAATTATCATTATTAATTACATCTATGTAGGAAAGTTTATACTTAAATGTTTTTCTGAATAGTAAAATGTTGGTTTCCTGACAGCCAAAGGCAGGAAACAATTTAATTACTGAAAACGTACATCTTTTAACTTGGGGGGGTGGGGGTGAGGGGGGATAGATCATTAAAGGGAACATGCTATTAAAGTGACCAGAAAAGGCTACTGACTTTAATTAGAGGAGCTGAGGCAGTGAAATCACCTAGCCCTTTCAAAACCTTAGCTGTGTGTCAGTCTTTAACACTCCTGTAGATGTGCTTAGGAAATTGCAGCTTAGGTAAATTGCCTCCCTCTAAGATTTTAAAGTTTTTAAAAATAATAGCAAGCTATTTAGTACATATTTCTGTCTGAAAAATCTACACATTACTCTATCATAATTATAAAAAAAATCATGGATTAAAATACTTTTTCAAAAGTCTCTTTCAGAACTGACAATTTACATATCATGTTTCAGCCCAGTGCAATTTGAAATAGCTGAGATATTAAATCTCCTTCTTCCTAAGTGGTTTTTGCCCTAATAAAAGGTACAGGACCATCTCTGCAATTACTCTGTATGAAATAGGGCTAAATTTTTGATAATTTCTCAGTGCCACTGTTCATCACTGAAGTGATTAAGTCTATTCTTGTCCTGAAGGCTGAGCTTAAGCAGGACGTCTTCTCGACCATCACATTAAATTCAGGCCTATTAAATCAGTAGCTATTATAATATCTCAAGAGCAATACTCCCTCCGCCTCCCTCCCCCTTAACAAAATGCAGAGAAAAAAGCTTGTAAACCCAGCAGTTTTGATGGTTTGCTAAATTGCGGTAGTGAAAGCCATGTGCTGGGAGCATCAGATCTTGTCTTTAAATTTCAAAGTGTACATGCTTCTGTCTTGCTTCAGCATTCAAAAGGTGCTTAATTTACAACCATCAGAAATGATTTTAAATTAAATTGTCCAAATTTGAATTTGATAAGGCACACTGACATAAAAGGTAGCATTGAGGGACTGAATTTTCTTTCTGTGCCCATCAGTTAAAAACTTGAGCTTTCTAATACTGTTCTATTTAATCAGTTAGTAATGTTTAAAATGAGAACCCTTTAGCTTAAAAAAAAATCAATTTAGTTCAGCCTCTTGATGTGTGTCAGAATGGTACACCCTGAGCTGTGGAGCCCAGCTGCCAGGCCACTAAATGTATATCCGAGCGTTGACGAGGGGTTTCTAAAGAGCAGAGGAAACCTACCGCAAGGGACAGTCCAGAACAGTCATGAGACATAACACAGATAAGGAGGACATAGAAGGAAGAAATAAAAATTAAAATATCCACACACATTAGTGAAAACCATGGAGAAATGACCCTTCCAGACCTATGACTTTGCAAATTGATAATGTCTCTCTGCATTTTCAGTGTTCTCAAGCTTTCGGGAATTAAAAAACAAATACAAAATAAAAACCTTCAAATGTAAATCTTATGCTGTATAAATATACTATTACTAGTTAGTTTGTTGTCATTATGGAATTTTAAAATTCTTTGTTGGTTATAAAATTTCAACATAGCGACAGGTGGCCATGAACATTGGAATTTGAATTTCGGTGTATTCTTACATAGATTGAAATGGTAAAAACTTACTGGTTGCCCTAGAAACTGCGTGTCTTAAGAAATCATGTCCAAAATGCCTCTCATATCTGTTGTGTTTTTAAATGAGAGGCATAGACTATATTTGTTTTCCCCATGTTCACACCCATACTCTGTTTAAAATATTTGGTAAGTGTAATTATTTAAGCATTTTACTTTCTGTTTATGCTGTTTTGAAGTTGGGTGATTGAATGGTCACCCTGTGACATATGTCTTAAAACCGTACATTCTATTTGCTTCTTTATCCTTCCTCTTCATAAAACAATAGAATCCATTATTAGCTACTATTGCCTGCCTTAAGAAGTAGTATAAGCTGCTGTAGTATGACTGTTTACTGATAAAACCTATTTTTCCTTGTCCAAATTACATTTCATTTTGTACAATTAATTGTTCATAAATTAAAATAAGATCTATAAAACCCTACATAGACAAGCAATCTGCTTGAAATGATATCTTTTTGAGTGGTTGAAATCCTAAACACCTTATTGTAATAGTAGATCACTATCAACTATCACTGACTTCCTACTAGGATTTGAGTATTTGACTCATTTTCTCTTCCTCTCGCATCCAAAGGAACTGATGACCAGTGAAAAAATTAACCACCACCAATTCTGTGTATTTAGTATTTTGAGATCTTGGTCATTTATCCAGGTCATTACAGGGGTAACAAACACCCCAACTATACTCCAAGTTACTATCTTATGTCATACAGAACAAATTCCACAAAGAAGAAAACAAATTTCTAATGCTAAAAAAAAAATCCTGTAATTATAATTTATCATTATTTAATACTTTTAATTGTTAATTCTTGGATATGGGAACATCATATTTGTGTTGTATTATAGTTATGAAAATGATAGGGCTGTATTTTCAAATTGTTTCATACACACAGCTGGAAATTCACACAGATTATTCAGTCTCAGTCTCTGCCCATCTAGCACATTGTTTCTACACTTAAGCTCCCAATAAATTGTTTAAAGAAATCTCTGTCAAGTTCTGCTTGTACTGAAAATGTTGAAGTGTAGAGCAAGGCACGTTTTCAAATTGCAGTTATTATGTAACAAATTAACTCAAGAGAAAAATCCTTGTTAGACCACTGTGGTCAGATGTGGGTACGTGGACTTCTGTGCTTGTGATTAAAACTCAGAAAAACGTAAACCTTGTTCTGAGTTCAGGACAAAGCTGGCTGAGGGTGAGTGCAAGTGCTGCATACATTCTATAGCTCTGAAACCAGTTCAGCGAGTGCAGAAGAGCCTTTGTGAAATTGTTGTCAATAGACATTACAGTGTCTTTGAGAAGAAGTGTTTAAAGCTCAAGCTGGGGAGTGGGGCTGTTGCCCTGAGTGGATGGTTAACTAGGAAACTATGCAAATGTACTAAAAATGCCCTCCTTAACTAAACTGTTCTTAAGGAGATTCACCTATTAGAGAGTTCAGTTAATAGTAATTAATACTATAAAAAGAACTCAAAAAACTATTGATATATGTTGCTATTTGGGAATAAGTAGAACTTTTGAATTATTAGAAAGGAAACAAAGATCATGAAAGATGTTGTTTTCTGTGAAAAAGCTCTACATTTACATTATTAATATGAATTAAATGTTCTTTAAAGATACCCACTATGAAAATGATTCCAAAAAACAAGAGGGATCTAAATATAATTGTTAATAGTAAACTTTATTCTGAACCAACTCATCCACTTAGTTCAATAAAAATAGACAATAACGTAAAGAATATCCAAAGAGCTTCCTGGGCCTCGGGAAGGTAACCCAGCCCGATGGATTCCATAGCCTGTATCATGATTTCATTGCCCCTAACTCATGAAACAAGAATCTTGCCTTAAAATTATGCGCCGTTCTTAGGACTAGCTGGCAGTTCTCTCCCGTTTTACTCACTGTTTAGCTCCCTGTTGCTGAGTGCTAATTATCGAGGCGGATGAATGGGTAGGAGTGGTGGTTTTTGTTAAGTATGGTAGACGGCCGTAAGTCTGAGTTATTTAACAGTGACTGCGGAGCAGTGGTGATGTGACAAAGGCAGCCTGCCCACGAGGGAGAGCAGTCAGCCACTCTGGATTCTTTCTCTCTAACTCTAAATGCAATTAAGATTGGCTGAGCAGATGTCACCAAAATACTCAGGCATCATTCCAATCTGCTGGGCCTGTCAAGATGGCCCTGCTGGTGGTGGATGCCCTTTCCTGGTTCCCATGTTTAGGAGCCTGGAAAAACCCCACCAAATGTTTTCCTTGCACTTTGGGACATTGCATAATTACTGAAAGGATTGCAAAGCATTTTGACAACAGTGACATCTGTCCAGAAGTTGTTTATTTCCACACTCCTCTGGCATCAAATTATAAGTCATCTATGAACTTGTAACAAAATCATCAAAGAAGTGATACGGTAGGAAAACATTACCTGGTCTTTCATGGTCTTCCCTAAGTCTTTCACATCTTTCATGTTGATGGCATTCTTCCCTCCTTTCTCTTTCCCCTTCTTCTTGTTTTTCTTTTTGAACAAACATTTCTTACAGATACAAAAGCAGCAGGTCAGGACTAGAAGGACAGCGACTATGGCTATGGCGATTAAGGCCCACGGTGGCACTGAAAGAGGAAAATATGTGGAGAGCGTTAGTAACAGACATCACCTAGGCAAAGCCTTTTGACCTATGGGCTACAAAAGTATTCACTGATTAATTTGTATTTACTGAGCACTGCAGGCACCCTGTCCTGCGCTTTGCTACCCATGTTTCTTCTGCCTCGATGCAGGTCTGTGTTTCCACTTCATCCTTCCACAGAGGCCAGATGTGCTTCCTCCATGCTAGCTTTCCATTCATTTATTCCTTCCTTCATCCAGAGCCCAGCTCTGGAGTTTGGCCTCAGAGTTTAAATCCTGCCTCCACCGTGTATTAGCTGTGTGACCTTGGGCAAGTCATCTAACCTCCCTCTGCCTCAGTATCCTCATCTCTCAAGTGGTTCTAAATGGGTCGGTATCATAGCCTGTCTGAAGATTAAAATCAGATGCATTTCCTGGCACATGGTAAAAGCTTAATAAATATGAGCTGCTATTACTGATCTATTAAATAGTAGAGGTCCTATTAATATGTTCTGAGTATAATGGGAGGAGCGACAACAATCAAAGAACCAGAGCAAACAGATATCATAATGGTAACCAAGGTTAGGAAGAGGTCCTTGGTGCTCTGCAAGTCACCCACTCTAAAAGTAGGATGGACGTTTACCTGCCCACGGCCTCCAGAAGCAGGGCAGGGGTTATGTTCGGTGCCTCTAAGGTCAGGCTTTGATTCAGGCTGGCCGTTTTCAGGCTGTGTGACTCTGGCCTGATTGCCTAACTGTTCTGAGTTAGTTTCCTTCTCTGTAAATTGAAGATGATAATGGTACCTATTTCTAGTCTCCTTTGAAAATTAAGGGAGTTAATATACTAAAAAGTTTAGGATGTCATCCAGCAAATAATAGGAGCCGGATGTTAGTGATTTATTTTCAAGGCATACAGCTAAGTATTATGGGTAACATACAACACTCAGAGTATATGTGGGGATGTAAAACGTGCGCCCTAATAAGTACATATTTAAAAAACACAGGAGTTAGTGGATATGCTAGGGAAAATAGAGAGGAATAAAAAAATGATTTTTTTTTGATGAGAAGAGAAGCTTCAGTTTTAGAGACTGTTTAAAATAATAAAGCATATATAAATAAACACATAGACATTTTTCTATTATAGTTGTCCATCTACTGAAGTCACTCTGTTTCCTTATTTGGCATATCCTATACCACGTACTTATGTTTAAAACAAAGTCTTGTGGAAATATTTAAGATTTCACTTGCCCAGAAAGGAATTTTATTCAACTATTGAGATTAATCAGAAGAAGTAACTAGATTTGCCTGCTGTAATTAAGAAAAAACACTGGACATTGAAATGGTAAGAAAAAGCTACATAAACATGATTAGTACCAATGATGGCTGAACACAAGTCAGGAATACTTTGATAAAGTAGAAGCACTTAAAAATTAACCTCCCTTCAAAACTGAGAAAACCCACTCTTTGCTGTCCTTCCGCATTTAGCTTTATAGTGTAGAACACTTATTATGCGTATTATTATAGCTTAGGATTGGCTAATAAATGTTAGCCTAAGGATTTATAAAAGCACAACTTCTGAAATTGTGTTTTCAGGCAAAGAAATAGTTGAAAGTAATACATAAGCCCACACCAAACAACATGTTTGTTGTCTCATGTTGTCTAATCTCATTAAACAATCATATTTTAAAAATGTAAATTAAACTTATGTAACCGATGACATCATTCATAACACCTCATTTAAAACCTTCTACCTCTTTTGATCTAGTTAAAACCCTGCCATGCATGGACGAGAGAGTCTACATATTCATTACAGGCCAGACAGTATTAATAATGACCCTTCATTTTGAACCTCGTAAATTATTCTCCTAGTCGGACTTGTGTGACAGTCTCTCAGAGGGCTACATAAAAGTCTCTTAAATTACACAGGACGAGACAGAGATGGTTTGACAACTTCACAAAAAGAAAATAGTGAAAGCACAGGAACATTATTTAATCACAAGGAGTAAAAGAGGTAGGGACATGGAATTACAGGAGGAAATTTTAAATAGTGCAACTCGAAGGTAAAGTATAACCACTGAGGACATTTTGTGATTTTTATTTCTTAAATTGCTGCCATATTCTAGATGTGATCTCCTGAACTGCTTATTTTGCAACTTCAAATATTCTGTACAGGATATATGAAATTCACAAAATTTTTCTCATAATTTCCTGGTGCCTTTAGAGAGAATTAAAAAGCCTTAAGGTTACCGTTTTGTGTACCCCTATGAAAGCCTGACTGAATAGATACTTGGAATATAAACCACCATTTTTAATTAAATTCAGTTATTTGAATTGAATTCTCACCTTAAATTCTGTGTAGATGAACCAAATACTTAGAATTTGGCAAGTTTGGTAAGAAACACTATCTGTAGTATTATTCATTAGTAGTATTTGTAGAAATGCTTCAATATTAGTGAGAAAATCTTTATATTAAGCTAAAAATTGATTGAAGACCTACTTAATATGGGCTAGCAACTGCTAGCTGCTACATACATGATCTCATTTAATATTTATGGTAGTTTTGTTCATTATCCCTTCAATTTTATACAGGAAAAGCCTTATACAGAGGAAAAGCTATAGATCCAAGAGTTTGAGAAATTCAAATACATCTTTATATTATTAGGTAAAAAGTGTTTATATTTTAAATGTATACAAAAGGAAAAATCTAGGGCTTTGAAACCTTTTAATAAAACATTTTATATTAAAAAACAGTGAAAATAAAAATCAGCATAAGATGTTGCCAAGAGTGATTTCCATAATATATAGTCTAGCCACAATAAAAAAAAATGGGCTCATCAAAATATTGCTATTGGAAGAAAGCTATTAGCTTATTGTTATTGCCACCCAACTATCATTAAATGGAATTTTACAACAAGAATTTTAACATTTAACTTAAAGACCTTTCAGCAGAAAATAATAGACTAGCGTAAAGCTTTCCATTAAAAACGTTATTTTCATTTTCTTGTTAATGAATTAATCTCACATTGTTTAACCCAAAGATAAACTGATGCATAAGAATTAAGTCAAAGTCAATTCTGAACTGCTTCTGATGTTTTAACGTAGACTTTGTGGTAGACAGAAAAATTAGGATTCCTCCGAAATGCCCACATGCTATTCCCAGGGATTTGTGAATATGTTACTTTACGTGGCAAAAAGGACTTCGCAAATGTGAAGTAGGATCTTGAGATGGAGAGATTTTCATGCGTTACATTTAGTTCTGATGTGATTATTATAGTCCCTATAAGTAAAAAAGGCAGGCAGGATTTTCAGAATCAGATTTGAAGATTCTGTGCTGCTGATTTTGAAGATGGAAGAAGGAAACCATGAACCAAGAAATGTAGGTGCCTCTAGAAACTGGAAAAGGCAAGGAAATGGATTCTTCCCTATAGTTTTATTGATTGACTGACTGATTGATTTTTTAAAGATTTTATTTATTTGACAGAAAGATAGAGCCAGTGAGCACAAGCTGGGGGAATGGCAGAGGGAGAGGGAGAAGTGGGCTCCCCACTGGGCCAGGAGTCTGATGCGGGGCTCAATCCTAGGACCCTGGGATCATGACCTGAGCCAAGGGCAGCTGCTTAACTTACTGAGCCAACCCGGTGTCCTCTCCTATGATTTTTAAGAAGGAATCCATTTATACAACCATTATGGAAAAGAGATGGAGGTTCCTCAAAAAATTAAAAATAGAGCTGCCATATGATCTAGCAATCTCATTCTGGGTATATATCCCAAGGAAACAAAAAAAAAAATTACTGTTGTGCAGTGGTATATTCACCCCCATGTTCACTGCGGTATTATTCATAATGGACAAGATAAAGAAACAACCTAAGTCCATTAATGGATGAAGGGACAAAGAAGATGTAGAATATATTCACACAATTGGAATATTATTCAGCCATAAAAAGGAAATCCTGCCATTTGTGACAACATGGATGACTCTTGAGGGCATTATGCTAAGAGAAATAAGTCTGTGAGAGAAGTCCTACGGGTAAGTACTGTATGGTCACATTTATATGTGAAACCTATAAAAGTAAACTCATGGAAGCAAAGAGTAGACTGGTGGTTACCAGGGGCTCATGGGTGGGATCATGGGAAAACGTTGGTCTAAGGGTAAAAACTTTTAATTCTTTTCTTTTTATTAAATATTTTATCTATTTATTCATAGACACACACACACACACACACACATACACACACACAGAGACACAGGCAGAGGGAGAAGCAGGCTCCATGCAGGGAACCCAACGTGGAACTCGATCCCTGGTCTCCAGGATCACGCCCTGGACTGAAGGCGGCGCTAAACCGCTGTGCAAACCGGACTGGCCAAAACTTTTAATTCTAAGATTAAGAAGTTCTGGGGATCAAATATACAGTATGGTGACTACAGTTAACGAGATTGTATTGTATAGTTGAAATCAACTAGAGAGTAGATCTTGAATGTTCTTACCATGCACACAAGTAATCCTGTGAGGTGAAGACTGTGTTAACTAGCCCAATTGTGGTAATTATTACACTGTCTATATATCTATATATATATGTATATATATATAATATGTAAATATGTACATATGTATGTATCATATGTACATATATATGTATCATTACACTGTCCATCTTCAATTTAGACAATGTTATTTGTTAATTATATCTCAAAGTCAGGGATTAAAAAAGGAATCAGCTCTTCTGAAAGTTTGAGTTTGGCTCAGTGAAACCTATCTGGGATTGCCTCAAGAGACTTGTGACCTGCTGCATATAGATGATTATACAATTGGAATATCAGTGTGGGTTATTTCTATATTTTCTGTGATCCTGTTCAACACCCTTACCTATCTATCTCTTCTGCAACCATTCCCATGACACTAACGTTGTACCAAAGGCTCCCTCAAAGATAACCAATGGTTTTCTTGTGACTAAACACAAACAACATTGTCCATGGTAGGAGGAAATCTTGATTATATGTTCCTTTTTGAAATTTCCTCCTGCTTTTGTTTCTAATGCCCTTAGCAGCATCTTCGTGTATGGATTGGACATTTTTTTCTGTCTCCTTTCCTGTTCCGGAGTCTTTAAATGGAGTTGTTCTTCGAAGCTCTTAGCCCCTGTTCATTTTCACGTTCACTCACTGTTGAGGAGATTGTTGCCCATGCCTTAAACTTTTACATCAATTCTTCCATTCTGTTCCCTCTTATATATGCCGGGACTGTACTTCCTACAGCCTGTAGAATATTTCCTACGAATCCGTCGCCTCAACCGGTTTGCCAAACCAGCTCTATGGCTCCTCTCAGTGCTTCAGTTATTGCCTGCTTGTTGTATCTTAGCACTGTGTGGAAAATTTTCTTCCAAGCCCGATTGAGTGGAAAGTTGTGCCATTTCTTCTCTCATATATTTTATGCTTCCTTTACATCTATTCCTTCTTGTGAGGTGTGGGCCTGAGGTTACCTCCCATGTGACTGAGTCACTCATTGCTCTTTGCTCAGTTCTATCCCCAGGTCTTCCTCAAATATATTCCTTCTTTCTTGAAATGCTGTTCTTCTTCTTCAGCCATTCAAATGATATTATTTCTCAAAGCTCAGCAAAAGTGTCAGTGTTTACAGATTTGTAAGCAAAAGTACTACATACGTTTGCTAAAAGTGCCCTCCCACCCCCCACCCCCCCAGTGAGAAATAGTGACAGTGGTGAAAAACATTGGGTCATTTATGTAGGCTAGAATAAGAAGATGTAGTATTGAAAAATAAAACAAAAATCTGTATAAATATATCTAAGGCGTTTTGATATAATCCCTTTCTACACATGAAATTCATTTCTTAATAACTCAACATTCAGCTCTTTGTAGATTGTTCATCAACTGCAGCTCTGATATTTAATGAAAACACAAAAAATTTAGAATCATTAAGAAGTAAATTTGCATTAGCAGGTCTCTTTTATGGGGAAAACAAACAACTGTTTCCCCTTCAGGAGAGGCCATTCTTTCATGAGGCGTTGGCATAAATTAAGCAGTTTAGAAAATTAAGTGTTTCATTAAACACATTTATTGAACATCTATTTGCCGGACATTTTTTATAGGCCTGTAATAAGGTGCCAAGCATGGTTTGTATAATCATGAAGCTTACTATTTACTTCCTACATGTTAAAAACTAGGTCTTTCTTACTTTTTTTCAGAGAAGTGAATTTCTTAAATTTGCCAAACTCAGTATTTAGAGCTTAATATGGTGTTTTCAGATAGAATCTACATGGCTTTATGTGCTCTTGTGTACAAATTCAGTGCTCTAAGGGGGATATCTATTGATGAAAGCTGCTAGTAAATATTCTTTTTAAAATAAAAATGTTATTCTCAGATTGAAAAACAACATTTTTGTTTTTTCCTGAGGCAGGCTTTGGCACTGAGCAAATTTGTAAAAATTATTTATTTAAAAGGCCCTCATAAACTTTTTTTTTTTTAACAGTCCAAATTTCCTTCCCTTTAATAGAGCAAAGTGTCACTGGGAGCAAAGGTATTGTGGAAGGCACGTTTATGAAAAAGAAACTCTTACTATTACTGAAGAGTAGCTCGGGTGTCCAATTTTTGTCCCCAAATCCAAAATCTCATCAGACAGAGGAGTCCTACAGAATGAATAGCTGGGGAAAGGAGCTTTATAAAGTGCCCTATGGCCAAGAGGCGCCCGGTTCTAGATTTTCTGATTCTAAGCTCTCACTTCTAAATAGACTTTTTTTTTTTTTTTGCATTCTCTAAAATCCTGACACAGTCCCACCAGCTTAGTGCTCAGTAAACGTTAGGTGGCTCAAAGGAAACCCACATAGCCATGTTCTTGGGCTCAAGTACAAGTAGAATGGGATGGTCTCTCAAGTACAGGACTGTCTCAAATGTTTTCCTTAGGTCTGCTACTCAGTCACATTTCCTTAGCTCTGATTCTCTCCTGCCATATCCCCATGTAGTCAGCTTTTGTGGTCTCCTAGGCTGGCAAACTTCTGGTGGATTTACTCATTGGGTTTTTGATAAAATCTAGGGCAAAACTCATTGCTGTGTTTTTTATTTTATATTTTTTGCCTCGATTTCACTTTCAAGTGCAGCTCTGTGTTATCTAGCAGGTTGCATTCCCATTCATCATATTAAGAAACAACCTAAAATCCATATCTCTTTCACAAGATGGGCTGCATTTCCCTGTCTCAGAAATAGAACCTCGTCCATTTACACCAGTCCTTGGTATTTCAGCCAAGAGCCTCAAGATGATCCGGGTAATACCGTTGCTATGGCCACTACAAAAATTCAGCAATAACTTCAAGCCTTTTCTACTGTTGACATATCTGTTTTGTCATGAGTGTCTCATTGCCGCACTAATGTCTGTATAATCTATCTTATGAATAACTCACGTATTTCTTCATTCTTAGATTTACTGCAGCTTTTTTGCCAACTTCCAGGTTTACCCCAAACAGTCTTTCTAGATCATCAGGCATTGATGCAAGATGCAGAGTAGAATGTGAAAATAATTTTACTGTGAAACAGTAAGAAAAAATAATCTATTTCAAAGCTTTACTTTTAGGCTGTTTATGAATAATTTTAAACACACAAGGATAATTCTTCAAGAATTGGCAAAAAGCCAAATAAGCCTTGCATTTTAAAGCTTTCTCTAAATTGCAGCATGCAAATAGAAATGAAGCACTGGAAATATGTGGATTAATATACTCATTAACTACCTCTGGAGCAGCGCATTAAATGTGAGATTTGAAACACTGTATGAAGTCATACAGAATATGGCTTAAGAATAAACCAACCAGTCAAAGGTCAGAATGAAGAGTTTCTCATTATAGACTGAAACCAGCTTCAAAGACTGTGCATTCTTTGCTCCTGGGTATTAAACAAACTTACTTTTTTTCCTCAGTCTTGAGGATAGAGTCCGAAGCCTCTGTTGAATTATATGCTTCTTTTAAAATATGACAAAATCTATAGTGTCTTGATGGGAAAACAGACATGGAGGGGGGAGCAGGGGGACAGGGCGTGTGCCATGTGTTTAAGTTTCTATACACCTGGGAATGTGTGGTACCCTTATGGACATGACAGTGCCTAGTCTAAAAGACTGTTGGATTCCAAATTAAAAACTCCTTTCCCAGAGAATCATGGTGAAATTCACAGAAATGAGGGAATTCAAAAAACAAAAAAAAAAACCTTACTCCTTTATTTGGTCATTTGACTTTTCCCCCCCCCTCTTGGCAACCTGCTATGTGCTTCTGCTGTGCTGGGGGTGGTGAAGGAACAGAGGAGGCAGGTCCCTCTCTCTAGGAGCTTGCAAACACTACCTTCCAGGAAGAAACTAGAAAGAGACTGTATAAAGGATTAAATACAAAATTCAACAGAGTGGGTGGGCTCTGTAGGCGGCAGGTTAGGAAAGGGCAAGGTAAAGAGTCCTCCCGTTCCTGAAAGCTCCAAACAGGAGGTGAGTCCCGAGGTAAGCTCCCAAACTTTTCTTGCTACACAGTGAAAACAGCATTTTGGGGATTCCAGTTTTTCCCTCCTTCCTTCCCTGAGTCCCTCCCATCTTGTCTGTCTTCCTCTTCCCTCCTTTTCTTCCTTGATCCTTCCTTCTCCTTTTTCCTTTGGTTTTTAGATTCCCTTTACTCTGTCTTCTCACCCAGTGACTACTTTGTTAAATAAAGCTCTCAATAAGACACTTGGGAAAGAGTCATAGTAAATGAAAAGAGAGTTCCCTGCGGTAAACACATGTAGCCTTCCCTAAATAGCCTTCAGCATTACCTGAACGTGTTTCACATTCTCCTCTTACATAGATAGTTCTGTTGAGCTTTTTCAGTATGTGCTCCTGATGGAAAAGCAAACTGGAAGATACATCTGCATAACTAGGTTGTAGAAAGGATCCAAGTCGGGGCTCCTGGGTGGCTCAGTGGGTTAAGCATCTGCCTTCGGTTCAGGTCATAATCTCAGGGTCCTGGGATGGAGCCCTGCACATCAGGCTCCCTGCTCAATGTGTGTGGGGGGGTCCTGCTTCTCCCTCTCCTGATCCCCCATTCATGCTCTCTCTCTCTCTCAAATAAATAAATTAAAAATCTAAAAAAAAAAAAAAAAGATCCAAACCATTGAGTAGAGTTAGCCACTCGTTAAGGCAGATGGATTTCTTTTTTTTTTTTTTTTTAAGGCAGATGGATTTCTAAACAGTAATACAGAGGCTCATTCATTCATTCATTCATTCATCCCTTTGAGTGTCTATTTAACACATTGATGCTTAGGACATTGAAGGAATAATGAAGAAGTTCAAATTTGCTTAATTTGCTTAAACAGTTTATAATCCATGTGGGCAGATGTGATTAACATACATGAAGCAAATTGTAAACAACAGGACAGCATGTTAAATGCCAAATTAAATGGGGTCTTTTGCTTGACTCTGATTCCATTATGTAGTCATAGAAATCTCTCTCTACTTGTCAAAAGATCTCTTGTTGAGAATTATTTTTAAAAACTTAAAACTCAAGAAATTGGGAAATCTGCCTCTCTGCCCATAAACTCTTAAAATACCGTTAATGTATTTAAAAAGCTTCAGTAAAATAGATTGCTTTGAAAAGCAGAAAGTCACAACCTCTACATTGAGAAATTTTTACCAGAACCTCTATCTGCTGATGTGATTTTGGTGTGTGCTTGGCTACAGAACAAATTCCCAACCCCTGCTGAATAACTTCCTAAGGTTATTGATGTTTCTCGTTGAATGTAGTGATTAGTCTTGATAACAAAAGTTTGTTGACTGAGGGCCCTTTTATCTGCACAGGTATTAACCAAATAATTAATTTTATAAAATGTCTATAATAATAGTCTGCTTTCAATGATAAGGCAAAGTCATCCATATCTTCACAATATTGGAATGTCTGAAATTTGACATGGAAAAAATGATGTTGGGTCTTCAGGTAGAGATAAGCCCCAGCACGACTTCCAGAGGATTTAGATAAGGCTCCAGTCAGCCGGGGAGCTTGCTGTCTGCAGGCTCCGGGGAGAAGTGCTTTGGTAAACAGGAAAGGCTGCCAGGTAAGTTGGCAGAGGCGAAGGCGATTCACGGGCTAATCAGTTCGGAAGCCTTTGGAAGTTTGTAACAGTTTTCAGTCATGCTGTGGACAACACAATTTCGTGGTTAAAGGCAAATCCATTTATCCTATCAAATTTGTAGCATGTCGCTTTTGAGTTCTGATTTCCAAGTTCAAAACTAAGAAAGAGTAGGTCTCAGGTTTTTCTTCCCCTAGTGGAAGCTACCTTTCTTCTTTTGTATTAAAAATCATCATTAAAAAGCATCTTTTGAATTCTGCTTCAGTTGGTATTTGGTTTTCTTTTGATGCTTTGGATTTGGCTAACCTTGTCTTTAATTTTTTTCTATCTTTGGCAAAGATGCCCAAGGAAAAAGAAAATCGATTCCAAGAATTAGATATGGCACCTGATGGCAACATTTGGTTATTTCAATATCCGAGCCTCTAGTTGTTTCTTTTCTAAGCAATTTCATAGGATGATTAAATCCCGTTATGGTAAAAGAACGTCAGCTAGACAGGCAGGTAGATTCTTGATGCTTCTTCATGCTGGTGTACGACTTCAGGCCAGCAGTCATAAGAAACAAAGAAAAATGTCCCTTAGCCTTGTCAGCCTCCTGTTTTGGAAGGATTTCCACATCCCCCTCCCCCGTACTTTCTGTTTATTATTCTAGGGGCAAGTGACAATGTTTTCAGAATTCCCTGTAACTTGGAGCGATTTGATTGTACTGACAGGAGAGCTGTGTGGTTGCTATGCATGAGCAAAGAAGATCAGGATGTTTGAGTCTTTCCAGTCATGAAAAGGAAGAGTCAGGCTCATTAATTTCATTACTATACAAAGTGACAGGTAGACACAGGGAAAACAAAGCCCCTTGCTTGTCTCGCTACCCGCAGGACATTTTTCCTTGATTATCCAATGGATTCCTGCTGTTACAGACCCAACTTATTAATTTTCCTTTCCATTTGTTGTTTTCTCTGTGTCTCTCAACGTGTTTTTTTCTCCCTGGCAATTTGTAGCATCATTTCTTCTTTTTGTTTCTCGGTTTTTGGATTTGAACTTTCATCTTTATTTTTCTAAAGTTCCCGTGATTCTTGATTTATTTTCTGTTCTTGCTTTTGAAGGAACTTCCCTATGCCAGTCCATCTCATATATATACATATATATAGTGGCTTTTTGTTTCTTTATTTTTCCCCCCATTTAAATCTTATCCCTTTCCTTTAGAGTGGTACTTCAAGCACTGCAACTGGGAGCACATGACCTCAAAGCCCTTTGTGAATCTTGCTTGGTTTTGTAAATTCACCCAGAATGTACAATTTTCTTTATTCTCTTTTCCTTGTCAAACATAGCCATTTCCTCCCTTAAAAGACTCTCGAGGGGATCCCTGGGTGGCTCAGTGGTTTGGCACCTTGACTTTGGCCCAGGGCGCAGTCCTGGAGTCCCAAGATCGAGTCCCGTGTCGGGCTCCTGGCATGGAGCCTGCTTCTCCCTCTGCCTGTGTCTCTGCCTCTCTCTCTCTCTCTATCATGAATAAATAAATAAAACCTTAAAAAAAAAAAAAGACTCTCGATAGACTTCCTCCAAACGTCTGCCTGAGTAATACCACACCCGAGCACTTTATATTGCCTCTCATGCACATTTAGTTATGCTTTCTCATTTGTATTATCATATATATGATTATATATATGATTTTATTTATTTATTTATGAGGGACACAGACAGAGGCAGAGACACAGGCGAGGGAGAAGTGGGCTCCCTGTGGGGAACCTGATACAGGACTCGATCCCAGGACCCCAGGATCACGCCCTGAGCCAAAGGCAGACACTCAACCACCGAGCCACCCAAGCATCCCTGTATTATCATATATCGATCCTTGTTTTCTAGTAGCTTTGTAATTTGCCTCTTCAACATGGTGGGAGGGGGCTACCTACCTAAAGAGAGATAATGGTACTTTCCTTTCCTTGGCTTTCTATGAAGTATCTATCAGTTGGATTGGGTATGTGGGGAGTCATAAACAAATGCTTATTGAGTAAATGAAAGCATAATTAAAGGCAGAGAAAGCCTTCTTAAAATACTCTTTAGACCTAGTGAGGACGTGGCTCCATTGGACTTCTTGTTAAAACTAAAGGATATCCTTTTTTTTTTAAATACTAAAGATCAAATACTGATTAAACTTTAGAGATGTATTTTCCAGATTGTTTAGAAAATTTGTGCAAGTATTCTTTATTTTTCTAATAAAAGCTTATGGAAAAAGCAATGACGTTCATTTTATTCCTGTCATTTTTCCTAATTTTTATGCTGTGTATCCCCTATTGTATTATTGATACTGATAACGGTTTTTCCTTTCTTACATCCAGCACCTGTGATATTCCCTAATCTAATTTCTCATTTACATACTTCTTTCACTTCATGAGCCTCTTCCCCATGACCTTACTCCATTTGACCCTAAAACTAAATTGCAGAGAAGCTAAGGTGGTGGATTCCAGAGTCTCCATTTATGGGTGAGAACACTGAGGATCTGAAATGTGGCTTCCATAATGTGATTCATATTAGAGTCGGGATCAGACTGAGGTCTTCAGTTTTCATGCTCTTTCCATGTATTTTCATGTCCCCATTGAAAACTGAGCAAATATTCATTAATTTTATTTGCTAAGAAGAGTTTAGTTTGGTAAATATATTTGTATATGACTATCAGGCTTCCTCGAACTGAAATAATTTTTTATTGTTTATGCCAAATCAGTGACAGTTGTTTGTCAAAAAATCTGATTGATAATAATCATAGCATCATGGGCAATATCAAATATACAAAGGATTATGAATCCTGACTCCAAGTTTTGCCACTCAAATTGCCAAATAAATTTGATCCAAGTTATTTAAACTTTCCTGAACCTTAGATTCAACACCTATACTGGGAGATGGGTGGAGAGAAGAGACTCTTGTATGAACTCTTAAATGATCTGTGACATGTAAATTTGTAACGTGCAAAGTACTTAGTATGGTGTGTAATGGGAAGGAGGGTTTTAAAGGCCAGTTACTGTTTGCCAGCAAGTCCTATTGAAATTTCGTAATTTGAAAATGCATAAAACTTTACTGAAAAAGAAAACTCTAAAAGTTACATAGATAATAGATGAAATACAAGCAATTTGTATGTCTACTACAATTCTTAGCATACTCGACGTGCTCTGCCCTAATGATACAGCAGAATGTCAGGGAAACATTCTAAAATAAAGATTGCTGTGCTGTCAGAAAATCGAAAGGCAAAGCATTTTGATAGTGTTTAAGCTATTCATGGATAAATAATAGAATAAATCAAACTTTTGAGAGAATAAATAATAGTTCTTTAAAATCACAGTGGCCAAACATTGTTTTTTATTCAAATAGAGTGAAGAGCATTAGAATAATATTAAAATTTGTACTAATGGAAACAAACACAATATGCACTGTTCTGTATTTTCAGTAATTAGCCCAGCTAATGCACCTGAAGTAAATGTTTTAACGCAGCAGTAAAGATATTTGTGGCAAGAATTTTACTCTTTCTAGTGGCAAAATGGTAGGTTTTGCTTGATTACACTTAGTTCTGTGGTGCTTATGCATTAACAGTATGCTCTAGGATGCTGTTTTTTTTTCCTTCAAAATTGGCCAACTATTTTAAGTGACTAAAACAGCTACCTTGAATTCAGTGTTTTTTATTCAACAATTATTTACATTTTTAAATTAGAAACATTTTTTATTAAGAACCAACTTTGTATGTAATATGTTTCCACTAAATAATACATAACATAGTTTGAGTTTATTATTTCATTTAAATACTAACATCTTCATTCATAAGTGGAAAATTTAAGGTACCAGAAATAATGTCACTGTCCACAGATCCTCGGAAAGGATCATGGCCCAATCTCAAACTCAAGCTTTTGAGCCATCGAGCTCTTTCTATTAATCCAAGCTCTGATTATTCCTTTTCAAATCAATCAATGATGATAACATTTAAGTTTACCTAGGATCATGATTTTGGTCCTTTACTATTTAAATCTTTCCAATGCCATATACATTTAATATTTCTTTTTTTTTCATTTAATATTTCTTATTCATCAATTTTTTTGCTGTTTCTGCCCACAATTTTCTTTTTTTTAAATTTGCCCACAATTTTCAAGAAAATGGATTCATGTAGCTGAAATTTACATTTTAGTATGTTGTAAAATAGTGAGGTAGAGAATTTCCTTAATGATTAAAAACTATGAAACTTACTGGAAGAAATAGTTGTTGTTTTATGGTTGTTGTTTTTTGTTTTTTGTTTTTCTTCAGTACTTTACCTACCCGTAATCATCAAAGTCAAGAACCAGGTCACTGAGCAACTATTAGGATGGTTATATCCTTAGAGGATCACTAGATTGGGATACTGCCTGTAAGAAACATAATGACCTCACTATACTAGTGGCCTCTTAAGATTCTTTGAAAAACGATAGTGGATACGTTACTTAACACATCCAGGCAAATGTCTTTTTTCAAGCAATGTAAAATTTTATGTTTGAAGTTCATCTTAATGCTCTAGAGTGAAATAATAAAAAGATAATTTAGTGGGCTGATGTGAGTAATCTTTTTGATGGGGGGTCACACTATTCTCTGTGAAAAGAATGTTTACTTTAAATTATTGATAGAAGGGAAAAAATAGCAGAGCACTTAACGTAAAATAGATAATCAGAAAGAAGGATCTTGAGAAAAAACAATCAAGAAGTAGAGAACATTATCTCCTCTTGAAAAGCTTACAGCTGACCTCAGAAGGATAGCACATTGACTTATAAGTGGCAATTGATTGCTCTAAATCATTTTTAAAATCAGTGTTCTTTGAAACCTACCATACATTTGAGACAAACAGCATGAAGCTTGAGAAAGCATTCTGTGGGCATTGCAAGAGGGGCAGTAAGTAATCCTGTGTTCATGTTAACCTGGCTTAGCCCCCTACCTGAATTCTGTGTTCCAGACTCCACTCCTCGTCCATCTTGAAGCACAAGGGGCTGCCTCATTTTCCATTTACTCTACCTCCACCGTGGGCTGCTCTATGCATATTTGACACGTGGGGGAGTGAAGAGAGGGAGAATAGAACAGAGTCTGGGGAAGCTATTTGGAACTGTTTGGTTCCCTGGCCTTTTCTCTGGTTGTCCCAGAGCAACCATCGAAATTGTGAAGTGGGGAGGAGAGGTGGTAAATAGTGTGTGGAGTGCAGTGCATTTCCAGAAGAGCTGAAGCCTGACCTCTCCTCCTGCAGTTCTCAGAAGTGGCAGAGAAAGGGGCTGGCATCTCCACATTTCCCTACGTTATGAGAAGGGTGTTAGTTGCTTTATTTCAGGGTCTTATGGGTGAGAATTTCCGGTACAATCTCAAAAATGCAAATGTGAAAATGATGAAGACAAACTTAGAGATGTACATTCTTTCATAAAGTACGAGTATTCTGTGGAGTTGGACATGTGGTGCGATTATATAATAGTTAATGTAAAAAATGATCTTGGCTCTAGTCCTCACCCCAGTCCCCACCAATCAAACCCAAAGATTCCACAACAGCAGATGCTAACACCTACGGCTGGAAAAATATCAGAGAAGAGTCATAAGGTTGGAGTTAGATAGAAGTTTCTTTTTCTTTGAAAAGATGGGATAAATACTGTTTATTTTGAGTGATTTTGTAATTTTCTAGGCAAAACTCCAACTATGCTATAAAACAAAATAGGCTCCTTGGTGGGGGGGAAGCAAGGTATAAAGAGAAAAAGTCTTTAACACAACTGATGAGAATCATAATCAATATACAGTAATGGAAAATAAGTTTCTCAGATGGCCTGAAACATGATTACTCTGTTATTGTTACAAAGCAACACACAGGGTTCTGCATTTCTGGATCAGAATAGATTTGGATTGATTGACCTCACAGTGTCTTAAAGTTAAATATGTTTATGTGTGAATTTTAATAAATGTGAAATTAGGGATCCCTGGGTGGCGCAGCGGTTTGGCGCCTGCCTTTGGCCCAGGGCGCGATCCTGGAGACCCGGGATCGAATCCCACGTCGGGCTCCCGGTGCATGGAGCCTGCTTCTCCCTCTGCCTATGTCTCTGTGCCTCTCTCTCTCTCTCTGTGACTATCATAAAAAAAAAAATTTAATAAATGTGAAATTAAATAATAACATTAAAATTTTAGAAAATCAGTTATAATGTTATGTATTGGTTCAACTCATCATGGTATACTAGAAGATACTAGAGGCTTGGAGTCAACTCTGAGTTTAAAATTCAGTACGCCTCTGTCTTCTTTGAGCCTTCAATTCTCTACATGAAAGGTGGCAATCACACTGAATAATCATTGTGAGAATTATATGAGACATCTGAATACCTGGCACACAGATGGGGTTAAAGAATGCTAATTCTTTCCCCCATTATAGATAATAAGAAATATATATCAAAATCTATTCTAAAATTTACTATTTTTTATCCTAAAAGTATTTTTATTGAAATATAATTGACCTACAATATCTTGTTAGGTCCAAGTATACATCATTGGGAGCCAGTATTTTTAAATATTACAAAATTATCCCCAGGATAAGTCTAGTTACCATCTGTTGTCATAGAAAGATATTACAATATTATTGATTATATTCCCTATGCTGTACATTATATCCCTATGATTTACTACCTGGAAATTTGTACTTCTCAAGCCCCCCACCCCCCCACCCACCCAACCTGTCTGCCTTCTGGTAACTGGCAGTTGGTTTCCCGTATCTGTGTTTGCTTCTGTTTTATTTGTTTTTTAGGTTCCACATGTGAGTGAAATCATATGGTATTTGTCCCTCTGTCTCACTTACTTTGTTTAGCATAATCCTTTTTAGGTCCATCCATAATTGTCCCAAGTGGCAACATAAAAGTATTTCCTGGAAACATTTAAAATGATTGGACCCAAAGAATAAAACTGTTTACCTGCTGGGTTTCCTCCAAAGATATTGTTCTAAAAATCAAAGTAAAATAAAACTGACCCAATGTAACTTCTACAACTTGGAAGGAACATAGATAATTTGGAATTAACCCAGGGTAAAATAAGGAAGATATTTAAATTTTAGATTTACAAGAATTAAGAACATGTTCTCTAATTTCTGAGAAGGAAGAGTGAGAAGAAATAACCATTGTAGCAGAAGAGATTGAAAATGTTGGAGGCAGAGAGGTAGAGATCTTTTTAAGAGCTAACATATATTGAAAGAATTTTGAATAGAGCAGATTTGGCATATGGTCAAGTCTTACAGGTACTGAAGGTTAGCAGGCAGTTTTGTTTTTCATGCCTGGCCATCATATCATGTACAGTGTCTTTATTGGGTTTTAAGTCTGTGGCTTTAAAGTTTACTCATACTGTTTGGGGGACCTATAGTAGTATGAGAATACAGAGCACTCTTGGCCCTTATACCCTGGAGGAACAATGACAGATGGGGCTGCCAGAGGTGACTCAGGTGCCAGCAGCGAGGTGATCCCCATGTCATGCGCAGCAGTTTGCAAGGAGTATCCTTAGGTCTCATAATATGGTCAGATATTTTAATATCATAAAATGATCCCTCTCTCTCTTTAGCAGAATGGCTTGAGACACAGGTCTACTGGAAAACAAGAATGCTTTTCTGTACAAACAAATTGAATTTTTCCTTAGGACAATTCTAACACTCGGATAGACATGAGAGGGTTCTAAACTTCAACTTTTGAGTGGATTTGATCATTGGATGAGGAGTATGGGGGTGCAGATTTAGGAGCTGCAAGAGCTCAACCATGTGAGAAAGTTCAGATCTGGGAAAGGTTAAGATTCTCACGGCTTGGCATCATCCTAGGCACAAGATAAACTTTTAGTTCAGAAAGATGGGATTACCAGAACAGAACAGAATGTTATTTTACAGTTCATTTTCACTGGCCCAGAGTTAATGACGCATGAGAAATTGCCGTCACTTTGTGGGTATTAGGACAGATTTGAAAATGCTGGGTTGTTGCAGTAACTTTGATTCCACAAATCTGAATTTCTTATTAGAGAGGCATTATATAAAAATGGAACTTTTTTGGTGTTTGTGGTTCTCTGAGGAAGCATCTTGTATCAGTTTCTGAAGGGGTTTTGGGGTATGTGTATGTGAAGTATGCCCCTGGGAAGTGTCTTCTCAGACTGCATATTTCTGTAACTTTGGGGCTGCCGGCATTATTAAGGGCCAGAGAACAACAGCAAAGTCCTGAACGTCTACTTTGAAGTTCAATGAAATAGCTTTTTTCTCTAATTGCTTATTTACTTCAACCTCTCATGACAAGACATTCAGAGTACTTTCCAGTTTCAGAGCAACCTAGAGAGCCTCACTGAAATGGATCAAAATGAAGCAAATCCACCAGAACAATAGTAGAAAAACTGGAGGTTCTGCTCTGGGTTTATCAAAGCAGTCCTGTATTTGAATTTATCCAAGGCCATGGGAAATAAGGAGCAGTGAAATTAAAACAAAGGAAAATCTCGCAAATGAGACTGAGCAAGTTTCTGTTCTTTCCAAGGCTGTGGCTGCCTGTAGGAAAAATAGGTATTTGTAAATCTTTCTGAAGCGTGTTTGCCCTTTGCCTTGTATGTCCGCACATAATCAAAGACCTTTGAAAAAAAGCGGAGGTTCTTTAACGGCCTAGTTATGGTAGAAGTAAGATACATCTTCAGTCATTGTCTTCTTCTGATGCCGCATGTCAGCTCTAAGCCTAGATGTGTTAGGCTGTATCCAAGTCTGAATATGCAGTAAACAGGAAATTCAGTATAAGGCCCGCTATTGTTCATAATATTTAAAAACTGTGAATGGACTTTCCCCTTGTTTTGAATTTAGGGCTCTGAATTCTATTTCCTTGTAGGGAGGTCAATGTTAAGTCTAGATGTGCATGCCAAATGGCGTGTCTTTCTTTAATTGGAAAAATGGAAAATGATGCAGTGAGTACAGAGAAGAGGAAGAGAAAGCCCAGGTTCAAACTGATTACGGAATTGACCTAGGAACAACACCGGTTCGAACTGTGTGGGTCCATTTACACATGGATTTTTTTTTTATACGACTGCGAATGTGTTTTCTCTTCTTTATGATTTTTTTAACATTTGCTTTCTCCTAGCTTACTTGATTGTAAGAATATAGTATGATACATACACAAAATATGTTAATTGACTGTTGATGTTATTGGGAAGGCTTCCAGCCAACAGAGGGTATCAGTGAGTCACAAGCTATGGCAGGCTTCCAACTGTGTGGGAGTGGGTGTGCCCCTAACCCCCAGGTTGTTCAAAGGTCCACTGTATACTGAATATTTAAATTGACTTATACTGAATATTTCCTTCATTTTATGTGAGAGAAACTTCAGTTCCCCTCAGACCGTGTTTTCTCTTTCTTCATTACCAAACCTTCAAATCACCTCATGAATTTCTGAGCCCAAATGTCCCATAATTTTACCACTTTAACAATCAGTCACTTCTTTATGTTTTCCCTTCTAGTCCTTATCCATACATATATGTTTAGGGTGGCCTTCACGGTACATGCAGTTTTGTATTCAGTTTTTTTATTAGTAATTTTCACATTTTACTACATGGACTTGATGAATTCTTTCAAAGATTATTATTAAAACTTAAGCAAGAAGGAAAAAACATGATGTCTGGGGATCCCTGGGTGACTCAGTGGTTTGGCTCCTGCCTTCAACTCAGGGCGTGATCCTGGAGTCCCGGGATTGAGTCTCACATCAGGCTCCCTGCATGGAGCCTGCTTTTCCTCTGTCTGTGTCTCTGCCTCTCTATCTGTGTCTCTCATGAATAAATAAATATTTTTTTAAAAAAGCATGATGTCCATTTACCCCACACTAAGCTAAAGAACTAAAAGATTATAGGTACTACTGAGGCCACCTCCGACCACCTCTGATTGCGTTTTGTTCTCTCTTCCCAAGAGGTAACCTCTACATGAATCAAACATTTTTTTATTCCTGCGCATTTCTTTATGCTTTTACATAAGTGTCTTCATAAGAACTTTTTAGACTTAACTATTTTTTTAGATGTTTTATTCCTAAGAGAACTGCAGCACACATCATAGCCAAAATCTTAACAGTTCTTTGAATTTCATGGCTTAGAGTCAAAATAGCCTAACTTCAAAACCACAGCAGTGTAGGAAATGCACCATACATGATTTGTCTTCCAAATTACCAGAGACCTCCTACACACCCTGAAATCCATGCTATGTGTATTTTGTGTAGCGGTCACGCTCTGTATCCTTGGTGGGACCATTACAGTTTACAAAAGTGACACTTTCAGGCAGACTTCCGCCTCCGTGCCTTATGTGGTCGGCATTCTCATTTCATTTGGACTGTTTGAAATTAGGGATGCTAAATCAGAGAAAACAAACATAAAACTCTGCCTTCTAACACTGTCACAATCATTTTGAAACCAAATAAATCAGAATCCTTATTCTTTAATGTACAATCCATAGGGATACATAAAATAAAGGTGTACTTTAAGTTGGTTGTAGGCTGAGAAAAATACCTTACTTATTTTTATAGCAAAACAAAATAATCTCTTTTTACATTAACTGCTTAATTTGCTTCATCTAAGCAGTTGATCTTTTTCTCCTTTTTTTTTTTTTTTTTTTCTTTTTCTCCTTTTAGGAGCTTTGTCCTTAGGGAAATAAAATGCTAAGCATTGGAAGAAAAGATGCAGATACCACTGTGATGTGTCTTAAAACATGAGTTAGTTTGCTTGCTACTTTAAAAAAAATGATTTATTTATTTTGAGAGAGAGAGCATCTGAGCAGAGAGAGGGAGAAGCAGACTCCCTGCTGGGCAGGGAGTCCTATGTGGGGTTTGATCCCAGGAAACTGAGATCATGACCTGAGCCGAAGGCAGAGGCTTAACCACTGAGCCACCCAAGCACCCCTGTTTCCTTCTTTATTGATCCACTATGTACAGAAAGGAATTTTCACTTCCGAGGCCATAACCCAGTATCTGAGAGGGATATGGATATTAATATCCATTTCTAAAAGTATTTGAGGTTAATAGTGAGATGCTGTTCTTTCTTTATTCGTTCACTTAACCATATAGTTCTAGTGAGGTGATGATGATGATGATGATAGATTCTGAGTGTTGTTCAGCACCAAAAAGTGTGACTTCATTGCAATAACCACTGGCAAGATGATAGATGTAGTTGGTATTAGCCATGATACAAAAGCATCATTTAACCTCAAAACATGACTGCTAATCATCAAAACCACACTTGTAGCTATCAAACATACTGAACTACACTTGTAGAAGGAGAGGGATTGGCTGTTTTCCCACATCTCAATTAGTATCTTTGTCTGCAAGGTTAAATGTGAGTTATTTTCATCTTCAATAAATACATTTCCTTTAGCTTCAGGTAAAATTCAGTCTTGATGCATGTCGCTAAATATCTGTGGAGGCAAAATTTAACAAAATTGTCTCTATTGCTCTAAATCTTCAAGGTCATTTATCTTGGCAGTGGCCATACAGAGATTCACCTAGCCAGTTGTTACAAGCTACTTTTGATAGTGAAATGGTCTCTACTGGAGAGGGTACTAGTTTTCAGCAGCTAGCTTTGAGACTTCTTACAGTTAATTTAGAGGTGATTTATGGATATATATATATATGTATATATATATGGAAAAATACAGTATCCTCATGTTGTATACAAAGTCTTTGTAGTATTGCTACTCAGCGCAATTCAAGTGTAGGATAAATGAGAAATGTGAATTAATACATTGGGGTGGGCAGCATTTTACTTCTGCATCAGGCAAAGTAATTAGCATTAGCTTTTTGGAAGTATTCCTACTATTAATAAACTTTTGAAAAACCACATACTCTTTATAGTAGTGTACTATATGTACATAAGCTACCGTGTGGATGCTTGCCTTAAGAAGAAAGCGAAAATTGAAGAAATCTAAGCCAAGATTGAAAGAGAAAAACTGAATACTGATGGTATAACTGAAGCTTTAGGACACAAATATGTGGAAGCCAGGGGAGGTGGGTATTGGTTAGTTGAGTTTCAAGAACAAATAATTCACTTATCACTTATTTAAGTGAGAGTTGGATCTCACCAAAGGAATATTTATTTTATTTTATTTATTTAGTATTTATTTATTTATTATAGTCACAGACAGAGAGAGAGAGAGAGAGAGAGGCAGAGACACAGGCAGAGAGAGAAGCAGGCTCCATGCACCGGGACCCCGACGTGGGATTCGATCCTGGGTCTCCAGGATCGCGCCCTGGGCCAAAGGCAGGCGCCAAACCGCTGCACCACCCCGGGATCCCTCACCAAAGGAATATTGATGAATATATCACCATTTTATTGTGTGAAGACTCTTCCAGCTCCAAGTACACATTTTTTTTGGTCAAAAAAAAAATTGTTTGGGTTCATTGACTCAATCCCTTTTAAGATATTATTTATTTGAGAGACAGAGGGACAGGGAGACTGTTGGGGGTGGAAGGGGGAGCGGCAGAGGGAAAGAGAGTCTTGAGCAGAGTCCATACTGAGTGTGCAGCCTGACATGGGCTTCGATCCCACCATCTTGAGATCATGACCTGAGCTGATACCAAGAGTTAGCCGCTTAACTGACTGCACCACCCAAGTGCCCCAACCCAGCCCCTTTTAAAGATCTTGGAACTGTAGCAGGAGGAAAATACACATTTTCCTATATTTCTATCAATATACTTGATCAAAATGTTCAGTAAAATTCTTGTCATTTTAGCACAAATAGCTCAGAAATCATTGTGCTTGAGAGGATTATGGTTTGATAATTTAAATGCCATTCCAAAGCAAGCAAGCACAATAGCAAAGATTTTTTTTTTAAAGTCCTGGATATATTAAAATTAGTCTGTATCTAGGGGATTTTGCAGACCAACAGAACCTGAGATTCCTTTTTGAGCTCCTATTCTCAACACTGAATGGGTTTGCATTCTAATATTCAGAGGCAATTAGATACACCTGTGCTAATAAAAAAAAGGAATTGCAAATATTAGTAAGGGGAGTGTGTGTCAGAAGATGGAATTTGTTTTGCTGATTTTCTTGTCATCTGCATGTTATAGAAAGACATGGCAGTCACCTGCTTTTAGCTTTTTATTGGAAGCCATGCTCTCAATCTGCAAATTGTGTCATTTTTCAAAGCTGTAAGGGGGTTGTGGAGTAGATCATCATCATTCTCCGGTAAACTCCTCTCTTCCTACATCTCTCACCTTAGGACAAAGTAAGCTACAATTCATTTTTTTTAATTCTAGGCATGTGTTTTAATTCAAGAGATGGTTAAAGTTGCGATAATCATAATCTAGGTAATTAATTCATGTAACACCTTCTCCCTATTAACATACATCACTGTATCCTAAATGGTTAGGTGTCTAATAATGTGGCTGAGCAAATCTGTTTAGAAATCCACATCATCCCTTGTAATATGCAAGCAGAGAGATTTAGCAGTACACCACAGCGTCTTCTCAGACTTAGAATCCTCTCCTGGAACAACGGCATGTACTGTGAGTAAGGGGGGGAATCACATTTTAAAGAGGAAAAGAAGTCCTGTAGAAGGCCATTGCTCTTGTGAAAGGCCATTAACTTCTTGGTTCCTTAGAAAAACAACCATTCTCCTTTACTCTTTACTAAGAGAACACTTTTGTTCAGGTATCATACAGCTATTAGAATACTCAAGAATAGTAGGCTCCTTTTCCAGATCTGTGGGATGACTGATGACTGGATTACGTCAGGTTTGTAATTCTTTTCTTTTTTGTCACTCATTGGCCTGGGGTTGGGCATAAAAGCCAGGACTACTGATACTATATAAGGGGAATCTGCAGAAGATGGCTGGGAAGTATTGTTTTTCTCCCCGATAAAGAGATGGTTCTGAAGGTGAAAAAGACTCCTTTTGCCTTTTCTCCCCACCATCCCACTACCTGATTGGATTGTTCTGTATATCATGTTTGGAGCTGTCATAGCTATCTTTCAGTTATGCAGAGAAGTTTAAGGGAAGCTCAGTTACTGGCTTGAGAGTTACTCAGAGTTCCTGGCTCCAGCTGTAAACTAGCTCTGGAACTGCCCATGCCAAGACTTAATTCTATCTGAGGCCATTAAATGCTTTATTGTGTAAATTGCCGGTATGGGTCAGGATAAATTAGATTATGCAGCAGTAACAAACAATCCAAAGTATCAGGAACTTAAAACAACCAAAGGCTTGTTTTTCATACATGTTGGAGGTCTTTGTGGGTCAACAGAGCTTCTGGTTGTTGTAGTTACTCAAAGATCTGGATTGATGGAGTAGATGCATCTCCAAAATTGCTGGATTCAGTTCCAGAGGGAAGAGAGAGTTCTGGATAGAACTGTTAAATGCTCTAGCCCAGAAGTGACATACACCATTTCTGGTCACAACTAACCTCTCAGAACTGGTCATAGAGCAACACCTACAAGAAGGTAAGGAAGTACTGTTATGCCATCTGCCCTTAAAGAATGATCAGAAATACCTGCTGAACAGTACTGATGATAACTGTATCAGCTTAAGTTGAGAATCCTATTATGTGCCCCAGAAGGCATCCTTAGTGTAAGGATGATGATTAAAATTACTGAATATTAGCTACGTATCAGCTGCTGTTCTGTGTCTTGACTTACGTTATTGTATTCAGCATGTACAAAAATCTTATAAAGTGAGTACTATTATTCTCATTTTCTGATGAAAGATTGTCTCAGAAATTTCTTGCTCAGAATCATTAGTAGGTTAATGTTGGAGTCATGATGTCAAATTAGGCTATTTAGTTGCAGAGCCCACATTCTTAACTGCCAGGTCTGATGTCTCTAACAGTTTTGCTTTTTAAATACACACACACACACACACACACACACACACACACGTACACACCCATATCTATCGTCGGTCTGTTATCTGGTTTTCTACTATGTTAAGAAAAACTAAGCATGCGCAACTACCATACTTCTGTTGAAAAACATAAGATAAAATTTCATTAGAAAATGTGTATCAGTTACTACCCTGTGAGCTGGTGTCAGCATATTAGACAAATTTTGAATCAGTTTTCCCAAAGCAGAGGGGGGGCAGTTTTTCTTCCATGACTCAGAGGTGCAAAGTAAATTTTATAAATTTTCAAGTCTGAGGCCTCAGTCACTAATAGCATGAGCTCTACTCACCTGGGGTGAAACAAGATTGAACACACCTTTCATCATCCACAGAAAGAAAGAGGGTACCCATAGCCCAGAGCTAATCACTTGGTGGATGCTCAAATTCTGCACATAAATAAGCCTTACATTCAGATAATGACTGCAGATAGTTATTATTCATAGAAGTGTGACTACTTCTAGTTTACTCTTCTCTGGAAGACTATTTTCCTACTGGTACTCATAGACTAAATAAGGGTACATCTGAACTTTGTGATTCTGGAAGTTTATTTGACTCAGATTTTAATTTTCTCTTGTCTGTCTGAGCAAGTTCTGTTCATTTACAGGGGAGATTTCCTGAATTTGGATTTTGAAATTTGGATTATGGAATTTTAATTGAAAAATTCGTCCTTCAGGTTCACAATGTTTTGTTTGGTAAGATTCCTCTTATGGAAACTACTGCTTCCTTGTTCATTTTTTTTTATTTAAGGATTTTATTTATTTATTCATGAGAGACACACAGAGAGAAGCAGAGACATAGGCAGAGGGAGAAGCAAACTCCTGGCAGGGAGCCTGATGCAGAACTTGATCATGGACCCTGGGATCACACGCCCTGAGCCAAAGGCAGACGCTCAACCGCTGAGCCACCCAGGCATGCTGTGCTTCCTCATTCTTAATCAAGGTTATTTGAGTGTTACTGATCTTGTCGTCTTTTCTCAGAGCATGGGTGTGAGTCAGTCCAGTAAATGAGAGCATTCCATCTCCCCCCCCCACCCCCACCCTGGGCATGAGTGGTCCATAGATGGGCACGTTATTCAAGCCTGTGTAATAGTACCCAGGTTTGGACTGTTGTGACAAATGTTAGATCTAGAAAAGTCAACAGAAGGGCAGAAATTTCCCCATCTTCACGATCTATCTCTGCATTTAGCATAGTAGGCGCTCAACATGTATTTGTTGAATGAATGAAGAAGTCACTTTATGCTGATCTTACTACACTGGTTGATTGTTAGCCTTGAGCTGCCAGGAAGCTACCGTGTAGATGCTTGCCTTAAGAAGAAAGCGAAAATTGAAGAAATCTAAGCTAAGATTGAAAGAGAAAAACTGAATACTGATGGTATAACTGAAGCTTTAGGACACAGATATGTGGAAGCCAGGGGAGGTGGCTATTGGTTCATTGAGTTCCAAGAACAAATAATTCACTTATCACTTATTTAAGTGAGAGTTGGATCTCACCAAAGGAATATTGATGAATATATCACCATTTTATTGTGTGAAGACTCTTCCAGCTCCAAGTTATTAGAATGGATGACCCAGACTGTATTACTCTAAGTCACTGACTTGAACGTTTCACTCATACAGCAACCATAAAACCATCTGCAGAGAAAGAGAGACCACAGTTGTATACGAGCATTACTCTCAAATTTAAAATATTTTAAATGAAAAAAAAATATTTTAAATGGCTCAAGGGAGTTGATATATCTGAGGATGCTTCAACTTCAGGGAATAATTCCAGAGAAGCCCTTGATGGGAGTAATAGAGATATACTTACATACTGGGATTTTATTTATTAATAAAGAGTTTGTGAGAGTAGGAGCCAAGAGCTCTTTAGGACCAGGAGTAACTTATCCTGGAAGGCAGATATACTCAGCAGTGTGGCCTTTTCCTTCCTGGAAGGACTCTAGAAGGAGTGTTGTTACAAGTTCAGCTCTCGGCCTGAATCTTCCTTTATCCCTGACAGTGGCATCTTTTGTCACACACTTAAGAGCTTTGTATTTTCCTCCCTATATACAAGCTGTATAAATTTGAGTGAGTTAGTCTTTATGATGGAAATATAATGCTTATCTTATAGATTTATTCTTATTTTATTATTTTTTAAAATATTTTATTTTTATTTATTCATGAGAGACACAGAGACATAGGCAGAGGGAGAAGCCTGCCTGATGTGGAACTCGATCCCAGGATCACACCCTAAGCCAAAGGCAGATGCTCAACCTCTGAGCCACTCAGGCGTCTTTCCTATAGGTTTATATTAAGTAAGATTCAGGCAAACTACTTAATAATTACTGGTATTATTAATTACTGGTAATCATTATTACTATCAGAAGATTCAGACTATAACCTGTTTCTTGTCTGGTAGCCTACGAAATTTTAGCTTTCTATCAGCCTTGTTTTGATTTAGCAATCCACTTCTAGTATATGGGCTTCAAAATCATCATTTTTAACATTCTAGTCCAATTTCTATAATGAGACTTTATTCTTCTGAACTACTGTTGGGATGAAACATCTCAAAGAACAGTTTTTCTAGGATTGAAGACTTAATCTTGTTGATCTCTCCAAAGTAGTGAGACCATGCGTATGGTTAGGCTCCTGCTATTAACTGTCACATGACTTGCCTAGATATCTTCAAATGATCAGATGCTAGTTTTTACGTCCTCCCTGGCGGTATTCACTACTTCTCTGTGCTCAATGCTTTGCTGGACATTTGCCTAAAAAACTTACCTGTGATCTCTGTCCAGCTGTCTGATTAAGCAGCAGCTCCCTCATCATACTGTGTGTGTCCCCCCGGCTCTTTCTGCCCCGGCTGGCTTTGTCTCCTCACCATTTACACTTTGAACTCTTTGGATGGAACACTTGGGGGTCCATGTGAGGAAAAGCAGGAATAAGTCACAAAGTGGTTGCCTTTCAACCTCTAAGCCTGGAAAAGCCATATAGCTCCAGATAACATTCTTGAGAGTGGGAAAATAACTAAAAGATACAAAACCCCCACAAAATTAGTTTATTCTGTCAAGAATCTCCTATCTCCAAAGCCAGAAAATGAATTGATTTCATGAATTCTTGCTGGGTTCTCGTATTTTTTATCTAATTACTGGTGTATTAGAATCGATCCTATCAGCAACCTCCTTTGCAGGGCTCACTTTCAACTAGGATTTCCTATCTGTCAAGAGTCTCTGGTTGACTTCAACTTTTGCCCAAGTGGTGTTTATGTGTTTGTCTCACTGGTATCTGTATCAAATCTGTTTTGCCTGCTTGTATCCCAGCTGACCTGCCTTTCAGCTTTTGCATTTTTAAAGAACATTTTATTATTCTTCTACTTTTATTTTTTGGCTAATTTTGCCTCTCTGTCTTCTTTGCTGCATAATTACATCCTATTTACTGCCAAATTCCTCTTGATGGCATTTTGAGACTCAAGACTTCCTCATTTTCCAAACACTGTGTTTGTCCATGCTTTTGATATTTCTATACCTGAATTGCCAAGATGATTTCTAGCAAAGAGGCAAGAAACATCTTTGGCTCTCATACTATTATTCAAATAATTTTTCTTTTCCCAGTTTTTCCTTTCCTTTTTCTAAGAATGTCAGTAAGGTGCAATGGAGGTTCTCCATCACCTGCCCAATCCAACCTTTCCCTCCATTGAATCCTTGTTTAGAACATATTTCCCTTTTAAGTGACCTACTCTTGTGTACTCTCTATCCATCTCCTTCCACTTACAGGTAATCTTATCTTTTTGGTACAAAAACAATGTTCTTAACTCTCCATCAGGGGAGAATTCAACTTTGAGTATTTCCTCAGAAATGTCATCAGTCTTGCACCAACCTTAAGTGACTAGTGTGCTTGCTACAATATGGGTGGGATTAAAATGGCCTGTGATACTAACCAGGTCAAATGAGCTTAGGTCTGCCACAGTGAACTTTAAAAATTTGACTTAACCAGTCCAACTAACCTTTGCTATTATTTTTTTTAACCGATAAGATCTTCACTGACCTTGACTTTTCTGAAAACCCAATTCGAAATGTACTTTCTCATGAATATTTTCAGCCTCCAAGATGGCTCTTCTTACTTTTCCACTGTGAGCTCCTTTAGTGCAAATTCAGAGTTTTTACTGTAGTTTCCTGTGCTTGTTTTTGATTTTCTAATCTGGAAATGTTCTCCAACTCTTTGAATATGTGTTTCGTTTTGTTTTCTTCTGTTTTAACTATGAGGCTTTTGAATATCTAGGTTTATGTGCTGTAAGCATCTACTGTATTGTAACTCTTCCCCCTCCCAACTGTCATTACTGTGTATTCTAGAAGGTCGTTTAGCACACAACAGGCAACCCATTAAATATTGAGTGATCAGTTGCCAATGTGTAGGTGGTAGTAAAACAATCTACCATGTGTGAAGGGATTATATGTTTTTATTTTCTCCAATTGCTAGTGAGATGCTAATAACCCTGGTGTCATGAATAGTGCCTCATTAATTGTTTCTCTTACAGAAAAGAACTGTGAATCATTGATTTTGCTTGCACTACTTTTCATTATGCCCTATATATCCCAGCAGTATTGTTAATTCAATGGAAAAATGTTTAAAACCAATATTGTAAAGTCTAACTATGGTGGAAATCATTCCTATCTCATAAATTACACCTCGAAAGTTGCTGGTTTGCAACTTCCAATATCTTTTCAACAGCAGTGAATCAAAAGTGCTAGTAAACAGAAAAAAGAACTACACGAAGACGCCTGATAGCTCTTGACTTTGGAGCACTCTTCTTGGTGTCTTAATGTCTTCTCTGTAAAAACTATACATTAGAAGCTCACAGATGATGAGATAATCACTAAAATTCAGTTATCTTCACTTTCCCTTACCTCTTATGACACTTGGAGTCAGAGACAGGTTTAACAGTTTCAATAAAAAAAAAAAATCCCTCCTCCTTTGAAACTCTTGCTTTTGGTCTTTGACTTCCCATACATTTCAAGTTCTGTCACTTTATCCATGTAGCACTCCGAGCAAATGAATGCTCTGTCACCTTTATACTGAAATCTTGTTCTAGCTGGTAGGCTGTATAAGGGTCATGGAAAGGCACCATCTCAATCTTCTTGGAACTAACAGTAGCCAAGATAAGAGGTGAATACAAATGGTTATGATACAGGGTAGAATTAATGATAATTGCCTCAGAGGCAAAGGTAGAAAAAAAATGTAGAAATTCAGAGAAAGAATAGAAGAATCAGAATGGCCTCATCAAGGATGCACAGAATCCACATGTGTGGAGCTAATGGGGGAATGACAGGCAATGTGAATAAAAGAATGGAGGGAAAAATAATTACCAGATTAGAAAAGGGAACAATATCTTTTACTTAGATTCTCATGTTGGAATATCTATTTCTACTACTCAAGTCAGGCACTTCGTACGTGTTGCCTAGATTATTTGGATCATTTCCTAGGTAGTCCCCTTTTTCCAGCCTTTCCCTTTCCCAGTCCATTCTGAAATACATGTCCAGAGTAATTATGTTAAGCTCTACTCAGATTATTTCCCTGTTCAAATACTTCAGTGGTCCCCAGTGAAGCCTGGTGTTCAAGGCCATTGATAATTGGGCTCTACTCACTTTTAGTTTTATCTCCATTTCTCTTTGTGAAATATGTGCTTTGAACTTCCTAGTTATCATTGCCACCCCCATTCTCTCAGCTTTCCCTAGATTTAAAGTTTAAATAATCTTTTCATTTTCATTTTACCATTGATTTTCACACTCAAAACAATCACCATGGGGAAATATCAGAAAGGGAGACAGAACGTAAAGACTGCTAACTCTGGGAAACGAACTAGGGGTGGTAGAAGGGGAGGAGGGCGGGGGGGTGGGAGTGAATGGGTGACGGGCACTGGGTGTTATTCTGTATGTTAGTAAATTGAACACCAATAAAAAAATAAATAAAAAAAAAAAAACAATCACCATGTCCTACAATATCTGTTATACCCAATACCCTCAAAAGGACTTTCATTTTTCAGAATTGACCACTAATATCTCTAGAATCTATTCTCTATTTTATGTCTATTAGATGATTTCTGTAAAACATCATTTTTGGTACAATTAGATACTAGTTTGAGATTATCTCCTGAATTGTTCCTCCTAAAAGCTGGTCTTAATGCTGGAAAGAATTAACAAAATTAAAAAAGATTATCTTCACTTTTCTTTTCTTTTTGCCACAATTCTTGCAGTTAGATTTTTCTTCCCATAAGCATTACGTCATAAAATTCTGCACAAAAATACAACGTTCTCCTTAAAAAGTCAAAGCAAGGTTTAAAAGTTTTTCCTTTATATTTGAGTTTTCAAGTAAAGAGCAAGGTGATATTTTCTAAAGCATGGTTTCTGTTTAAAGATATAACAATTTCAGAGTCACGGTGAAAAAACTCAATGCTTATACTGGATTTTGCCATCATAACAGCTGTCACTCCATGGAAACAATTTCTAGAATTTCTAGGAATTGTATATACTTGCTAAGACTGTTCCCTACTTATAAGACTAAGTTTTAGAGTAACTTTAAATATGTTCTTGCCATTTTTACCACGTAAAAAACTAAAGAGCGAGATTTCAGTTTAGAAATAAAAGCTGTTCAAAATTAAAATTAGATGCCCAGTTTTACTAGCTCAATAAGTACTAGATTGAAATGTGTTAAAACTTAAGGGTGAGGGGAAGGTTAATAGGTTAATATAGTAGAGATCTCTTTAGTTTTATAACCAAATGTTGATATTTCCTGCAGAAGTGTATAGAAAGGGAAAGTCTCTGTGAAGAGAGAGAAAAAATGCAAAACCTCTGAAGGAAATCATGTGGAAGGTTCTTGAGGAGTGAGGTTACCGGACAGGGAAAACCTTTAGCAGATTGTAAAGATAGTGAGGGCATAGCAGTGTGCAAAGCCGGTGATGGTGATGAAGGTATCCACAAAGGCACCTGAATTTTAGGCCCGGAAAAGAGCAGAGAACGCTGATGGCGATCAGTATGAAATCCTTCCCTGCAGTGCTTTAAAGTGCCCAGAGTGTAATTGAAATGAATTGATCAGTTGTTCTAACACCTTTAAAAAATGTGGTATAAGAGTCCATTTTGAAACTGGGTTAAATGGATAACTATTTTGCTTTATGTTCGAGTATACAGCATTGTGCTTTCATGTAATAAAACTGATATTAGGCTCTTAAGCTTTATGAGGTGTGAATTTACTCCACCTACCCTGGCCACATTCTTTCCTCCTTCCCTCCCTTCTTCCTTCCCCGGGCTAATGGAATTTGTAATGTTGCCATCCCCCCACCCTCTTGATGGCCCTGTTAAACTTTGCTTTCCATCTCGGAGTTAAAGATACTTAGCACATTTAGAGAGTAGACTTGTGAAAATTAACATTTCCTGTAAAGCCAGCCATTAAAAGCAACAACTTACGCCACTCCAGAATGATTGACTTGAGACCTCCTGCTTGCCAGTGTCAAGGCTTCATGATCCTGGAGTTTGGAAACTGGGGAAAGGGCTGAGATTTTCTGCAGTGCATCTCTAATTTTAGCATCTTTGCTCCTGGGTAAGGTTCTCAAATTCATTCCTGCTGCATTGATTTTGTTTTAGAATATTTTTAGTAGGGACACAAGAAGGACCTAACAAGTGTTCTTATCTTAATTTACCAGCGAAGTTGCATCAATGTGAAAAAAATGCCCTCTGCCTGATGTTTTGTTTGATACTGAAATGTGAGAAAGCATGTGGTTATACTTGAGTAATTTAAGAAATTCTCTTTAACACATGGCAGAGAAAAACAAGTCATGGAAAAATGAAGAAACGGGGAAATTGTTCTCTTCAAATTTTGGAGACAATTTTAGGAGAAAAGTGGCAAATGCCCTGTCTTAGTCCATTCAGGCTATAACAAAAATAACGTAGACTGGGGGACTTATAAACAACAGAAATTTGTTTTCATAGTTCTGGAAGCAAAAACGAAGACACTGGCAGGTCAGTGTCTGGTGAGAGCCTACTTCCTGGTTCACAAATGGCTGTCTTTTTGCTGCATCCTCACAAGGCAGAAAAGGGCAAGGGGACCCTCTGGGGCCTCTTCTATAAGGGCACCAATCTCATTCATGAGGGCTCCATCCTCAGGATCTGATCACCTTCCAAAGGCCGCACCTCCAAATACCATCCTGTTGGGATTAGGTTCCAGCATATGAATTGTGAGGGGACACTAACATTCTATAGCACCCTTACATACAAGTTAAATATTAAGCTCAATACACAATCTTACTATGGATGTTTTGGGAGGAGAGGGCATCTTGCAAGAGAGTTTAGAGCCTGGGTGGATTTGGGACCTCCAGGCTTCAGTTGGAACCCTTTGCTGCTACTTAGTGGTTGAATGGCCTTGGTGACTAAATCTCCTTCACCTTCAATTCCTCATCTGTAAACTGGAAGTAATATCAGCATCTGCCTTATAGGGTAGTTGTACCGAGTAAGAAATGTACAGTGCCTGTGGATTCCTGGGTACGTACTCAGTAAGTGGTAGCTATTAGGACAATGAAGCTCCAGCGCATAAAGCAGCTTCCAATAAGCTCAGCACCTGGGGAGTTCTCTCTGGGCAAAACTGTCTGACCAAAGTCTGTCTTCTTCCCCTGATTGAAAGTACACTTAAATGGCCTGAGGGAGGATAAGGATGAAGTGCCTGGCTTCCTTAGCCTCTCAGCCCCTTTCTCCTTGTCAAGTGAGGCTCTCTCCTGGCAGAGAGGTGGTGATTGGGAATGATACGGGCAGAGCTGGGAAATGATCTCGCCTTCACAAAAACCTCGGTGATTCTCATGTAACTTGGCCACTAGATTAATTTCCTAGAGTTATTAAAACCAATTGCCATAGACTGGGTGGCTTCAAACAACAGACATTTGTTCTTTGCTGGCTAGAAGTCCCCAACTCAAGGTGTTGGCAAGGCCAGGCTCTCCCTGAAGGCTGCGGGAAAGAATCTGTCCTATTCTTTGAGCTTCTGGTGTTGAGGGCAGTCTTTGTTGTTTCTTGCCTTGCAGACACATCATTCCAATCTCTTCTTTTATTGCTATCTGGCTTTCTCCCTGTGTGTCTGTGTCTCTTCTTTTTAGGCTATGAGTTCTACATGGTTAAGAGCTACCCTACTCCAGTCTATCAGCTTAATTTGATGAGGTCTGTGAAGATTTTATTTCCAAATAAGGTCACATTCATGGGTATCTGGAGTTAGGCTTGAATATATCTTTTTGAGAGATAAAGTTCAACCCACAACACCCACTATATACGTCTGCATTGAACAATATATTTCTCATTTCTTAATGTGGATATATTATTGTTTTCTAGCAGCACTACTTATTTTCTATTTAGTTATTTTCCTCTGTTTTTTAAAAACACAATTTTTACATTTGAAAACACACTCAAAAGTTGCCAGTGTGAAAAAGTCCTCATTAAACAAATAGTTTTTTTCTAGAGTCTTTCCTCATAGGATTTTCTTACCATTCTTTTACAATCAATGCTAGGAAGAAACCAAACTCCTTGTAGAAATGTGATACACGTAATAGATAGGGCTGCTGGGTATCAGTGTATAAACCTTAACTATTTGGCTGACATTATTGTGGTTTAGGATTAAACCGGTTTTCAAAATCAGTAAATGATGAGTTTTCCCTCTCAGTAGTCCCTGGCTAAAGTAGAGTTTTCATTACTGGGATTTTAAATATAATTAACCTTTTTATAATAAGATTCTGAGTATTTTTGAAGACTCATTTTACCAGAGAGTTATCAGTTTAAGGAAGTCTGAAAGGCTCACCTCCTATATGTTTGAAACAGTTTTTGGAATGTGAGATATGCTAAGAATCTAAACCTTAATTCTTTTGGAGGGCTTTAATGATACAGAGAAATTCTTTTTTTTTTTTTTTTAAAGAATATTCGCCTCCATATTTTTGTTCACATGCATATTTCTTATAGAGTGTCAGAAACTTGTAACACCTAATTATCTTAAAACATGAATATGTCAAACTTATAATTTCTAATAATCATATTGAGTATAGCTCATAGTAGTAGCTCATAATTCCAACTCCTACATCCTTCATACTAAAAACAGAAACTGAACTTCTTAGTCAATTTTCTATAGCAAAAGTTTAGAATTGGAGAAACATCTCCAACTCAGGATCCAATGGTATTTTCATAGATAATGTGAAGCCTGTTGAAATGAACTAACTACCATCACCAAAACATAACCTTTGAAGGATCTGCTAGACTGAGAGGTATGAATAGCAGACGGCTTTAGCTTTCACACTCTTCCACGTTGCTCACATACCAGACAATCTGCACTGTAACATCTCACCACCGTAACTGTGCTGCTGTTAACGTTGCAAAAATATATTATATTAGTGGTTACAATGAAATGCCACCAGAATGAAGAACAAAATGAGAATAAGAGTGATGCTTTCCAGGTCAAACCCACTTACTTTTGTAAAAAAAAAAAAAAATGTATGTAGTACAAATTGATGTTAGGGAAACGAAAATCTCTATTGACTTCTCTTAGGTAAAAATTCTTTTGCTCTTTGCCATTCCAAATCCATGGTAAGTAGAATACTAAAATGGTTCCCAGGGCTTCTGCCTTCTATCCTGCTCCACTGCTGGTATATATCACCCTTTGTAATCCTCTCTCCATGAGTGTGAATGAGACCTGAGTCATAGTAGGTTACTTTATACGGCAAGGGTGTAGGGATATATTTAAGGTTCCAAATCAGTTAATTTTGAATCCAGAGGGAGATGGTTTGGGGGTGGATCAGACTTAATCAGGTGAAGGGCTTTCAAGAGGAACCTGGGTCCTTTCTGAGATGAGAGAGAGAGAGAGAGAGAGAGAGAGAGAGAGAGAGAGAGATTCTGCTGCCCTTGAAGAAACAAACATCCATGTTGTAAACCTGCCTTTGACAAGGGCATCTCCAGGAAGTGAGGGTCTCAATCCTAAAAATGGCAAGAAACTGAATTTCTTCTCCAAATCTGAAGGAGTTGAGTGTCCTGAGTCTTCCAACTGACACGTTGACTAGAGTCTAGTGAGACTCTGAGCAAATGTTCTAGTTAAACTATGTCTGGATTCCTGATCCACATAAAATGGAAAATAAATTTATTGTGTATTGCTTTAAGTTGCTATGTTGTCTTACTATGTTGTAACCTTCAATGCAGCACTAGAAAACCAACAGATCTCTCCACAGACCGTTTTTTAGTATATATTCATAATAGTAGAGCATAGTCTCATATTAATTTAATTAGTAATTATTTACTGTCTACTCTATAGGAATGATATATATGATAATGTCCATCCATGTCCCCAAAGAGTTTAGACTAATCTGGAAGCATAAGGCAAATAGCTCTAACAAAAGAACAAAATTGGGAAGTGCCATAAGCAGGAGACCTATGGAAAGTCAGGAGCCTCTGCTCAAGGAAGCAGGAAAAATAGTCCAAATGTGTTGGCATGTGGTCTGAGCAGAACTTTATAGTCAAAGTGCATTAGTCATTTTTAAAAACATCTATTTATTTACTTGAGAGAGAGAGAGAGAGTGAGCGAGTGTGAGCGCATGAGTAGCAGAGGAAGAGGGAAAGAGAATTTCCAGCAGACTCCACACTGGGTGGGGAGCCCGACAGGGCAAGGGGGGTGGTGGTTTCAGTCTCCTGATCCTGAGGTCATGACCCGAGCTGAAACCAAGAGTCAGATACTTAACCTACTGCACTACCTGGACACTCCAAAGTACATTAGTCATTTGAGTGTATCATAGTTTCTAACATTCTAGCTGTTACTGGGCTGTTCAACCTACAGATTCCCAAGTAACTTCTGTTAGGCACGTGATATGATGAGCACTGGCTGTTCTGTACAACTGATAAATCATTGAACACTACTTCTGAAACTAAGTATGTACTTTATGTTGGATAATTGAATTAAAAGAAAAAAAAGCAATGTGAATTTAAAAAACCAAGCAACCAAAGAAAAAACCTGTGAGGGATCAACGATAATACCGGGGGTGTAGATAGGCGGTGGTGTTTAGAAGTAGCCAGGAAAGAGTTAGGTCTACCTAGGGTAATGACAGTTTATTTCTTTTCTCTCCTTTTCTCTCCTTCTATTCACTGCCCTAACACTTAGCCAATTTCTCTTCATCCTGTCAAGTGCATGGGCTATCATTCTGTTTGTCCTCGCAGGAGAGAAAAAATCACACTCACTGCTTTCACTTTCTCACTTCCTAGGTCGTCACCTCACACCGTGCAAGCTGATTTCTGATTCCAGCTCCCTAATGAAACAAGGCTTTCCAAGGTCAACAAAGAGGTCTAACTCCACTGGCCTCTTCTCAGGCATAATCTTCTGTGATCTATCTGTAGTAGATCATGTCTGGATGCTTAAATCTCTCATTATTCCTTCTCCTGGTCAAAAAAGAAAACAAGGCTGACCATACTCTGTTCCTGAAATCTCATAAAGCTTTATGGTTTACACAGTAAATTATGATATATCTCATAAAGCCCTATGGCTTACAGAGAAAAGCATTAAGTGTTCTCAAAAATGGGGTCACATGCTTTCTTTTCCAATCACATGTTGAGTGTATCTTCTAATCCAGTTGCAGCAAGCAAGCTGCTAACCCTAAAACTCTGTCTGTGATGGTCCTCAATTCATATTGAACAACTCAGTATCACTTCCTTGGTTATGCAAATCACCTCCTCTGGTTCAAGGTGTAATTGAAAGGTCACCTCTTTTTTTTTAGCTCCTTCTCTTTTATTCCCATACCTTTCTCCCTCCTTTGTACCTTGCTTACATGTACATACTTCATTATGCCCTGGACTAAAGTATGTGTCGTTCAATGTCTTCGAGATTCTTTTTTTTTTTTTTAAGATTTTATTGATTTTATTGATTTATTCATGAGAGACGCAGAGATAGGGAGAGGCAGAGACACAGGCAGAGGGAGAAGCAGGCTCCATGCAAGGAGCCCGATGTGGGACTCGATCCTGGGTCTTCAGGATCATGCCCTGGGCTGAAGGCAGCGCTAAACCTCTGAGCCACTGGGGATCCCCAAGTTTTTGAGATTCTTTATGCTCTCCCAAAACTGGAGTCATAAATCTGTACCCCACAGGGTCATTTGAGGGAATAATTGGTCAAACCATAATATATTGATGAAGGCCTGTACTAATTACTCAGACATTAATGGTGGTGATGATGATACCTGTCCCTTATCCCGCATTGGACTGAAAATATCTGCAGGGCAGATGGATGCTTTTGTCATTTTTGCTTCTCCCAAACTTCAGGGAGAGTATGTTTAATAAGTTTTAAATCAAACTGGCTACTGTCTCTCAGAAACTCTTTTTGCTTCGTTTCTCTGACACTCTGCGCTTCTGCTATACTCACTCCTCTACAATAGCTCATCTGTTTCTTCATCGGTTTCTTTACTCATCCATGAGTTTTATATTTTAATCATGTATTCACTTTCTCTTTTCCACCCTATTATATCTTCTTAATAATGACAATTACCCCCTTCCACAACCTCAATTTATATGTGGTCAACTCCCAGACCTCCATTTCCAATGCTGATCCTTCTCTTGCATTCCCATTCCCTGCAGGGCATGACCCTGCCACAGTAATAATGCCCAGCTTCTCTGGAACCATTTCCTATTTTCTTCTGCCTGGACACCCTCACATCCACTTGCAGTGCTTGGCAACTGCTCGTTCGCAGAGTCTGTCACAACCCTGCCTTTCTTTCCCTAGTGGATCAGGCTTTCATTATCTGCAGTGTTCCCTCAATTACCTCCTCTCTGCCTTGTCCCTCTTTCCAGCCCTCCCCTTGCGATCTGTCCTACCCACACACAGCCGCCAGATTGATGTTGCTGAAACAAAACTATAATTGTGTTACTTCCACGTTTAAATATCTTGAATGGTTCCTGGCTCCTCTTTAACTATTAAATAAAGTCTAAACTCCTTAGCCTGATATTTATGGCCCTCTCCAAATGAATTCCAAATTACTTCTCTAGTCTTGTTTTTGATGGTGCCTCTGCACATCCCTTAGGTTTCAGCCTGCGTCACGTCTTACGTTTTACGTTATTACTGCTGGTATGCATACTTTATCTTTCCTATTAGATTATAAGAATGCTAACTTGCTCTACGGGACATTCCACCACCAGCCATCCACCCACCTTTATTGTTGGCCTGCTCCCTGTAAGCTTGTAGTCTAGAGAAGAAAAGACTGGGTCCAGACGAGGAGAATGTCTTCTCAGAACTTAAAGTCCAGGAAGGAACATAAGATATGAGCGTAATAATACTACATGATAGAAGATGCACATATTAAAGGAATGAGATGGCTGTTTAATAAGAGCGGCATGGGAATGCTAGCATTTTAATGGAGCCTTAATCCTTTAGGTTATGGAGGCTTGGATATGCAGGGATGGGAGTAATGGCGTTTCAAATGTAGGAATATGATGGGTTTAGGCTTAAAGGCAGGAAATGCAGGCAAGTGTCCGTAGGACAGAGACTAGTTCAATTGAGAGAAGTTGAAATAAGGCTGGTAGTTTGGGGCTCTACCACAGAGGGTCTTGGGTGACAAATGAAGGAGTTCAAAAGTTGGCAAAGGGGGCTTGCAAGGTACCTGAGCAAGAGATGTGCAGGTTCAGAGCAGGGCTTCAGGAAGAATCATCTGGAAAATTTATATATGATTGGATTGGCCAACAGTGGAAAATTGTTGTGGGAAGACCTCTTCGGAGGCTCTAATGGCTGTGATATGGATGAGGACCCAAATAGTACAGTGGCAGTGGGAGTGGAAAGGAGACAGGGGACAGAATGATGAGGTAATAGGACTTAATAACAAGTTAGACAATGGGGAGAAAATGTGGCAAGAGTGAAAGGGGATAGTAGCAATCCAGTTTCAGGATAGAGGAATATATATGTGTTTCTATCTGTTTGGCTGAGGGAAAAGGTGAGTTTGGTTTGATATACCTAATTTCAATTGCAAATAGAGTATATACAGATGTGTAGCTCTGAAAAGTGTACAGCACTTCAAAAAAAGGAATTTGTTGTTTTAATTTGCATTTCCCTAATGACTAAAAACATTGAACATTTTACATGAATTTATCAGTCACGTGTATCATTCATGGGGTGTCTGTTAAAATCTTTTGCTGGGGCACCTGGGTGGCTCAGCGGTTAAGCATCTGCCTTCAGCCCAGGGCCTGATCCTGGAGACTGGGCATAGAGTCCCATACCAGGCTCCCTGCAGGAAGCCTGCTTCTCCCTCTGCTGTGTCTCTGCCTCTCTCTCTCTCTTTCTCTGTCTCTCATGAGTAAATAAATAAGAAATACAATCTTTTGCTCATTGTTTTATTGATTTATAAGAGGTTTTTATCTTTTCCAAATATATTTTGGAAGCATCTTCTTTACTAAATATACATATTATGGATGTTGTCTCCCAGTTTGTGACTTGCCTTCTTGTTAATAGTATATTTCAAAAAGCAAAATCTTTATTTCTGAAGAAGTTGAATTTATCAACTTTTTCCTCTAAAGTTAATGCTTTTGATGTACTGTTAAGAAAACCTTTGCCAGAAAGAGGAAGTGGGGAGATATCAGCCAAAGGGTAGGAACTTCCAGGCTATGGAGCAACTGGGACTCTCCTACATCACTGGTGAGATATTCATAATACAACCACCGTAGAAAAGCAGTCTGACACTTTAAAAAAAAAATCAGATGTAAATGCTATACAACTCAGTAATTCCACACTTATGTACTTGGTACTTCCCAAGAGAAAAGAAAACATAAACATATATTCCTGTTTACAGGACTTGAACAAGAATATTTATAGCAGTTTTATTCTTAAGAGCCCTAAATTGGAAATAGTCTAAATGTCCATTAGGTAAATTGTGGATATCCTGACAATGGGAAGTACTGAAGCAATGAAAAGGAGTGGCTGATACATATAAGAACATTCATGAATCTTAAAAATACTATGTTTTCCGTGAAAGAAACCAGAACCAGACACAAAGGACTATGCAGTGTATGGTTCCATTTTTAGGAAATGTTAGAACAATCAAAACTAATTTACAGTGATAGCAGATCAATTATCACCTAGAACCAGGGCAAAAATTGCTGGGATGGGACTAGAGCAATTTTTTGGAGTGATGATTACATGGCGTATATTTGTCGAAATGCACAGAACTATGTATCTACGGTGGGTTCATCTTACTGTATATAAACCAGTCCTTAATAAAGTTAAATTCCTTAAAGTTATTAAAGTGGGGATCTCAGTGGAAGCATCAAGCGTAGAGGTTGAGTTTTGAGTCTGATTTACATAAAGACAATATTGGAAGTTCTGAAATCATGAAGAAATCAGAGTGATAGAAGAATGCCAATGCAGATCCTTGAAAGTACCTACTTGTAAGTGCTTGGAGGAAGAAGAGAGAAAGAATGCTCAGAAAGAAATGAAGAGAGTTAGAGTGTGAAGTAACTAAGGGGAAAGGGGTACTGGGGTAAGGTATCAATATGGGTAAGGCACAAGGCCTTGGGTGCCTTTTACGTATAGCTCCAACTTTCTCCGGCTGAGTGAATGGCCAGACTGAGTAATCCAGCTAGCAGCAAGCCTGCATCAAACTCCAATGGAAGACAAAAACAGAACTAACTTTGGGAAACTGTCCATAAGTTCTCTTACAATGGAAGCACTGGTAAAATCATGCGGTGTTCAGCTTTTAGAAAGATTAAGCTCAAACTTTCTGGAAGCACCTGGACTTTCATATCAGTAGCAGTGGACTTAGAGCTGGAGACTACTTAATTCATCAGAGCAAAAACAAATGTCTACTGATTAGGCTCTGGAGGGCAGCCAGGTAAATTGCATTAGAGCACCAATAGCGAATAAGGAGGAGAAAGGTAGGTGGATGCCAGCAGCTGTGGAAAGGTGAGGCGACATGGCACCGTTCCAGCTAGTGTGGGCAGACGATGGCTGGCAAGGCCATTTGAAGCACCACTTCAAACGGTGTCACAGTCGTGGCGTTCTTGGAAGCAAGCTGAAAAACTGAACTGCCGTGTTTGGTGTAGCTGATAAGGTGAAACAGAGAAACTCACCCAAGAAAACCTTACCCAGGTACCCACTGCTGGGAAAGGTGCTGTACAAGGACACTTCCGGTTGTCTTTGAACTCTCCATTGAAAGTACAGAAAACTGGCCTGTGTTGTGCAGCAATAGTCATAAGAAAGGAGTTCGTCTTGTTTCTTGGGCATTCCAATGCAACATATTTTTAAGACTAAAAAATGAAACTAAGTCCCAGACCCCCACTTGAGTAAAAATGTTTGTGGGGAGAACCATTTACTCTGAGGACCAATTTGGCAGCTGCTGGTATCTTAGTGCTGGGTGAGACCGGGCTGCCAGCTGGCGGGAGAAGAAAACAAATGGGGGACAGCACAGGCAAAAGGAGTAGAAAACGGAACAGGGAATGACAAAGTTATAAAAGGTTGAGGAAAGAGAGAGAAAAATAAAAAGGGTGAAAGAGAAAAGGTGGTTGTGTCGTGCTGCGTGGCTGAGGGCAAAGCAAAATGGCTCTGTAGGTAAGTCCATCTTTAATCTAGGGTCATATTCCATTTTGCCTCCTACTCATCTTTTTTATTATATTAAAATTTTATTTAAATTCAGTTAATTAACGTATAATGCATTATTGGTTTCAGAGGAAGAGGTCAGTGATTCATCAGCCTTATGCAGCACCCAGTGCTCATTATATCACGTGCTCTCTCCCTAATATCCATCACCCAGTTTTACCCCATTCCCTCACTCTCCTCCCCTCCAGTGACTATCTGTTTGTTTCCTATGATTAAGTCTCTTATGGTTTGTCTCCTCCTCTGATTTTTTCTTGTTTTATTTTTTCCTCTCTCTAACTCTCCTTTCCAGTAAGACCCCTTTGGAAGTCCCTCTTACCCTCCCTCCCTCCCTCTCTTCCTCCCTTCCTCCCTTCCTTTTTTTTCTTTTCTAAATGGAGGTATAATTGACATATGACAATAGTATCAGGTGTACGACATAATGACTCGATATTCGTATAGCAAAATGGTGATCCATGATGAAGTCTGGCTAATATCTGTCTCTACACATAGTTACTAGTTTTTTCCTTGTGATGAGAAGTTTTAAGATCTACTTTCTTAGCAACGTTCAAATATACAATACAGTATTGACTCTAGTCACTGCTGTACGTTATATCTCCAAGACTTACTAACCTTACAACTGGAATTTGGTACCTTTTGACTCCCTGCCTCCAATCTTACACATCCCCCAACTCTCTGCTGCTGGCAGCCACCAATCTGCTTTCTGTATCTATGAGTGGAAGCCCACCGCCCCCCCCTTTTTTTGATAATATGATTATCTAGGATCTTTTGTTTTTTTTGTTTTTTTTTTTTTTTAATTTTTATTTATTTATGATAGTCACACAGAGAGAGCGAGAGAGGCAGAGACATAGGCAGAGGGAGAAACAGGCTCCATGCACCGGGAGCCCGATGTGGGATTCGATCCCGGGTCTCCAGGATCCCGCCCTGGGCCAAAGGCAGGCGCTAAACCGCTGCGCCACCCAGGGATCCCTATCTAGGATCTTTTGACTTAGAAGAGAATACTTCTCCCTACTGTGAAACAGGTTTTGTACTGGTATTGGAGACAGTAAGATGAAAAGACAGTGTTCTGGTCTCGAGCAGACTGGTTGGTAATAAGAGAGAAAACACAAATAGATGAGCAAAACATAAAGTAAAAATTACAAACGTGTGAAGACTTGTTACAGGAGGTGAATTGCTGGTTGACAGGTGAGGGGGTGACAGGAAGGGCTTTCAAAACAGAGGGGAGTTCTGAAGGATAACTGAAAGTAGTCCAGCTGAACAAGCAGTGGCAAGCACGACATTTCAGGCAGAGGAGAGAATCTGTACCAAGACTGCGAAGCATGGGACACCACGGATAATATGGTCAGTAGCTCTAAGCATTTCTGTCCTGATGAAGTAAACTGTGTGAGGGTGAAGAGTCGGACATGAGGTTTGATACGTCCAACATATGTGTGAGCCATCTCGGATCATCTCATAAAAAGCCATTGATGACTTGCTGAGATATTTTAATTTAGAGGTCCTCTGGGAGAAGAATTCTGGGTCTGAAATGCCACTGAGACCTAGAAACGAGTTAAAATCATGGGCTTTGGTTGAGTTCCTTAGCGTGTCCTATACAGCCTGGTACACAGCAGGTGCTAATAAATATGCATTAGAAGTCTGAATATTATTTATATAGATAGCACTTTACATGTTAATACCACACGGCTCACACCCACCTTCCCAGAGGTCAAGTACTGTTATTAGCCCTGTGTTACAGAGAGATTAAATGATTTGCCTAAGATCATATACTACTAATGACAGAACCACATTTTGAACCCAGACAGACCAACTCTGAAGCTCACACTCTGGCCTTCAGTTATAGCAAACAACGCTGTCTCAACTTGGGTGGGTTACTGAGACGGGGCCAGAGTCTCTGAGTGATTGACGTAGCATTCTGGACAAAGTATGATCACTTCAGGGCTATGGAGAGTAGTACTAAAGAGTTTAGGTATAATAAGCACATAATTATAATAATAATGTTTCTAATCACTGTGTAATGGTTTACTGGTTTTATAGGATTGGTTCCAAATCCTTCTGAATAGGAAATTATTATCATAAAATTTACTTTCAAGGCAGGGCACCTGGGTGGCTCAGCCAGTTAAGCGTCTGCCTTTGGCTCAAGTTCATGAGGGTCTGGGATCAAGCCTCACGTCCTGCTCCCTGCTCAGTGGGGACCCTGCTTATCTCTCTGCTCTTCCCTGCCCTGCTCGTGCTCTCTCTCTCTCTCTCTCTCAAATAAATAAATAAAAATCTTCAAAAATATTTACTTTGAAGTCAATGAGGAATGTAACTCCATCAGTTAAGGTTTACTACCATGGAGATCCTGAGTATTTCCTGTTTCTGCAGAGAGGTGTGCATTACCTTCAGTAAATGGCATATTTACCCAGGCAGATATGTTTCTATTATTTAGAGTCTACCACTGATGCCCCTGTCTTCTTTTCTTTTTAACTTGTATGTGTCCAATCCCAGTACAAAACTTGTATGTCTCCAATCCCAGTACAAAACTTGTATGTGAAAAAAAACAAAAAAACAAACAAAAAAAAAAACAAAACTTGTATGTGTACAAACAGCTCGAAAGAGAAAAGGAGAAGAAAGAAAGGGTTTAAGCGGATTTTAAATTATGTCAGGACAGCAGTTTCATTCAGAGTGTTTGAAGAAGAAACCTTTAAATGGGCCAGTAGCTTCTTAATTTTTATGTTAAACTTCTCTAAGTGCACTTAAAAGGCAGGCTGCGGAGACATGTGAGATCAGAAGATACCAAGTTTAACTTCTTTATGATAGTATTACAGTACTCTCATACACGAAAATCAGAACAAAAAATAAAGTCAAGTGCTAAAAATATAATAATACATCATATGTTTTCCTACTGGTTTCTGCTTTTAAATTCTTTGTCTTATTTATTTATTTATTTATTTATTTATTTATTTTATTTATTTATGATAGGCACACAGTGAGAGAGAGAGAGAGGGGCAGAGACACAGGCAGAGGGAGAAGCAGGCTCCATGCACCGGGAGCCCGACGTGGGATTCGATCCCAGGTCTCCAGGATCGCGCCCTGGGCCAAAGGCAGGCGCTAAACCACTGCGCCACCCAGGGATCCCTGTCCTATTTAATAGAAACTGGCACAAACCTGTCAGTCACGCCATAAAAGATCAACGGAGTCGTTAAAAGCGAGGAGAAAGCTGTAGTCTCTCAGCTTCTCTCTTTCTACTGTTTTCTTTATATATTTGCATTTGCAGTCAGGCTTCCTCTCGTGAAAATGTAACCTATATTGTGACATGCAACTGGTACATGGTGAGGAGTAGACATTTGAGGCTATTTTAAAATATATTTGCATATTTGTAAAGCATTTCAGCAAGGTAATTCCTGAGTTCTTTTTAATCTATGTCCAAAATATCCCCTCCCCTTATTTGTCCTCAGGTGCCTTTACTTGATGTCTTTGAAATGCTAATGGAATATTGCTAAGTGAGGTTGAGAAACTTAGTTGAGATCCTAATTCACTTGGTGGCTTTATGGACTCACCATTACTCTGTATTACCCAGGCTTTGGAAATTTATAAAGTCCCTCAACACTAGTTCATTTGAAAGGCATGAATTTCTTGGGGGGAATTTTCTGCATAATAGGCTTCCAAGAGGGAAACACAATTCAAGGACACATTTAAGCAACTTTCCTGAATTATCAGTAGCATATGCTTTTGTTATGTTTCCACATTGAACAGAGGCTGTTGCAGGAGTCTTTTCAGACTTGTTCTTGAAAATGTATATTATATGCAATGTCCCAATTTATAACAGAGCATTTATGATGCTCCTTTTACTCTCCAAGTATAAGTAATACTACATGTATTACTTATATAATGTCTACATATATAATTATTAGAAATCAAGAAGAAGTGGTAAGTATAAAAAGGAAAAACAAACAGTCTATAATACATTTATATTTCAATATAGACATCTTCGGGTATAACTACACTAGAAGACAACAAAATGATCAAATGCAACTGCTAAAAGGGATTTTGGATTTAGAGAAGTAAGACAATCAGAAGATTTACAAAACCAGGAGACAAAACATCAGAGGTTGGGCGAATGTTATGAGAACATTCTGTTGATATTAGAACCACTCACAAATACATTGTAGCCATGTTTATATGGCAAATAGTGCTTGGCTTAGATACTTGTAAACAAGATTTCCTTCTAAATGCATGTCTTCTGGAGATTTTAAAAAGTGTGCAGAATGTGGGGATATTTTTCATTGTATGTAACCGTCTCACATGTTGCAAGATCTGTAGACTCTTAGGCCCATAGTCTTTAAATACCAGTTGCCATTCCTCACACCCATTTTGTTTAACACATTAAAAATGGCCCCAACAATGTTTGGAATATCCTGTAGGAGGCAGTGTTAACTCTACTGACTTGACACTAAAGGAATAAGTTTTTACTAATGGTAGCGCGTAAACATTTCTCTCTGTACACACAGACACACACACGCGCGCGCGTATTTCCTACGTTTTAAACCAGAATTCAACTTAAAAAGATGGTGAAATAAACTAAGATTTAATGAAAAATGTTTGAATGTAAGCACAAATTACTATATTGTGATGTTATGGATTGTAACCCTTATCTCTAAGTGCCCTTGTCCCAAATTGATCCCCTCAGCATTGCATTGATGAAGTCAGTATTACAAAGGACTTGCTTTGCTCTGAAAATAACACTCATCAGTATTGTAACTTTTTTCCTTAGAGATATTTCAATTTACTAGAAGCCAACAGTGAAGAATAACACATTTTAGCCAATGCTTTTCTGAAGTGTGAGGAAGAATTGAGTCAACAGATGATAGCTGAAGCTGAGTCATATACAGAGTTCATTGATACAATGAAACAAAATCTGGCTTTTTGTACTTAGATGGTCATGAGTTATTAACATGGCAATCTGAGTAAGTGAGTCCAATAAAAGAAATGCAGGAGCATAAAGTGAATGAGTGTCTGCTTTAAATCCAGATAATGCAATGAGAAACTCTGAATTAGTGTTAAACTTGTGTTCCAAGTGTTCGATCTTTTAAAACCTATCAAAAGACAAATATCGAGCAGTAGCTCTGAACAGGCACATAAGACCCTCGTAGTTTCAAGTCTTAGTTGTGATAAGGACTGGCGGAGAGGATTTGCAGCCCTTGTGATATTCTGTTATGGCAAACTTACAAATTTCAAGATTTTTTTCCTGACACACTCCTGTACCACATAACTACTTTGGCCACATTGCTTACCTTACTAAGCCTGAGCATGCTTACATATTAAATGAGGATAATTGTTCTCACCTAGTAGGGTTTTTACAGGGCAGAATGGAGCTTGGTTTTACAGAATGCACAGCACATACTTCCACATAAAGTCCTCGATAAAGATTGGCGATCATTACAGTAATTATTGTTATTCACATGCCACGGATTCCTGTATGTTCCTACGGGTTCTCTTCATTTGGTCTTGAAATTATCTTCTGGCATTAACATTATGTTCATGACATTAACATAAAGCAGCGACAAGATCCATGACAATGACACTCTCTTCGTTCTGCAGTCAGATGAGGGAGGACACAGTGACTGGACTGCATTTTTCATCACTGATCAGCTTGTTCTGTACTTAGCTCCCTATGCCACTACTGGTTGTTGAGTTTCATTGGTGTTGCTGTGAGATAACCCCACTTTACGCACTAGTTTTCCAGGCCACCACTTTCAAACTGTGTTCCGTACAGTCAGGTGTCATTGTTGGTGCTGATATAAGAGTATCTTGGGAGGGTGAGTAAGGAAGACATTATTAACTCATCACATCTGTTTGATTTATGTTATCTACATTGTAAATCTAGGCTTCTACAATATTTCATTTGAACAAAGGGATCCTTGGCTAAAATGGTTCAAAAACGCACTGCCTAGGTCTGTTTCTCCAAGATGGCACAGAGAGCATTTGGTACACTGTTTGGTATAATAATGTTTGTAGGATTATAACATTTACATAGTCTCTAGCATGGTGTCAGATACTTTCAAAGTATAGGAAATATCAATATGTGTAAGAAATGGTTCCCGTCTCTGAGGAATTTACATTTCAGTGAGAAAGACCCCAAACAAAACCAAATAACCAAGATACAGATTTTCATGATGTGCTTCAAAAGGTTGGAGGAAGACTCAAATGATTCTGCCTTGGAGAAGGAAGAAGCTTCTCATCTAAGTCATAACATCTGAACTGGTTCTTTTTTTTTTTCCTGAAGTGATTCTTGGATGAGAAAACATTGTGTCAGTGTTAATGGCGGAAGGGGTCCAGGAAGAGAGAAAAGCATAAAAGAAGACACCGGAATATGAGAATGCTGGCTGGGTTGGAGAGGTTTTTTGTGAGTAGAATTAACAGGACTGAAATGAATTGCAGGTAAAGGATCGGAGGTGAAATAGATCTGGGAGACAAGGAGATCTCTTATTTGAAAGACTAGGTGAATGAGATCATTCCAGGGAGAACATTTTTGGGGAAAAAAAAGTGGAACAGTGTTAAAAATAATGTAATCCTGGCATCCTTTTCCTACTTTAGGGAGGGAAAGACAATGAAAGAAGAGGACCAGTCAATGAGGGAGTGAGGAGTGGGAGAGAGTGAGGGATGGGAGAAGGAAGAGGAGAAAAAAGCAGAGTCCTGGAAAGCAAGAGTGTGAGATAATGGTGGCTGAGAGTGATAATGATAGAGAAATATCTGACTGGAGGAAGATTCATTTGATCTTAGCCAAAAGGCCAAGAAGCGATGACTGAATGAAGGTTGATCATGGCCTTCGTAATTGTGCATAAGGAAGTACCTAGTGACTCAAGTGAAAACCATTTTAATGTCACATGCAGGATGGAAATCAGAGTGCAGGGAGTCGAGTAGTTAATGGGAATTGAAGAAATAGATATGAGGATCAAGGTTATGTTTTTCAGTAAGTTTTGGTGTATATATGAAGGCAGACGTTACAATGGTAGCTTGACAGGTAAGGTAAGGAGAAGATTTTAGTGCATGAAAGAAGAAAACAGAGCATTTCCTGAGCACTTACGGTGTGGCTAGGCACTTTTGAATAGGAGACCCTTGGACATATGTGTGGGCCAAAAAGGATGAAGAGGGGAGAGAGTGAAATTATAAGAGTTATTTAAGAAAAAAAGGAAAATGGGAGGTGATAATGGGCAGAGGAAACACCATGAGGGAATTCATCTTTGCTTGATCAGGCTTTGTTGGAAAGGGCTTAGAAGAATGCAATTATATTTGGCTGAAAAGTTTTTGGTATTTTCATGACTTGGGTTTCTATCTGACCTGAATAGAGGGCTTTTCTAAAATGGCAATGGATTTGTTAAAATGACTGCTTGAGTCTAATACTAGCTAACATTCACAGAATGCTTATAGAATGACACTCTGCTAAGCACTTTATACGCATTGCTCCCTTTACCCAACAACCCTCTCGTGGAGATAACTATTCTCATCCCCACTTTATACAGGAAGAAACTGATACACAGAAAGATCAATGTTCCTAGGTCCCAGAGCTAGTGTGTGGTAGAGCTTAGATTTGAACCCAATGTAGTCTGTGTCCAGAGCTTGTATTTTTAATCCCTCTGTTAAAACTGTCTATCCAATAGTATTTCTGCACGAATTACACAATTACCCTTAGTCCACTCTTATTCTGGACGAAGGGACAGGTTCTGGCTATTTGGTTTTCTGCTATGCTCAAGGAAAGGTGCCCTCTACTTCAAGAAGCTCATGAATATCAAAACCTTAATCACAGCTCCTCGGATGACACGAGTTCATGCTTTACAAACCAACCATGGCCCTAGTCATATTAAAATCAAAGTTGCAAAATAAAGAAACGTCCTGAAAAGCCTTGTCTGCTTCATTTAGATAACAGTGTGCAGAATGAATTGAAAGATAAAAATGCTCAGCATTTACCATTTCCTTTTTCTTTTTTTTTTTTTAATTTTATTTTAAGCCCAATGGTGTTATGGATGATATCATCAGGCAATTTGGTTTGAATATGTTCCATGCTGGACTGTGCAGATTACCCAACTAATGACATGCATACTCCTTGCCATTGTGACACCTCTCTTCTCACAAGTGGGAATTTCAAGTGACAGACTAAAGCTGTTTGCTATCAATTTTGCAAAAAACACATCTGCCAGATAGCCAAGATTTAGTTCAGAGACTGAAATCAATTAATATTCTAATTTGTTACCTGTCATTAGCGTCACACTATATTATGCCAAGTCAAAAGTGATAACCTTTATATAACATATGCTCCTAAAGGAATTTGATTTTAGGAGACTGTTTCATTTTTGTTTAGTGTTGCTCCCTGCGTACAAATCCCATTAGAAATTTCAGTTACACAGGCAGTTAAAAATTGTGATGGATTAAAATAAAAGGGTAAAACATGCGGCTACGTATTTTAAATAGTACTACGTGGCTGTGTTTATGGTAAGTTTTTGTAGCTCTAATTTACCATAATATTTTAAGATTTAGGTAGTGGACTTGTTTTCTTCTATTAAATCAAGGAGAGATCCAGTAGCATGATATTTTTATAGGTGTTCCCCAGATCCTCTAGCATTCTGTTGCTTTAGGTTGCTGATCAAAAGCAAATCTCTGTAGAGGAGCAGAAGAATCACCTGGTCTCATGCCCAGTGTCTAAGAAAGGGACATGGGAGTGGAACAGTGGCTTGCGAAGAAAAGAGGTTAGCCAAGGGAAAGGAAGGAAGGGAGCGTTTCATAGTTGTTGTTGTTTTTTTTTTTCTCCCCCAGCTGACTGTTTTCTTGCTGATGAACATGGAGTGAAATATAAAGTACATAATAGTTATCAGCTCTGAGTGGGAAAGGCTAAAAGATGGAGGTGTCACTATAAGGATAAAAACAAATTGCTTTTTTCAATGTGATGACACAGTCAAGCACTGAAATGATTCTTAATGTCAAAAATCTAAGATTTTTAAGATGCTCTAATTTTTCAGCATCTTAAGGCCCCAAAGTCTAAGAGGGTGGTTCAGGATACACGTTAAACTGACATTCATTCATTCATTCATTCATTCATTCAGTAAGTAGATATGGAGTGCCTCATATGTACGAGGTACCCCTGGGATATTGACTGTGCAAAGGACAGTTCCAACTCCTTGCCCTCCTAGAGCTGACAGTATTTTGGAGGGATCCAGAGCGATTTAACAACAAAAAATAAGGCACATCATCTGCACTGCTATACGAAGTATTATAGTGAGATTTAGAACAAGGGTGAGGACAAGAATTGCTGGCAAAGCTGGGGTGGGATGAATGTGTTATCACTGTAAGCAGCATGGTTGGGGAAGTCCTTAACTAAGAAGATGACATTTGGCAAAGCCTAAAGGAGAAGAGAGAATGAGTTATGTGGATACATAGGGAACATACAATCCCATAGAAGATTGCCACACCACCCTTTACTCTTCTAGAGAAGGAGGAGATGGTGACATTGAAGACCAGACAAAATATGCATTTTATTTGATGTTTGTCCATTCTTTCTTTCTCTGCTAGCTCTTTTCTGTTAAAGTGATTATTTTGATAAAATATTCAAGTGAGAGTTGGCCCCTGTACATATGCATTTTGGTTTGCACCTTGTAGTCACAACCTCAAAGTTATGACAACGGTACTGGGATCATCCATCAGCTCTGCAGCAGGGCGAGGGAGAGGACTTCCATTTCTCATCCATTGGGCCATCTCTACCTCCTCTAGATTGTGGATTTTCCTGTTGAGTAATGGATAATTACTGGCAACTCTGCTGAGAGTGTCTGTCAGATGAAATTGAATTTGATAAAAGTAGACAGATCAACAAATTGTTAGTCACTGAGGGACAAGAAGTTGATTCCTTGTGTTTTTTTTTTTTTTCACGTGGTTTCTCAGTGTTCTTATAGAATAATTTTCTTATAATTTGATAAATCTCTCACCTGGATTACTACAACATCCTGCTTTTATCGTCTGCCCTTGCCTTTCTGGAACCCATTTTCAACACCGTCGCTAGAGCGATCTTTAAAAAAAAAGCACCTGAGTCAGATCATGGGACACCTCTGCTCGAAACTCTCCAAAGGCCTTTTATTTCACTCATGGTACAATCCAGGTTCCTTAGAATAAGGCCCAAGGCCTCACACGATAAGGCCTGTGCTACAATCTGAATCCACCTTCTGCACCCTCCACCTGGTTCATCCTGTGTAAGGCTCACTGGGATCCTTGCTGTTACAAGCAGATTTTTGCCCAAGGGGCTTTATCCAAAATTCCCAGGTTTTATAACTTCTTCCATTTCCTCTAAGCTTCCTTATGAGAGAAAGAAAGAAACCAGCCCTGGTCATCCCTAAAAATAATGTACTACCTCTGTGCCCTTCCATATTCCACTTACTCTTCTTCCTTAGTTTCTTCTATATCATTTCTTACCTAACGTGATTTCCTATATATATTACACGTTATATTATATATATATAATATTTGCATCTTTATTGATTTATTACTTCTTTTTCTCACTAGAATATAAGCCTTGTGAGGGTCCAAACCTATTGTCCCAGCACCTGTAAAACTCTCTAGTTCATCGTAAGTGTTCAAATCTGAATAAACAGACCATCCTGTAGCTTCAGATTAAAATGCCACTCATAGAACTTAGTGCTTCACTCATACACATGCACTTAGGAACAGATAGTCATTTGTTTTCCTGATAAGGGCAAAGAAAAAATTTAAAATTGTGCAGAAGATTTTGAAATATTAATAAAAGAAAATCAAGCTTGTAATATCAGGAAGGCACATTTTAGCTATTGCCTAGGAATAATCTTCCTAATGGAATGATTTCATTAATACAAATTTAAAATATATACAGCACAACCCATAAACATAAATGTTCTAGAGAAAAACAGACCTTGAAAAAAATACCCACCTGCATTAAACACAAGATACAATTTTTTTTATAAACTGGACTTTGATGTATAAAATATTTTTAAAGACAAAAAATTCCATTTTGTTAACAGAATGCTACTATGCCAATAATAATAATAATAATAATAATAATAAACCTCAAATATAAGTTGATAGTATGTTAAGAGAAGTTCTGCTTTTTTTCCCCAGTGGGTAAGGTCATTTTCAAGCATTTCTCTTTTAACCAACTATATAGAGTAGTACTCACATGGAATTTTATGCAACTCATTCATAAACTTCTCCTTCAGCTTAGAAAAGGCATCTTCCTTTCCTTCCCCAGGACTGGCTGGCTCTGTGGCATTATGTGATAGAACAGTTGCAACAGTGGTGACTGGCGGGGCGGCCAGGGCCTCATGATGACTCTCACTCACCATTTTAGGTTCAGGTGAATCTAAGACGGGAGGGAAGCCAAAAATAAAAAAAGAGAGAGAGAGAGAGAGAGAGAGAAAACAATTCAAAATGGCTGAACTGATCCCACATCAAAGGTGGAGATGAAACACATCAGAGGGCGCACCTGCCAATGGGTAAATAGCCCATCATTAGCATATTACTTTATGTTGGTTCATAAAGTATTTATGGAACCACTGTGGAGAGTCCTTCCCAGAAGGTAAGACCAGGCATGCTTACTGAAAACACTCTCCTCACAATAATATGTGAGCTGTCAAATCTATTAGTTGTTTATACTGCCAGTTATTTACTGTGCAGATTTAACTTCCAATCCATACATTATAGAACTCTGTAGGAAACAGTTGTTGACAACATACACTCTGAATGATCTCCACATTTTGTTTTTTTATAAAAGGAAATAAAAATAAAATATTTATATTGAAAATGTTGATGAATGATAGCATGCATTCAAAACACAAGTGACTTTTAAAATGGTTATAAGCAATGCAGTTATAACATAGATACTGGAAGATGTCGTGAGTGTCACAGAGAAGTTAGTGTTTGAATCTCATTTATTGATGGCACATTTTCCTCCCAGTCATTTTTTTTTTGACATTTACTGTAGACAATACTGTGATCAATAATTCACTTGTCTTGCCGGGTAAATGTTTGAAGCCACTATAAATGTGGCATGATTGATTATATATATCAAGGAACTGATGATGAAACACGCCTTGCCTGTCAAATAATTTCAGTTTATTTGATTTGATTATATTACTGAATTATTCTATTAAATTAACTTATTCAGTTCCTTTAAATGTTTGTTTACCTCCAAAGTGTTAAAAAACAATCCTTAAGGTAGCCAATGAAAAAAATCTTAGCCTTGAGTGTAGAAGACCTCTGTTCTAGTCCTCTTTGTAGCTAAATGAATTTTGATGAGGCATTTGACTTCTTCATTTACCTGCCTTCTGAAATACGAAGAATTGAAACCTACCCTGCCTGGATTTTTCTTACTAGTACATATGAAGAGCTCTGTAAATGAAAAGAAGGAATTCCAAAGAGGTAGGCTTGAAGTCCTATTCTCCAATCTAAATATATTCTGGACTTTCATAATCTTACTGTGTGACTTAAGGTTTCAGGCAGGGCTGGTAAGGAAGGGGACAGTATTGGGAGCAGAAATAGATAAATACAAGCATGTCTTGTCAAAAGTAACTTCACAGTCTCAGCAGGCTAGCTGATGGACCTATAAAACCCTTTTGATTTGCAAAGAAATGGAGATAGCCAACAAACAGACATGGGATTTTTATAGAATTGAAATCTTTTGTGAATTAATTATGTGTAATTATATGTTAGTATAATTAAAAGCACAATAATCTCAGATGTACAGAATTATTATAGAATATGAATCAAAATCCAGAGATTTTTTGGGTCTCCTGAAAGGAGATGATGGCTGAAGCTAATACACGCACATAGATAATCGATTTTCATTTTATAATATATTCTCTTATTAAAGCTTTTAATTTTCCACTAGTAACTACTTATATAACCTGAAAGGATAGAATCAGACAGATGTGGATGTGGATTGACAAGTTGTCATGTTCTTCTCTGTTCTTTAGTTTCTTCATTTGGAAAGAGAGAATAGTCATGCCAAAGACATAAGATTTTGACTATGAAATGAGATATCTGTGCCATGAATTTAGCCCTCTATCGATTGATCAATCAATCCTTTCATCCTTACTTCTCCCCTCCCTAGTAATATTTGGCAATCCAGAATTTTCCAGATTGTGGAAAATTGTATTTTTTTCCAGTTCAAGGTCATTTTCTATAAAGTTTTCTTGATTTTTCTAATTCTGTTGATTCTGTTTAGCTTAGGATCTGTATCCCTGCAAAAATTTGGAGTTCTGGTTGTATAACTTAGGTGAAACTATCGGTATTTTAACACCATAACTTTTTATATTTCATGTGCATCAGCAAAACTAAAATTATATGCACATACATAAACACATACATATGTATGAAATATTAGTATGTATGTATTCAAAAACTGATTTTGGTCCTCTGCTTTGAAAATCACCCATTATGATATGCATTATTATTTATTTCCACAAGTTGGTTGAGGATACTTGAGGAATCATGGTTTACTGATAGAATTTAAAATAAACTATTGCATTAAATATAAATACCTATATACAACAGTGCCATCATTAAATTAAAAGTATATCATCTAATTATATATTTACTTAATTTTTGTCATGTTCTGGAACTGAGATATTTTTGCTGGTTATCTGGACTGATCAGCTGTTACCTCAAAGTGGCTACACAGTTGTTTCCAGCCTTTCTGCACACAGATGACTGGCTCATTTGCTGCTCAGGTTTTTAAATATTTTCATGTTACCCCAGCTTGGAATAGAATATAAAACATTTCTACATATAGGTTGAATAATCTAAAAGGCTTTCTAAAAATCTAAAAAAAATTCTGGTTCAGTAATGTTAACATCTAGAAGATGGACTTGAAGTTTACTGGATATATATATATATATATATATATATATATATATTTTTTTTTTTAAAGAAGCAATAAATGTTTCTATCATTTCCAAAAACAATCCTCTTCAGATACAAGGTATGCTTTACAGGTGTTTTATCGAAGCAGGTTAAAGCTATTACTAGTCAGTGATATTATCTCTATCATTTCTGATATTTTTAAATCAAGCAAAGATTATAAATATACAGACAATGCTCCTTAATGTATACCACTGTGAAATTAAGGTCTTTCATAAAATACAAAAACATAATGGGCAATTAAGGATCTAATACACTGACAAAGACTAATTGTTTGCTCAATATTTTCTTCTTTTTCTTTCATATTTTGAGATGATGCTGTTTGTAAATCACAAAACTCAGAACAGTGACATGGCCCTTGAATTTATATCCATAGAACTAAGATGCTTTTTTCTTATTCTCCATCACTTTGTAGATGGAAAAATTAGCCAATTATTCAGTTCTGCCTAACATGATAACCTTATATTCTTTTATGTAGCATTGTTTGCTTATTTAGAAAAGATTTAGATTATACTCAAGTCTTGTTAACAGCCAAAAGTCATTGATACCCACTAAGTGGTTTAGATCTGTGAAGACATATAGCTCCCACACCACTCCCATGAGAGGTATAATTATCAGCCACTTAATGGGGAGGAGACTAAGGTATATAGAGGTTATGCGGTTGGTTCAGTCACACAGTAGTAATTAGTAGAGGTGGGATTTGAACCTAGATGTCTTAGCCACAATAGTATTAGGGATTTGCACACTGTGAGACAAGTGTCCAATAAAACTGTGGATTTTGAATGAGTTTTTGACCATAGCCCATAGTGAGAAGTACATTTTACATCACGCTCTAGTATACGTGCTCTCACCACCTGTATGTTATATATTGAACAAAAAGCTTCACAGGAAAACACTTGTCTTCCCTATGTGTGAAATATTCTAATATATTTAATTCTGCTCTTTCTCACTAAAAAATTCTAGTTGTACCTCCAAATTGTATACACTTGTTTCATAATCCTCTAATGGTTTGAGACCCACAGTTTGGAAAACCACTCTAAGAAAGGACACGTGAAGGTAAAATAAAACCAATGGGGCTGATGAAAACTAAAGATGCCACTTGTAAACCTACTGTGTGCCAAAATACTATCGTTGGTATGATATTCTCCATTCTCGTTACAACCCTGAAAGGCAACTTGGTCTTATTTTACAGAATAAACTGGGTAGGTTAAGTGATTTGTCCTACAAAGATTTAATCTAATTTAAGGTTCTTTCTACTAGTCTACTCTAATAATAACGTTTGTGTTTTATTAAACAATTAAATCAGTACCGGAAAGATAATTATGATTTTCTTTTGAATTGGTTTACCGGTAAATGGAAAACACAAATCCTCTTACCAGTGGGAAACTGATTGCTTAATTTTAGAGGTGTAGCCATTTAGTTGGTTAAACTGGAATTTGGCATCTTGAAATATGCCAGGAAAAATATTATTGAATAGAAAAATATTATTTTATAGAAAATAAATTCTGTTAGGAGAAAGTTCACTACGAACAACATGTGCAAGCAATTCTTAAAGAAATACAGATCCCTCCTGACAGAAAAAAAAGGTGTTTAGTTTCACAAATAGTCAAAAACCTGAAAGTTAAAGGAACAGTGAGCTAATACATATTCATTTGTAAATGTGGCTAAATGGAGATATCAAGGTGAGGGTTCAGAAAAGTGAGCAATTGGAAAAAACCATAAGGTAGAAAAATACTTCACAGAGGCAAAGTAACAGAACATAGAAAAAGCTGCAGAAATTCTCATTCTTTTTCTAGCAATTCACAATAAAGAATTAATCTGAGATGTACAAACAATTTGAGGATGTTTTTGTAACTTATTGATCATATTAGAAGAGCAGAAACAGACTTGTTAAATTATGGTGATCAATTAAATAAAGTTATTAAAATTAACAGTAAATGTTTACAAAACTAGAAGTACATTAGACTGTTAGATGAGAAAAGCAAAGTATGAAACAGTAAGTAAAGTATGTCCAATTTTTCCAAATGCACTGTTGTATAAAAGACGTTGCAAAAATACATTTAAAATGTTAAACTTGTAGACTAATCGCTTTTATTCTGTTTGTTTACACTGCCAATATATTATGAACCTGAATTATTTTAAAGTACACAAAGAAAAAACTTTTAACACTGTTTGCTCTTAAGAAAAACTGGATCTTGCAGAAAGAAGTATTTTCCTAATGCCAGATTTTCAAAAATACTTTAAGATGTAAAAAGCTAAATGGAAGGAATTAACACTCTAGTTATGTATTTAGCAAATACAATGTATAAAATGGCCACTGGTTAAAATACAGTGTAGGAAAAAATACTAAGTTATCATAGGGGTTAATCCTTTTGTAGTATAAAATGAGGAAAATCAGGATTTTTGGTTGCCATGACAACTTCCCTTTATCTCTTGTATTCTTCTTAGTAGGACTTTAATTACGTCTATCTCTAGGTCTATAAATTGATATAGATTTCTCAGATTATATAGTGAGATAGCCTACCATACTGCATAAGCATAATCATTTCTGGAGAAAGCAGTGTTCCCATTTCTATTTAAGTATTGTATTTTATAATAATAGCACACAAAATTAAAAAGTAAACAGGAGAGGAGGGCCTGGGTGGCTCAGTCAGTGAAGTGTACACCTCTTGATTTTGGTTCGAGTTGTGATCTCTAGGTCACGATCTCAGGGTTATGAGATCAAGCCAAGCGTTGGGCATTGCACTGGGCATGGAGCCTGCTTGAGATTCTCTCTCCCTCTCTTCCCCCTCTTCCCTGCCTCTACCTCTGAAAGAAAGAAAGAAAGAAAGAAAGAAAGAAAGAAAGAAAGAAAAGAAAGAAAGAAAAAAGAAAGAAAGAAAGAAAGAAAGAAAGAAAGAAAGAAAGAAAGAAAGAAAAAGCAGGAGAAAAAGATCAAATAGACACTGAAAATACTACTTAAAAAAAAAAAAAAGCATTCTACTGCAGAAATACCCCAAATTGAAAGTAACTATTGAAGTGATTATCATAAAGAGTCCAGCAGATACCATGGAATATGTTAGAATGCATTTTTGAGATGGAGAACAGAATGGTAGTGATTTTATTCCAGCAGAACTTGCCTTGACCTTCTGTAGGTGTAGGTGTAAACAGGAGGAGGATGCCATGTTCATCCTTCTCTTCCTTTCAAAAATAGGGCTCTTGGTTTCAGAGAGTGCTGCCTAAGGACAGCTCAGAGCTGAGTGATCTCCCCTAAATAATTGCCCTTGGCTGAAAGGAGCTGCCGTGCTAAAGGTTAAACCCACTTCCCCAGGGACTGCGCACATCCAGTGGCTGGTAGACGCGGGTATAAGGGCCTGGCCCCCCGCCTGACCGAGTGTGATCTCCGAAGGGCCCCTTAGGATCAGCTAAAGCCTCTGGTGACTGCACCTCACTTCAGCAGCTCCCTTTGTCCAAACCTGCTCTCTCCACTCCCTCACCTAGAAAGCATTCCACAGTAGGCTATCTCTGAATCAGAGAAGCTTCCCAGGGAATCTTACCTACGGTACCCACTCTGGAAGTTTTTTGGAAAAAAACAAAAAACAAAAAAAAACAAAAACAAAAAAACCAAATCAAAACAAAAAACCCAAACCATTGTCAAAGTTTCATTTAAATTTTTTCCAAACTCAAGGATCCTTAGGCAGAAAGTGAAGTCTAGCAGCATTATCAAAATCTTCCACATGTTTGCAGATGTTTGAAGTCAGGTATATCCTGTCTCTAGTTTGAGTAGATACTTTCTCTTGAAGAAAGAAAGAGGAAAGCCAGACATTATGTATAGTCTCTCTCATGGCAATGACAGCTGACGCTGGCGATAGTCCCAGTAAAAGGGTGAGAGATGAAAGGTTGTTTTCAGACCTTGGAGCCATGGGAAGCACAGCAGGCCTGCCTACCTTCAGAAACCATGAAAAGTACAGGCTCCTGGGTCGTTGTCGTCGTCTTTTTCTTCTTCTTTTTAACAAAATAGATCTAGTTACCTCCAGATTTTACCCAGTAAGCCACAAAATCTTCCTAAGAGGCACGGGGAGAATTTTGCTTAAGAGCATGGCTCTCAGGCTGTATCTGTCATAAATACTTTTGCACATTGACTTTAAGTGAGTCTGCTTAACTTTACTTTAAGAATAGAATCAGCATCCCTCCCCAACCCTAAAATACCACACTACAAACACTGAGAAGGTGTGCAGATGTTTATACTGAGGGTCATTCTGGAAGAGCATGAGCAGGAAGGAAATAGGGAACAGTCACCAGCAGCATTTCCTAGGAATCTACTTATTTATTTACTTGCCACTTTATTTAGGTCGAGGCATGACCTAATGATCAAAAGTGGATGATCATTTGATGCGACGGACTGAGAAAAGCAAGCTGGAACCAGTGTTATTTCAAAACCCCAAGAAAATAAGATTAGAAGACACAAACCAAGAAAACTTTACAAGGAACAAAGAGATTTCAGGATGTCTTTCAGAGAAAACCTTGGGTTCTGTGGTATATGTTAAAGAAAGTGATGGAAAAGAAATGACAGATGTGGAATGAAATATTTGTACTTACTGCCAAAGAAAGGAGAATTTGCTTTTGACTTAGAGAACATGTTGAATGAGAACTTAACCATATTAGGAAAACCTAACAACATGAAGGAAGACAATTGCATATTTTTCACTATTTATGAATCATCTTAGACTGGACTTTTTAAATACGTACTCAAAAATGTTGTTTTGGGGGAAAAAGCTTTCCAAATTTCAAAGCAAAATTCTTTGGTATTCTATCCTCGTCAAAAATCAGAATTTTTGAATAACAGTATTTAAATGGTACCAACATATTTTAATTATGTATTTCTTTAACAAGTGATCAAAAAAACAGTGCCCCCAAAATTTGACATCTATATTAAAAAAAAAAGAGCTTGACCTATTTACTGTATACAACTTAATGATTTGAAGGTAAGTGTACACTCAAGACACCACCACCACGGTCTCTAGTTCCTGGCTCTATGCAGAGGGCTACGTATGTCTTCTCTCTCCCTTCTTATAAACCTGTCTCTCACAGCCACTGATAGTCATATTGGCTTTCCTTCTTTCTCTGTGATCAAAATCCTTCTGCTCTCCTTATCTTTGCTTTTCTTCTCAGTTTTTTCTTTCCCTTCAAAGAAAGGGGAGAACAATACTTAGTGTAGGTCTAATTTATCATGTACTAGGCCCTTGATGTATGAGTGTCTACTGAGCCTTCTACTTTATGTGGAGGCAGAGGAAAGGAGAATAAGACACTGATCCTCACCCTCAAGACGGCCCACGAGTTTCTCCTGGCTGTCTTTCCTGCCATTATGGAAACTCAATATGCCCCGTGATTGTATCTCTTGATTCCAAAAGTGGGAAATTGCAACTCAGTTATCTTCTTGATGTAGTGAAACAATTGAAAACATGTCTCTGATTGCCAGGAGGCAGATGGAAAAGCATGAATAAGGAAGTAACAAGTAGGACCAGAAATTAGGAAATTTGGATCCAAAGGAACTAAGTGAGAGATATAGATGTGAGGTGCTCCAAACAGAATAGCTTCAGAGGCAAACACTTGTATTAAAAACCAGAGTTCAAATGTTTGAAATGGCTAGATAGATGCTGTTACTAGAAGTTGGAAAACTTTGACTTATCAACTTCCAGTTTTCATATTTTTAATGTAAATTTTTTCATATCTTTAAAAATATAATTTAGTTTTTTAGATTTACCAGTGTTCATCTCCTTCCATTCTTATCTTCCCAAGACAAGCAAAAGCAGTTAGTTGCTCAAGATCCAGCTTCCTTAAATGCGGAAAGATACTCGGTATAATAAGAATTTACTTATTGTCCTCCCATCTCGCTCTAGTTTTGATTGTTTTTTTTAAAGATTTTATTTATGTGAGAGAGAGAGAGAGAGAGAGAGAGAGAGAGAGAAAGAGACAGGCAGAGGGAGAAGCAGGCTCCGTGCAGGGAGCCCTGCATGGGACTCGATTCTGGGTCTCCAGGATCAGCCCTGGGCTGAAGGTGGCACTAAACCACTCGGCCACCAGGGCTGCCCTAGTTTTGATTGCTTAAAAAAATAATGTCCACTGCCTCTCTCTGTGTCTCTCATGAATAAATAAATAAAATCTTTAAAAAAAATGTCCTATGTCAAAAAATGTCATCACTACTAAGGTTTATTTCCAAGTTGGCCCATCTACTTCAAAATCATTATTTTTGTTTTTAAACTTTGTTTTCTCGGGGAGAGACTGATCTAACAATGGATCCTGCAGATAGCGGGTGGGAGATGTACTCGAGATGTGAACTCCAGTGCTTATCTGTTAGTAGCTCCTGTCCAGTGAAATTGTCCTGCTCACAGACTCAAGATGGGCAAGAGTCTAGGTAGATTGCATGGCTGCCCCCTTCTGCCATAATCACAGGGGATTATTGGAAGGAGCAGGACCAATGAGGCCAATGCCACTATTTGACATGAAAACGGGAGTGAGGCTCATAGATTCTCTCCTTCAGGGACTGACGCTATGAAGTACTCAGGAGAAACCGAGGTGGAGAGAAGAAACATGCTTATTGTTACAGAGTTAAGAAGTGGTGAAGCCTGGCTTCCGAGCTCTGTGACCGTGGTGCGGTGTCATTCCTCCAGTTACCCTGCTTCCTTTAGCCTAGTTTTCAGCTCTGAGTTTCCAGTATATAGTATATTGTACTATACTATAAAACCCAATATTGATAAGAATTGGAGTAGCTGTTCCTGGTAATCGAGAAAGTGCTGTGAGAAGTAAAACTTACCATGTTCACTAAGCTTGGTAGTTTTTTTGAATATTTAGATTCACAGTTGGAGGTGGTGAGTTCTGTTACTAAGTCTCTCCTGCATTCCTACCTTAATGCACGTGAAGAGTGATAGAACTGATGGTATGGAGTGCTCTGCAGGCCTACGCAGATGCTGTGGAGGCCAACTGATGGTTGAGGATTTAAAACATTCCATTAAATACATTTTTTTTCGCATTTTTGCGTCTCAGAAATGGGGATTTGCCTTATACTCTGTGGCATCTTACTATCGCTGCTGGCCAGGCCAGCACACTCTGCCTGCTTGCTATTGCCATTGACGTTCCAGTCAACAAATCACTGAAAGGCCATTTGAGGAAGGAATCTGAATCCCTGTTGTGGTCGAAAGATTTCTATTGTCAGCTTCTACAATGAAACCAACAGAATGAGAGTCAAGTGTCTTGGAAGATTTTGGAAGCATTAGTGGAGCAATATTTAAAGAAACACAGGTAAGTGGTGTGTAAAAAGAGATGGGCATCATTAACTCTGAATTGAGAACAGGTTTAGAAATTTTAGGAACTTACTAAGCAATCTATTTTGCCTTTAATTTCCTCATTTGCATGTATAAAAGTGACACAAAAAGTCTAAGTCTGAATGACTTTTCAATAAGTACAAAATAAAAATTCAAGTGATAAGAAACCATTTTTGACATAGCTTAATTTGTGGCATTTTTTCTTCATCTATAAAATAATGGTGCATCTTGTAATTCATGGTTTCTTAGAGTACACAAAATATAGATTTCCTACAGAACAAAGAGAAAGCATTAGCATTGTTTACAAATAATGTATTATAAAACAATAAACTTGATAAAATTTTTAACAAACTGAGTTTCTCACTCCCAGAAGATCAATCACCACAATTATATTTAGCAATTGAGGGCAATATAAATTTCAGAGGAACTAGCTAAAATAAAAATAAATCCATGAGCCAAATGGAAACTATATTTAGTGCTACAGTATTTCCCCCTTCAGACCTATAAGATTGAGAATTAAAAAGATGGAAACAAGTAAATCATATCCAATTCAAAGCCCAAGCACTGAATTACTGTAAAATGATACAGAAAATCAAAGGGTCATAAACAAAATTGAAAGCTTCCCACCTATAATAGGCAAATAAATCTTGAAAATTGGAATATGAGAGCAGTTTCGAAAAGCATATAATGAATTCACAAATTTAATACTGTTTTTCTAATTGGTTTACTATGTACCCATTTCTCTATTAATGAAATATTTTATTGTTGTGGTTTTAAAAGCTGCCATTTCTTTTAAAAGCACCATTCAATGGAAAACTTTGATGGCTTGACGGGGCCTCTTAAGATTTTATTAAGAATGGCAGAGTCATAGTCAAGAAGAGATACCAAAATAGCCTTTCAAATGCATTGTAAGGGTTTCTTTTTTTAAAATATTTTATTTATTTATTCATGAGACACACACACACACACACACACACACACACACACACACACACAGGCAGAGACACAGGCAGAGGGAGAAGCAGGCTCCATGCAGGGAACCCAACGTGGGACTCAATCCCGGGTCTCCAGGATCACACGCTGGACTGAAGGTGGCGCTAAACCGCTGAGCCACCTGGGCTGCCCCATTGTAAAGGTTTCAAATAAATATTCACTGTGTTTTAAGAATTGTGCAGTAAGGGTCAAAATCTCTTTAAATTTTTTTTTTTTTTTGTCAAAATAGGTAGATGTGAAAACCTAGAGATGAAATTGATCTTGCATGGATCATTTTAACATAGTTTTAAGTGACAATGCTCATTGTGTACAATATTAATCGGAGTTACCTCTTTTTAATTTTTGCATAGTAAGATGAAACTAGATGCTTCTGGCAGTGATTGAAGAGATGCGGCATAGCCAAATCAAGCCAATTGGCTCTCAAAATGTTTTCTATAGAAGCTACAGATAGATAATTTGGAATTCCCATTTTCCATTGCTTTGCTGAAACTCAGCTCTGAACTCTTGCTGTTTCTGAGCTGCAGGCACTTGAGAGAAAATCTAAGCTTGCAACTCAAAGCCCTCTTTTATCAAACTGTGCTCAAACTGTCATTGTTTTGTCACACAGTGAAGCAAAGCTTTAAAATCGATCCCTTCACAGTTCAGATTGTGGCAAACAAGATGAGAAATTCTGCAGACTACAGTTAGAAATACTGTATTAGTAAATAAAAATAGTAACCCTTTATAAGCCTATACTATTAGCCAGACGTTTTCATAAGACCTTTAAACATATAAGCTCATTTAATGCTCATAAAATAAACCCTGGAAGTCAGACAATTATTATTATCTCTCTGTTATAGATGAGAAAACATGCCAAAGGATGCACAGCGTTAGAGCAAAGATTTAGAGTGAAACAGGCTAGCTCCAGGGTCCATGGAACTCTGCCTCACTAATAAATGAATAGATAGATGTTGAATGAATGAATAAATTGGGTGCCTACAATGTGTCTGACATGATACTCGGTGCTTTGGATAAATTTCAAGTCGTTCATTTACCATCTGTATGCTTGGGGATGCATACAGATGGTTAGAATCCAATGTGTTATATGCTGTAGTAGAAATAATTATAGGAGGCTACAGAGAGAAGATTCCAGACAGAAAACCATTGAGAAGATTTAACATATCTGAATGTAGTGGGGCCAGAAGACTAAGTTTATTTGCTAGGTATATCTGTGTGTGTGTGTGTGTGTGTGTGTGTGTGCGCGTGCGTGTGCATCGGATATGAAGTACAGAAAGTGGTGATTGGGCTTATTCTTCTTCCTAAATTCTATCTTCTATTGTGTGCCAAAAAATTAACTTGGGGACATGAGACCTGAATAAATAATACCCACAATTTATAAAATAATTATAAAATCACATGTCAACTGCTTACCTAACAGCTATTCACTCTTTCTGATTTAAGATAAGCCTTACTTAAAAAAAAAAAAAAAAGATAAGCCTTACTATTATTTTTTTTTCTGGGCAACTATTTCCTTATCCTCCACTCATAGATACACTTCGTTAGTGTCTCTCTCTCTCTCTCTCTCTCTCTCTATATATATATATATATATATATATATAATTCATGGTAATCTCATTATTTTTATCTATTGTTGGCTTACACAAGAAAGGGCATGTGATCCAGTTCTGGAGTATTGTGATAGGAGAGGAAATCTGTTGGGTGATTTCTGAGGAAGCTTTTCTAACTCTTAAGGATGCTTATACAGAAAGCAGTGTCTCTCCTGTTGGTGGTGGTCGGGTTTGTGTGTGGTACTTAGAAGTTCTTGCAGTCACGTTATGATTGTGAGAGAATCTAGACAAGGCTGATGATTGACAGATGCTGTTGCTCAATGTTGACTGTAACCATGACCCTCATGATGCTATTGAGCTGCTGTATTAACTACAGCTACAATCACTATTCCTTGGAACTTCTTGCAATGGGAGATCATACATTTTCCTTATGGCTTAATCCATCTTGTGTTGTGCTTGCTATTGCTTGCAGCCTAAAGCTAGTATATACAAGTATTTTGTAATCTGATTTCCCACAATAACACAAATGAAATTTACCTTTTCTGTAGGTTATTTTTTTTTCTTTTTTACTGTGTTATGCCAACTTGGTTTCTTGTTAATACCCTTTATCTGTGTGTGCCTTTGATCCCTAGTTTTTGGTTATCAGTAAGTCTAAGAGACATTCATGACATTTTCTCCTATTCAGAACAGGGCTGTATCTTTCCCATATCCTGTGAATTAAGATGAAGATCATTGCCCTCCATCTATGCTGCTAGATAGATAAAACTGAATTAAATTGATTTGAAATATAAGAAAATTAGTTTTGTGATTGGTTTCATCTAATAATTCAGATTTGAAAGATTTAGACAAGATTTTAATTCTGTATATTATATTCAAATTAAATGTTTTATCTTCTTTAATGTGCCCATCATTAATCAAAGTTTAAGTGAGGGGACAGTGAACAACTACCCCTTGATCCACTCAGGAGCACCTAAGTAGTAAATCAGGGGAGTCAGAGGTTTAGAAAGAATAGTTGAAAGGGAGACAGCATATTATATTCATTATTTAACATAGTCTCCAACTGTTTCCTGATGGGTTCTTTTTGCTGCTGTTTCTCCTCCTTGTTTGCTTTTGTCTCTTAATAAGCAATGGCTTATTTTCCGTCTCTCCATCAAGTTAAGGTTTGATAGAGTTAAAGATACATCTCTAAAAAAATTTCATGGCTTCTCTTTCCTCTTGAAAAACCCAGATCATACCACTTCAAGAAAGAGAGCTTAAGAACAGATATCCTATCAAATACCATCGAGTCACCATGTCACATTTAAGCATCATTGTGAAAAAATGTGACTTTGATAAAAATCATTATCTGTGGGTTTTTGTAAACTTTCATTTTGGCCAATAGTTGGATTTAATGCCATTTCCATCTGAGTAGCTCAGTAATAAGACTGATGAATATACCACAGTTTGCATCTCAGATATTCAGAGAAAGAGTACAGTGTAATAGTTTGCATTGAGAAGCACGATCTGTAAACACTTTCTCATTTACATCATAAGCAGGCATGCTGGCTTCCTGACAGCAATATATGGAGCTAAATTGCCTTTTCATTTTATATTCAGTAATTATACACTATAATCTCATCAAAATAAGGCCATTCTATAGGCAATCCTCTCATGTTTTTAGGCCTTTTTCCTAAACTTATTGATCAAAATGTAATATTATGACATACTAAAAGAAAAGTGATCTAAGTACCCAACTTCCTCTTTGGAAGGTGTCAGATGACTTTTAATTTCAAAATGCTGTATTATCATGACTTTTTAACATTAAGTAGAAATCCTCTCCACTTCACTGTAGAACAATAGGTATGAGCAGATTTGCAAAGTTCCCTATTGTGTAGGTCAAGATCACTGATGATTAGAATCTCAAGTTAGTTTCATCAGTCTGGTTATAAATTATGATGATTTTGTTGAGAGAAAATATGTTTGTATTTAGCCAAGTGAGCCAAGTGTTTTTTTTTTTTTCCTATGCTGTTAATATACCACTGCTTTTCCTTAAAATGGTTAATATCAATACCTAGAAGCTCAAATAATACCCACCTGGCTAAGGAGATATTTCAGAGTGAGGGCACACTGTTACAAATTCATAACTGGATATTATATTACAGATAAACTAACACTTTTACTAAGATAAAAGTATACTGATCATATGAATAAAATATGAGTGTTGATTTCAATCATCCTTGAGTCACCCTGTATTGCAGAAGGTGAAATATAGAATAAAAATAGGAGATATGACTTAATAAAATTCTGCTTGTTTACTGGATATTTTGTTGGTAGAAAATCACTCAGGGGCTTTTGCAATCAAAGACAAAAAAAAATCAATGGAAAAAAATCCTTGAAAACAAAAGATTGTGTGAAAGCTTTGTGCCTTAAACACACACACACACACACACACACACACACCACTAATATAAATAGAGGAAAATTATAAAGTCAAACTGAAATATATGAGAGAGATTTTTAGACTGGCATCTTAATATAAGAATTTTCGAGGCTAGAGGTAGAAAGAATAGGGAAAATGTAGTTTTACTAGAAAGTTTAAAGCTTCAGTCAGAGAAAAACAAATCCATATGATTTCACTCATGTGGAATTTAAGAAACAAAATATGAACATAGGGGAAGAGAAGGAAAAATAAGATGAAAATAAGGAGGCAAACCGGAGGAGACTCTAAATATAGGGAACAAGCAGAGGGTTGCTGGAGAGGAGATGGGGTAACTGGGTGACAGGCATTAAGGAGGACATGTGATGGAATGAGCACTGGGTGATCTCTGCAATTGACAAAGCATTAAATTCTATCCCCGAAAATAATACTGTATATGTTAACTAACTTGAATTTAAATAATAAAAATGAAGTTTAAAGCTGCAAAGATGAAAATAATAACAGCGTACCTAATGGAATGCCCTTCCAAGTTTTGCATGTTAGAGCAGATTAAGTTCAATGTGGGGGAGGATTGGTAATTGAGGAGTTGAGAGAGCATTTTCAGTGGTGAAAGATGGAGGCCTGCTTCAAATCCAGGGTGAATATAAAACCTACACAATATTGGGCACACATTGTTACTGAATCTTTTCTATCACAAAATGCTGACATGTGAAGAGCGAGAAGGCAGCTGGTAGGGAGAAAATGGATGTAGAGCATTCAGTGTTGAAAAAGGGGAGTGTGCAAAATCATGATGTTATTCATGATCACAAGTAAGCAAGCAAGCCAGCATTTCACAGAGGGTGTTGGAGAGAAGAAAAGTCTGTAGAAATCAGCTGATGAAGATGGCACTTTCTAGAAGTCCATCATCAAAGACTGAATATAGTCCCGAGTGAGAACACAGCCTTCCGGATGAGGGAGGCATGGCCTGGCATTGAACAGACTAGAAGAACGGAGGCAGCGAACAATGCAGGGAGTCTCTGCTGCCCTTAAGACTTGTCTCTGGCCATGCTGGTTAGAGACGAGGACCACCGTCTCCGTGAGGGGCGCCTGGGACTCGATGCCACAATGTCAGCTAATTTCCGAATGTCTACACACAAGGTCCGTAGCACCCCAAAGTCATGCAGCCTTCCCCTTTCTTACATGACCTGTCTCCATGACGTCTGTGTATTTCCTGTGCTGCATATGTAGTTTAGACCCGACTCCTCTGCTGTTCACAACCAGATTGAAAAAAACAAAAGTGACTTAAGTCTTTATTATCTTTATGAAGAGGCCTAAAAAAAAGAGAAGAAACTAGAACAATTTCTCCCCGTGTGGCCATTCTGTCATCTTTCTCACTTAACGTCTTCTTTCTGGAAGCTTTTATTTACATCTCTTCTCCCTCGACACTTCTTACCATAGACATTTGTGCTGTTGCGTAAGACAGAAAATTCCTATAAAATTAATGTTCAACTTGATTTAGGCATGAAATTCTAATACTGTCCAGAGAGGGATCATGCTGTTTCAAAATAATTTTTGGTGTAATTCTCCAAACAAAGAAACCATTTATATCAATAAAATACTTGTTTTCTGTGTATTGCATAAAAATCAATTTATATTCAAATATTTTCCTCCTGCCAGATCAATGTCTTTCTGAGAGCTTAGAAACAAAAGTACCGTAGAGATTAACTGTGAGACATTTGGCTCTATGAAGAATAATAAAACAGAAAATAAAATATTAATGGGAGAGCAGAGCAATGCTGACAAGAACACTTTGGTAGCTGTGGGTCACTTCTGAATTAACAATTTTCTACCCCTGTTCTTGAAATGGATGGATTTCCCCTCCCGCAGTCTTGATTTACTTATTCATTAACTAAAGGGATTAGTAAAATTAATTAGGGCATAAAAGTTGATATAAGTACTAACCACCACAGACAAGGAGCTGAAAATATCTACTTTTCCTCATGGTTAAATCCTAGAATTAAATTACAAAATGAAATTTTATAACAAATTTCTACAAGATATTTACTTAGAGTTTAGGAAAACTTGCATGAAATGAGATGAATTCTTTCTTGTTTTGGTCTAAAAGTTTAATATTTAGCATTTTCTGTTATTTTTACCTTCTTTTTGGGGGACGGTAGTGATGTTTGTTTGCCTTCCTTATTTCTTAGCCGTTTTATTTGTATCTATCACTTTTTTAAGCAGATGATGATGTTTATTCATCAACATACAGTGCTACCTTTTAAAAATATGAATTTTCTCTGAGGGATTAAATTTGAATAGCTCTAGAGCATTACTCTCAGAACGTGCTTGGGTCTTAAATTTTAGGCACACACATGTTAACTAATATCGGTATTTTATTCGTTCCTTTGCTGATGTCTGGACAAGCTAGCAGATGTGTGAAACGGATCAGGGATTTACATTCTGGGCTGAGGCAGCTTTGATCATATAGGCTAATCTCTAAGCTTAAAACTTGGTAAAATTATGGCTTTAAATTTCTTCTTATCACTACTTTAAAAAAATAGTATTTAGGGGCACCTAGGTGGTTCAGTTGGTTGAGCGTCAGGCTCTTGATTTCGGCCCAAGTCATGATCTCGGGGTCCTGGGATGGAGCCCCACCTCAGGCTCCATGCACAGTAGGGAGGCTGCGTGAGGATTCTCTTTCTCCCTCTCTTTCTGCCCCGCCCCCTGCACGTGCTCATGCTCTCTCTCTCAAAATAAATAAATAAATCTTAAAAGAATAAAATTTATATTGATGTTCTTGACCATATTGCCTTTTTCACTGCTTAAATGAAATGTTCTTGACCACTTTCATTCCTTTCTTTCTGTTTTCTTATTCCCTGAGCCAGACGAAACCTTAGTCTCTTGGCAGATTAAAACTTCCTGGTTATTCTGTATGAGATAGGACTTTGAGTTCACTTACAGTTGAGCTATTATTAGTCCGCCATGATTTCTGTCCCTACCCTGAGTTTTACATTAGGATATTGCAACAAAAGCAACCTAGAATTCGATGTGGCCTAAGGATTCCATCAGATTCCATCTCTTCAAGTTGACTCATGTTTTCTTGGTTGTAGGTTTACCAATCTCCTAAATCTTAGAATATTTCTACATACTACATCTTTCTAAATACAAATTATCAACTATACATGGACCCCAAAGAAGACATCAGGTTGCAACTGAATGTTTTTTTCCAAAAATTTCCAACCTTAGACCTGTAGAAGGAGAGTTACAGAATTGCATCCTTTAATTAACAATTTTGAGCTTTTCAAGAACACTTCAGCCACATCATGTCAAAGCTAAAATCAGCAGCCTTCCAAAACCATGAACACAACTTGACTGGTTTTGACAGTCTATTTATTAATTGCTGCCAAACTATAATTATTACTGCATTAACGTCACGTATCTACAGAGGAGCAGTGTCAACTAAGCATCTGCCTTTCAAACTTGAGTATAAATGTATTTCTTTAGGTTTTATCACTGATCTTTAATATTCTTAATATTTTCAGGCAATTTTATCTCCAACCTCAAATAAATTGTAGGAACTGGAACTAATTTGTTCCTCTAATTGATTGACTCTCTTACCTCCTGTTGTGTGTACAATGGATGTCATCCCAGCTGTACGGAGCAACGGGAGGGAAAATATTAATCACAGAACAATTAGCTCTGATCTAAGTCTCCCCCCTCCCCACCTTCAGGAAGGGAAAATAGCCTTCCCCAAAGTTAAAGGGACACATTTCCTCTCTGTAGTTACTGCTAAAGGAAAATAAATATAGGTTAGACTCATTTCCCCCAGCATATAATTTAAATTCTAAATTAGTGTTCTTGAAATTTGGCAGGAGCACCTAGACATTACAATTAGGATTCGACCCCCTGTGAGCCCTTCACAGTTGCATGTACCTGTTTCCATAGTCAACACATGTTAGTGCAATGAGTTGTTTCTCGGTATGCTTTAACCCCCAGGCTGAGCAAGGCATGTGTGTTCACAATTTTATTTCCCTTGCCTACACTTGGCACATAAAAGTTGTGTAATAAATATCTGTTGAGAGAATGAATGAATGAATGAATAGAATTTACAATCTTCAAATATAAACAGTGCCAGCAGTTTGAAGTTACTTGTGCTGCTCACTGGAGGCACTTCTAAGTAATCCATACATCAGCAGTTTTAACCTTGTCTTCTATAACTTTACATAACCTTATAAAAAGTAGAAAATTTGACTTTTACATTTGTGTATTTTCTACCTTAGCCCCTCCCAAAACGAATGGCATAAGAAGGTTGATCATGTGATGGAATTCTAAATTGGGCACATTTTGATCTGCTATACCCAAATCCTTGCTTATCTGACTCGGGGCATTCTCTTCTCTCCCCATAATCAATCCCAAAGCCTGATGATGACCATGTGATCACCTTCTGGGGTGTCACACAGTTTCCATGTTTTTCTGAATTTCTATATTCTCACACTCCCCAACCCCAGCTTGCTTGTACTGCATTCTCCTTTCCAGGGTTCTCTCTCTTTATTTGAGTTACATGGTAGACAAGGGATAACATTGAATTAAACATCTGAGAATCTGACTGTACTACTTAACACAAGAAAATATGACATTTCTTTTTAAAACAGATATTAAAATAACTATAGATGAAATTTTCATTTTGGTGGAGTGAAGTTAAATTTTTTTTTAAGTTAAAAATTTTGAAAGCAGATTATAGACCAAGGATAGGAAATGATTCAAAAGTTAAGAAGGGAAGGAGACTGCAAACACTGTTTCAAAGGTTTTTGTATTTTCTACAAATGTAGAAAAGCTGCTACTGAAGGTACCTCAGGTGTCCACATCTAATAAAACAAGGGGAAAAGGAAAAAATAAAGACCCAGAAAGTAGAGAATAGATTTCATGTTATAGTCTGACATGCCCTTACACATTAAAAGGGATAACAATAAATATGCAAAATGTTAACAATAGGGATTTCCTCATTTATTTGTGTTCCGATCAGGCCTCCAAGGTTAACAGAATTGGTGTTATTAAAGTTTAGGAAAGTAGCTTTATTGAAATGCCAATTTTGTATCTATCCTCCTGGCTTTAAATCCAAACAGGCAGGATTCTATTGGCAAATGTGGCCTCAGCATTAAGGCATTCCCAGCAGCTGGGAATTGGTTTTGCCAGCTTTGCACATCAAAACAGAAGTTTTGCATGGAAGTGATTTATTTACTACCAAATAACTAAGAAAGGACTGAGAGATTAAAGGGTGTAATTTGGTTGAATGATGTGCACACATACAGTTATCTTCTTAAAAAGTCTTCAAAAAGTCTGTGTGTGTGTGTGTGTGTTTCTGTCTGTTTGTACACACAGTTATTTTCAAAGTGAGGTCCTTGGAACAGCCACAGTTCTATTATTGGTAACTCAGAAATGAAAATTCTAAGCCCCGCTCCAGATCTACAGAGGGTGGAATTCTGCGGTCTAGTTTAACAAGCCCTCCAGGTGATTCTGATGCATGTTTATTTTTGAGTAGTTGTATAATTAAACATAAGCAACATCGACCATACCCACCCAGAAGAAAAAAACAATTAAATTTTTTCATACGACATGGCTTCTAACTCAGGGTGATTATTTCACCTAGATCTCATACTAAGAAGAGCGATCTCTTTCAACGTTGTGCTAGATTTACTGAGACGGGAAAAATTAGCCTACTGAATTTTATGGTAGGCTTATTTTCAAGGGTTGTTTAGACTATAGATAATTTATGCTTCACATGCTCACCCCGCATAAAACACTTCTGTTCTGAATGAATTTAGACAAGTTTCAGTGCTTAGCAGGGACTTGAAATTCAGGATTCAACAGAAGCTAGATTATTACCATAATAAGAGTCTATGAATTTTATAGCCAATTACATTTTCAAATTCCAGTTTTTAAACTAATCTGAGGCTCTGTAATTCTAATATGCTCCAGGGTAATTATTTATCAGAGCCTACTGGGATTTAAAAATACTTAAGAAGTAGTGAAAAATAAAACAAAAACAAAACAAATAGAAAAAGCAAAAATGGTTGGAAATTTGAAGACATAAAGAAGAAAGATAGTTAAAGTTAGCTTCATCCCTTTTAAAAATATTACTATACAAAACAAGATATATTTTGGTCATGGTCTTGATGGATCTTAGTAGTAAATAAAAATAAGAAAATAAGTAACTTAAAATAAATTCTTTTATAACAATTTTTTTTGAAATTTTTATTTATTTATGATAGCCACAGAGAGAGAGAGAGAGAGGGAGGCAGAGGGAGAAGCAGGCTCCATGCACTGGGAGCCTGATGTGGGATTTGATCCCGGGTCTCCAGGATCATGGCCTGGGCCAAAGGCAGGTGCCAAACCGCTGCACCACCCAGGGATCCCTCTTTTGTAACAATTTAAAGAGAATTTAGAGTAACTTCTTGGTAGGAAACACACTGAATTTCTACTCATTTAAATAATTCATTATATTGATAGGATCCCATTTGCCCCCAGTTCTGGCAAACTTTTTGCTCTAAACTGTGCTTCCACAAAATTCTTGACTACCCTAATCATTTTAATGCTTTGAGTTCTAAGTCAACCGTTTCCTTCCCCTCTGAGCCAGCCCAGTTAGAATTAATTTAGTAATTTATTTTTCCAGTACTGGTATCTCCTGTGTCTTACTGCCTGGCATGGTATTTATTGCTTACACATACTTTTCTTATGTATTTCTTGAGAATCTGGTAGGGGCATCATTGCATCCCCTTAGGTGTAGAACAATCTTTGGTATAAAAAGAGTGCTTTAAAAAATAATTTCTTGGACTTATTTTGTTATGATATGGGGTTTTCCTGAAATTTATTGGAAAGGTACATGGACTCTTTCAGGCTATTAAGAAATTTAGAGATCCTTAGGGCAGTTTTCTATGGCGTTGTGTGGAGCAGAATGTAGGATCACTTAAGTAGAACTGACCTTCATTTAGGTATGATTTGCCAGTTTGAATAGCCACAGTTTTGAAAGGAATCACCTAATTCTAGAGAAGCATTTGTGAAAAGCACAGACAGTGATATCAAATTATTGGAAAGGAGGGTAGGAGAAAAAATGCTAACTTCGTGTCAGAGATCATTGAGTCCTCATATTTGAATAGAGGATAAATGCATTCACATTACTCAGTTCTTACAACGTTGGGTGATGTTTGGGGCATTCTGTCCTTCCAGGAATGGGGGAGAAACAGTCAACAGTCTGGTCCCCTGAGCAAGCCAGAATGATTTCACAAAATACTCTACTTATAACAAGATCAGCGTGGGCTGTGGGAAAAAGGTCATACCCACCACCATCAAATATTTTTCTTCCTTTGTATCCTTTCCTTTACATCTGGGCATTCACATTAGTATACTTCTGCACCATTGACAAATGAAGTACTTTCTTATTTCACCTTCATCTGCATTTCTTGAACAAGCACCTGAGCCACAGATGTTTTATACATGTGATCTGTAGACAGATTCTCCTCTGACGCTAGTTATGTCAGATCAGGCACCAGATAAACTAGGCTGCCTTGATGGTGTTAGCTGGTGGGTGTATCAAGGAAGCGTTAAAGCAGTGACTTTCCTGCTTCCCCATTCTTTTATTTTTAACTCATTGGGAATAAGATCTTCGTTCTTTTCATCTTTTATAGTCTCTTTCTCAAGAACTTACTCTTCTTCCTTCTCACTCAGAGTCCTTACTACATACTTTAGATGTTTTCTGGCCTTCTATACCTTCCTTCCTTCTTTGCATGCCCACCTTCTTTTCTTATTTTGCCAAAGTATCACCCTTCTCTTGTTTAGTTAACACAAGAATAATGCTACTGATACACATCTAAAGAGAACAAGTCATAGGATTTGGAGTGAAAATACATTTTTACCCTCAGATCTGATCCTAATGTTACCTATTAAAGGAGGGTTTTCTTTTTTTTTTTTTTTTTTAACTTCTTCAGGTAGAATGAAACTTTTTCCTCCGTATAGCTGTTGTTGGATATACAGCTATTGTATGCACACATGTGTACTCTGTTCTTATGGTAGTACATACTATGCATATGGCAATCATCCTTTTATGTCTTAAGTTGGGGGCATTCAAGTATATGTCCTGTCTTCCACATTAGATCAGCAAGTACCTCACTAATTGAGATCTTATGGATGTGTGAAGTTCCTGAGTCACACTAAAGTAGTGCCCAGTTCAAGTTTGTTGATGGCAAAAAATTAATCACTTATTGCTCATTTTTTGGAGTCTGGAAAATGTTCTAAAATTCTCCTTAAAATCTCAACAAATACCTCTACCTCCATCCTGGCACAATGAAGTTCATGCATCCTCACGATTTATGTATTAGGAGGTAGAAGAAGGAATAAAATGTTAATTGCATAGCAACTGAAATATCAGATGTCATACTGTAATTATGGATATTCAATTAGAAGGAGTCATCATTGAAAGGAATGATCTCTTCTTTAGTCCACAGGCTCCTCGTGTCCTAGAATTTACCACTCTGGAAGACTATTTCATGTGTGAGCCATGGAACAGCAAAATAATTAGATTTTTTTAATGGATACTCTTGATAAGTAAAATTTAACAAGGGAGAAAATCTCTTAAGTATGTGTACTTAGGGATTAGGAATATCTATATTCAATCTATCATCAAGTCATTCCTTATTTTATCATTGGCTTTGATAAGGCAGTAGTGACTTATGTGGAAACACCCTGTGATTAATTTGAATTTAGTAATAATAACAGCTGCAAGTGTAAACAATAATAGGATACTTGAGAAATGGAGCAAAGAGCTTGCATATATTCAGTGCAAATTAGGTGCCAATAATATATGTATTATGCAAGCAACTAGGCTCCTGATCCTCTCTGCTCCAAGACTCACATTCTAATTCTCATTGGTAAGTGAAAGGTAGAACTTTCTTTGCATAATAAACATGAACCTTTTTGCTTTGATAAGTACCTGCTCATTATTAGGGGCATAGACGCATCTGTCTAGGTAGAGACGTGTAATAGACTACTGCATCAGAAGAATGTTTGTGGGACACAAAGTCCTGGAAAAAGGAGCAACTGGGAGTAAATGATCAATTGCTGTAAAAATTAGCCTTGCAAACAGAACTAATGAAAAGCTAGGCTTTTAGAATTAATCCATGATGTTCCTGAATGATGGCTGTGAGTGAATGAATATAAATCACTTTCCAAATGAAGGGCATATTGTCTAAAATAGCTGAAAGTCATTTCTCCGGAAGAGGAGAATTAATCTGGAGAATGAAACACAGAATTTTCCCAGTGTGGTGGAGTGTTGCATCCTGAGAACCTGGGGATTGAAATGTATCGATTTCGAATGTCGTGACTTGGACCATCTGTGGAAAACAGTGGGGTGATAACTCTGGCTTCTTCCACTTGAAATGAAGAGGTGTGTGTGTTTTGATGTAGCTTCTTTTATTGGGGTCTTTTAGGCCTTTCAACATTAATCTTATCTTGTTTTAGGTGCATTTAAACAAGTCCTTGATCTTCCTGAGAAATCTGATCCTTCATATGTAATATACAAAGGAAAGGAGGGGAGTGAGTAACACGTATTTTTTAAATACTCTGACTTTATGGGTGTGCATGCCATACTCCAAAGTTTACTGATAGGTTTGGCAAAGAATTGATATAAAGCACATAGGGATATACAAATGATTCAGAAGATGAAAAGGTAGATTTTTATGAGGATCTAGTGCTGCATTTATTTGGGTATTAATCATCTAGACTGAAGGAAGAAAATTCTAGAATGGAAAGCAATATGGCAGTGTGATTTAAAAAGTGGCCTTAGGGGAAGAACTGCTTATTATCTCCTGTAGTACTTTTTTGCTTGTGTCTGTGTGCTTATCTAAGCTTCAGTTTTCTCATGGGTAAACCAAGGATAATTATATCTTCTACATTATGTTATTGAGGGGCTTAAATGAGATTTACAAATGAAGGACTTAATGTTTGGCACATAATAAGCACTTGATAAACGTCAGCTATTATAGAAATACTTAAAATCATATTATTCACATTTTCAGTTATGACAACTGTTTAATATATCTGTAATAACATGAACATAGGCCTTAGAATTAAATAATAGCTAAAATTTATTAGAAGCTAACTAAGCACTTCCCTCATTTGATATAATTCCTTCCATGGTAGGTAGTGCAATGATCTTCATTTTATAGACGAAAAAAGTAAAGTATATATAGATGGCATAGCTTATATAGGACCACACAGCAAGTGGAGTGGTTGAGTTCAAATTTATATGAAGATTGTTGCAGAACTATTTAAAAAACATGCTCGAGCTTTCTAATTTTAGAGGTGGAAAATAACATTCGGAAAGGACCAGTTGCTTCCCAAAGTCAGAAAGCTAGCTGTGGCAAATCAGACGGGTTGGTTTTCGATTTTCAACCGACTCATCTTTTTATTCAATTAGCTTTTTCTGTTGTTTTGTTTTGTTTACTCCATTAGCTGTATTGAAATTAGTGGAAGTTGATGGCAACTATCACAGAAATATGAAATCTGAGTGAAGAAAGACTTCCAGAGTTTGAGGATCAATGCCTTTAAAATAGTGTTATTGATTTTTGGTTTCTCATAAGAATAATGAAATAGAATTCCCCCTATTCCTCTATGCATTTTCATAAACTTGAGAAATTTCCAGTTTTCTCTCCTTGGCATCTATCTCACATTCACTGGATTTTTACCTGGAGGTCTACCATTACTGATTGATTCATTCATGTTGATTATTTCCCCTCTTTATTCTTCATGGGGATGGGGGAGGAAGTAAATTCTTTTAGTAGCACTTCAAGATAGAAAAAATGTTAGCTAGAAAACCACACTTGGTCTATAATAGGAAATGAGGAATGAAAAAGGTAAAGCAGGACAAAAGAAGGTGAAGCCTTATTTATAGCTTTGCCTAAGGTCAACTCTTGTAAATAAGTTGTTATAACATATACTTTCCTCCTCCATAAGGATGCAATAGGGGTGAAGGAAGTCAACATAAGTGAAAACAATATAAGTCCTTAGAAAAGGGTTCAAATCCAAATTACACCTTTTTTTTCTCCTTTAAAAATCAATTTGGCATGGCCACTTTCAGAAAAGAAGAAATTGCTTTTGAATCATAGATCTGAATTCTAAAATCCAATCAAAAACCTTGCACTCAGATGTTCCAGATACATTTTTTATAAGTTTCAAATCCATTTTTCATAAGGCCTAAAATGGAAAAAAATCTGTCATTTGTAGAATGTCTCCATTCTAAAAATATTTTCTGGTACTTAGGGCTTTTCACTATATTGCATGCTATACATTTCTATAAAAATCTCTGGATGAGTAAGAGAAATGGAATAGAAAATTGATTTAAAAAATAGCCCAATAAATACAAACGTTACAAGACATCAATATGGAGTGAATGAATTATTTGCAATTCAAAAGGAGTAAACTGTTATTGCACATGAGGGAACATTTTCTTTTAAAGATAAATTTGTTTCCCATTGGGGTCCTGACATCTCACTGAAAGAAATGTGGAGATAATGAAACAGGACAAATTCTTTAAATGATACAAATGAGAAGAATTAGGAGGAAAGAGACAAAATGTGAACATTAGCTGGTGCTTTCCAGTAATGGAGATGCTGTGGTAGGCTGTCTTGAGGGGGAATCAGAATAAGCGACTCTCACATATCATGAAGATTCTTCATGGACTTGGGAAGTTACTTTTTTGTTCACTACCAGTTATGTCATCTTTGAAGGGAATTCTTGTCTGCCCTCTTAGGAAAAGAAAAAAAAAAAAACCAATCTACTAGAACAGTGAGAAAGCTATTTGTAGGGCTCTTACTAATCTTTCATGAAGCCCCGTCTGCTCTATTAGAAACTAAAAATAACACAGGGTGATACATGAATATGCAATGAAATATCAAAGCTGCTAGCCCAATTTGGGGAGGGGGAGGTTGTCACTGATACGATAGGGAAATTATCAAAATTAATGTGATTTATGAAATCCATCAGGAATTGAATCCCGGTGCTTGTCAGCTGTTGAGATGCAAGTGATAGACAAGCATAAAAACTAAAAGAGAAGGTAAGGGTGCTGAGAGTATGACTTTCTTAACTCTACCTGCTACACGATGATGGGAGAGCTAGCTGGTACAGCGCTCCCTGAGCAGCTGCTGCTATGACCTCCCTATTATTCCCATTTTTATGCTCAATGACTTTTTAAAAGTTATTTTGGGCACAGTTCTTGGGCTCCATCCAATATATATATTTTATTCTTCACTGGTATATTGCCATTTGAATGGGCTTAGAGAGTTATGTAAAACAAACCAGATGGCAGCCGTTTGGAGTTTGAGATACCTTGAGCTGTGAGGGGGTGTAGAAAGAAAAAAAAGAAACAATAAAAAAAGCAAAAACCAAGTGTAAATAAATAATGTTTAGAAGAGATGACTCTATTTCTTTTGTATCTAATTAGCAAAACACTCCTAAAGTTATATATAGAGAAGACAAATGTTAGGTAAACTTTTAAATGAGACCAGATTAGATGATCTTTTAAGGAGGAAAAACAATAATAATATTTATGTTCATCATCTCCAAGAATTGGTGTGTCATCACAGCTAAAGGGCCTGTTAAGTATTTTAACATGACTATTTTTTGTCTTCTGCATGGATTGAGAAAATATGAAATTGACATTCACTAATTATTCATTTGCAATGAAAATAAATCTCAGGCCTTAATTGTCTACTACTTAGACGATGACAAATTATATTTTCAGGAGAAATCTGGCAGGAGGAAGTCTATCTCACAGCTAGTGTGCGGTATGGGAAATGAGGGGGCTGTGAGTCTGCTTCCGACTTTACCACTTATTGGACGTTTAATCTTTGGGGAATCAGCCTCTCAGAGATGTTTTTACTAAGTGAAATTGACATCAGGGACAGAATTATTTCCTTCCTTTCAAAGAACTCTGAAAGTTTCATTTCGTTTCTAGACCCGAGGAGAATAAGACATTGAAGGGCGGCACATAAATAAAAACCCTATCCTAGGAAATAAGCTACAGGAACAGGAACACAATTCCAATGTTCCCATTGTGCATTTGAGGAAAGAAAGTGCCAAACTGTATAGAACTTAGAAGCAAAGTCTCCTACACACTCTCTCTCCACTATTCCCTGAGGATAATTCTTTACAAAGTGATGGCTTACATGTAACAAACATAAGTAAAATGCAAATAAACCATAGGTATCGTGTACATAATGAGGAGGTTTGGATCTGCAGAACTGATAAAGTGAGTAGCTGAATTTTATGCCATGTCAGTTAAAAGTATTTTATACTTTTGTAAAATCCAAAGGATCCTAGAAAATTATAGCTAAAGAAAGAGTAAAGTCCTAGAAAATGTGAATATGAGGGGATCCCTGAGCCTCAAAAAAGTCCTGTAGTTTCAGGAAAAAGGAGATGGAGGAGCTTGTTGGACAAAGAAAGATGACCTAACAAAAGCTGTAACAGCAACGTGAACTCTTTTTGAGGACTGAAATGTCAGAAGATTAAACATTTCAATTCCTGACATGCTGTAGGATTGCATTTCAATTTCTGTTGATCAAACATTTTGAAGATTTTTTAAAATAAGAACATCTCTCACATTTTCTTTTTTTAAATGTTTATTTATTTATGATAGTCACACACAGAGAGAGAGAGAGGCAGAGACATAGGCAGAGGGAGAAGCAGGCTCCATGCACCGGGAGCCCGACGTGGGATTCGATCCCTGGTCTCCAGGATCGCGCCCTGGGCCAAAGGCAGGCGCTAAACCGCTGCGCCACCCAGGGATCCCATCTCTCACATTTTCTAATGGAAATTAATGGAAATACAGGATATGCCTTATAAAAAAGCATGGATAGTTAACTTTTGCTATAAAATACCTAATCATTAGATGATAAGTTACTTGGTTAGGTGAAACTGGTACATATTCATGGATATTTTCTAACCAGTTTTTTTTTTTTTTTAAGTATAATGCTATTGTTAGGCATCTTTAGTCCATACCACTTGTATATAGCTAATTTAGTATATACCACTTGTATATACTGGTAGTATTTACTTTTGAATGGGTGACTCTTTTTTTACAGGTATTTGTCATTTATCTCCAATAAAGGTGTCTGCTTCTTAAAGAATTGGACCATTCCTTCTGCAGTGCAAGCCAGTATAAGAATATGGACTGTGTCCATGATTATCTGGGTCCTCTGAAGAAATCTAGCACAGAGGGATTTTGGAAGAGTGAGATGTCGTTTTGTAAACTATCAGACTAGAATCACTCCAGCATGCATCCTACCTCAAGCATGTTTGACAAACTTCTCCATACGAAACAGGATTGCCTAGAAAAATAGTCTGGATAGATAAAAGTGTAAGAGGATGGGTGAAGAGTAAATAAAGTGGCATTTTATTTTTATTATGATAGTCCCTCAGCATCTACTTGCAATTCAAATATGTGACTCTTCATCAGCATTGGTGATTGAGTTCATGAGAGAAGAATTAATTAGAAACCTAAGAAAAATAGAAAATGATGTCTGGGGTCCTTTCCTGAGTGTTACTAGTGCTCTTGAGGATCAGTTGCTACCGACTAAAATGGTCCTCTCATAGAAGAGAGGACCTGGCTCCCCATCTATTCCTGATGCTAGGTAACATTTCTGTTTGCAAGGGAAGATGTTCTTTCTCTGTAAGAATAGAGCCCATGTAGTTTTTTGTCAGGAAAGAATAGAAATTCTGAGATAGAACTCTCAGAAAAAAGTTTCCACCTTCACTAGACTGAAAGAGAAGTTTTCAGTTTCTAATTTATTCTTTCCTAGTGAGTCTAAAACAGAGTGTGCATGTAAAGAAAGATAATGTTGTAATCAGTGGGGTGCAAATTATATTTCTACTCCTATGCTTCTGTGCCTAGATACAGAGTTAAATTATTTTACTAGGGAAAAAAGCTGAAACAGAATTTAAGAACCTATTTAATTTTGGTCAATTTTAGATGTCCTGAATATTGGATATCCTCTCTTAAATAGAGTTTAGGGTGATATTAAGTTGTATCTGTAAAGCTAGAAGACACATTGAGGATAACCATTGGTGGTGACAGTTGCAATGCCAAAAATCTTTAATACTCAAATTAAAGCCATCTCATTATAATCTCTCTAAATTGGAGTGGGTGGGGGGGAGCTTGCTGATGGTCATATGGCCAGAAACTGGAGATGCTGACTTAAAGCCCAGGATTCGCTTGCCAGATGCTAGCTCAGCCTATTTACTCAATACATTACTAAACCAAACTCTTGAAGGGTTAAATGAGTTGTCTAATGTTACATAATAGTAGGGTATAAATTCCATCTGGAACTCATATGTTGTTAAGTGACAGGCTATAGCCTGTCGCACAGTTATAGATGTAGAATTATAACCTAAAGAGTTTACATGGCATTTGAATGAAAGGGCATATATAAGTGAATTTTGGACTAACAACCAAGACTCCTGTATGCTTCCTACCAAATGATATATAATACAGATAATGAAACAGTCTAACTTCCTCCTTGTATTCATGATTTAAATAAAAATAATTATTTGGTGATTTTATAGCAAAATGTAGGCAAAACTGCAGAATGTTGCCTCACCCAGGGAGGTTTGTTGCTTCTGATATTTTAGGAAGGTGGCTAGAAAAATGGTGGCTGGAAGAGGCTGCGATTTGGGCCTGCTGTGAGCGGCTGAAGCACAAACACATTGGAAAGGAGTCGTAATTTGTAGATTGTGCTTATGCTTCTTGTTATGAGATTTTAAAAAAATGAAGTTGTTTCCTATAATTATGCCCAGCAGGCACAGAACTTACTACCTTAGTGCTTGCTCGAAAACTTTAGTAAGCATTGATTGACCCTTGAGAACAGGCCAGAAAACAAATAGAAGGTACAGATCTCAACTGAACATTATGTGTTTGCCCATGGAACAAAGAAGATTAGAAGAATGAACTTGAAGGGAGAACTATACGGTTGGATGTAGGAGAGGCTGTGGGAGAATGTGGTTTATGTTCCTCTTCTAAGAGAGAACCTAAGCCAGAGTGGGCCCTTTAGCCTGCAGCTGGGTTTTTCTGCCTTGGCACTGTTGGCATTTTGGACTGGATAATTCTTTGTCTAAGAGGCTGTCCTGTGCATCTTAAGATGTTTAGCAGCATTTCTAGATGCAAGTAATGCACCCACGGTGGCAACCAAAAATGTTGCCACATATTGCCCCAAATTCCCTAAGGCAAGATCACCTTAGTTTTGAACTGCTGGCCAAGATGAACAGTCTTTTTATTGAAGACAAAATATCAAAATAATAATAATAATAAAAAAAGACAAAATATCTTCTCGCCTGTCCATCTTAGTGTGTCCGCTAAAAGCTGGTAAACCTATACAGCACCACTCACTGCAAGAAGCTACACGTGCCATAACATCAAAGCCAGTCCCGGGGCAAAGGTTTGGTCTGGCTTGAATTCTTAGCACCCAGAATAGTGATTTGCATATAGTTATTGCAAATAAATATGTGCTATAACTCAGGCAATGGATGTGTGATAAGTATTGCCAAAATTCCTGACTAAAGGACCATAGCATGTTTGGTTTTATTTCTGAATGATTACTATAAAGGCCAGGTTACATCAGAAATTGACCTACATAATAGAAGCTGTAACAATATTATTGTAGACAATATTTAAATATTCACAATTGTTAGGCCTTTAAAAAGAAATAGAGTTGATTTCTAACACATGTAACAGACCATTGTTAATGCCATAACCAAGGGAAATTTGAATATAGTAATATGATGTAATTTTTCTTTGGGTATTAGACTAAGAGAGAATCTTTTCAGGAGAAATGCTAAAGGAAAAGTTAACATTTGTGTTTTTAATTATAGTTTGGACATCTGCTTCCAGTCAGTTAAAAACTGTTGCTTTGATATGTATTGGTAGAAGACATGGTGGCCCATAAATATTCTGATATGCAGTAATCCAAAAATAAAGTCCTAGAACTACGTGGCATGTAATCTGAACCTACCTATATATCTATTTACCTTCAGACTTTATGCAATGGGCTCCTTAATGTGCCATTTTCATAATCTAGGAGACATATCCTCACATATGGTCCTCCACCTTCTTCATCTGGTGAAATGCCCAACTAGGGTTTATGAAAGAACTTTCAGGATTTGAGGAGTTGGGACTTACTAGAGAACAAGAGAGAGAAGGAATGTTCAGGAGGAGAACTGTGATAGCAAAGTGTCCTGAAAATCACGGAAAGGGAGGCAATAAGTAGTAGCAAACTTCACAGTGAGCTTAAGGAGGAGACCAGTGAGAGAATACTGGAATTAGGTTTAGAAGTCATTAGAAACTTTTAAGACAACTTTAGTGAGATGGAAGCCAGATTGCAAGGGCTCAACAAGAGAAAAAACAGAAGCTGTGATTTTAATACAGGCCCTTTCAGAATTTTGCATTTGAAAGGACAAGACAAAGCAATAATTCAAGGAAATAGGATGAAGGAAGCTTTTTTTAGAATGTGAGAGACCTAAGCATGTGTGTAGACAAAGAGAAATTGCTAGGAAAAAGATTAAAAAACTTATAAGCTAAAAAAGAAATGATTTATGAAACATAACTCCACAGGAAGAGTGTGTGGGTGTGTGTGTGGGGAGGGTTGGGGCGTGGACAGTTAGCCTGGAGAAAGAGAAACAAAGAGCCGAAAATTAAAATGTAGGAAAGGGAGGATAGAATTGGTCGAAACTCTAGTTGAAATATTTTAGATTTTCTCATAAAGTAAAAAGCAAGATCAGCTGAGAGAGAAGATATTGAGGGTGGATTTTCAGATTCTGGATCTGGAGAAGGTGGTACCGCTGGGTGGCAGTGAAATCCCATTGATGTCACATGAGAGGAATCAAGTGGTTCCAGGCACATGAGTTGATCTTTCATACTCTGTGGCTTAAGAATGAGGACTGAAAAATAAGACTATGGGCTCTTAAGACCTGTTTAATAGAAATAGTAGAAATTTAGAAAGGTACAGGGTTGATATGTAGACTACTGAGAGCCCTAGGAAAAAAAGAGAGAGGAAATTATATTTTGAGTAAGAAATAGCACCATATTGCAAGAAATAGTGTGATGCACATTCAGTCTTTTCTTTTTTATTGTCAGTACTTCACCGATAAATCACTGAGATTTCTTCCCACTCTTAATTTCCAACATATGAATTATTTTGTTTTATTTTGTATTTTCCAATAGTCCATGAGAAAAGATATCATAAATACTATAGTCTCAAAATACCGCTTATCCAGCTTTGTTTAGAATTCTAGTTTGGCTTTGTTTCTGCAGTAGCACCTACCACCTTTATTATATAAATTTGAGTTTGGAATCAGGAAGTGGTTATATAAGAAATTCTTATTTTAACATTTGTCCTAAAAAAAACTTTTATTGCTTAATATTGAAACAGTTAATATTTTAATATCTACAGAGACAAATAATGATTTGGTTATTGTGAGAAGTACAATGGTGGAAGTCCAAAATGGCATAATATCTGTGGAGGGGACTTTGGTAATTTTTGAAAAAAAAAGTATACATTTTTGGTAATCCCTGCCTCTGCTATCCTACTTCTGGGAATTTGTCCTAAAGAAACATATTTAAAAATATAAAATTGTATATACAAATATAATAATTATGGTACAATATTGAAAAAAGCCCCTAAATGCCATTATAACAGATCAGCTGAGTAATTCTGATATATCCATAAATTGGGGTACTATAGAAACCCTCTAAAAAAAAGAATAAAATATTTCTCTCTAAAATGCTATGGTGTGAGTTTCAGGATCCATTGTTAAGTGAAACGCCATAGTGGTATATAATCTAAGGACATAAAAGAATAGCTAAAAATATTGAACTTGACGTGGTAGGTTTGCTGTGTTAACAGCAAACCTGAAGTAATTCTGAAACTGTTTTGTGTGTTGTATGATAGAGGAAATGGTAAATAAACTGATGTTAGATAGTAGTGTCCTCACAGTGGAAGGTGTGAAATAGGCATATGAGATGGATGGGAAAGGTGAGGAGGAAGCCTGTGGTGTTGGATTTGACTTAGACGTAAAGTTTGAATGCAGGCTCCATGCCCAGCCATGGAGCTCAATGCGAGGCTCAATCTCACAACCCTTAGATCAGGACCTGAGCCGAAATTAAGAGTCAGATGCTAAACTGACTGAGCCACCCAGGCATCCCAGGACTTCTTGTTTCTACGTCTGGGATAGGGAAGGTGCAAGGCAGACCGACCTTATGTAAGAAAGTAAAGACATGCTCCAAATCTGTTGGGACATGTCAAGAAGACACAGGAGTTGGGCTTTTAGGGGCTCCTGCTGGAATAATTTAGGACAATGTGAGCATGAAAAAGAAAAATGATGATAATAGGTTATAAGAAGTTAAATAAAAAAAAAAAAGAAAGAAAGAAACCATGAGCCCAGGGTGATGCTATTAAGTGAAAGGACTAAAACCTCGTTCTTCACAGCAGAGGGCTGTCTCAAAATGTTAGAAGTAATAATAAAAGTAGAAAATCACCTTTTTTTTTTTCAATAGCCAATTTAATAGTGATTCAGGCCAGAATCCAGAGATGCAAAAACCATTGTGGAAAAGGGGAAGAGGATATTAGTTATAAAGATACAAGTGAACCTTTACAACAGAGCTGTCCAGGGCATTTTGGACAAGTGGGGACATTTACATTTAGACATTACATTTGATAATATTATTATACCAATTATACCAATGTTCCAGACCAAGTGTCGGGAAATGGTGTTGTGGTTATGAAGAAGAATATTCTCGTTTTTATACCTAAGATACATACTGAAGGACTTAGGGATGAAATGCCTACGACTTGCTTCCATATGGTTCAGCCAAAAAAAAAAGTAAATAGTTATATAGACACAGCCAATGTGGCAGAGTATTACCATTTGGTATAAGCAGACGGTATATGTGTGCACTATTCCTTCAGCTTTTTTTTTTTTTTTTTTTGGTAAATTTAAAGTTTTCCCAAATGCAAAGTTCAAAACTATAAAATGCAACAGCAAGAACAAAACCACCCCAAAACGTATCACATGATTGCAGATTGTAGAGTTTAGGTTAAAAAATCATGCTGTATTCATTTAATATTGAGAAATGGTATGAGGTATTGAGCTGCATGAGTTAAGATCAAATGTAATAACTCATGAACAATAAAGCATTTCCATCTGGAGAATCATCATCACTTATGCGACGTACTCTGGGTAGCATTAGATCTCCTGCTCCTGAACCCTTGAAAATCTGCAGACAGTGCCATCATTTACATCAAGAGTGCCTTCCTTCTCCAAATCAATTCTGTGTTTCCTGAACTGAATTCAAGAAATCTGAAGACAAATAGTGTGATAATAATCAAATGATAAGTGGCACCAATCATTTTCAAATTGAAGTGATTTTAAATACTGTATCAGTTTGACACAGTCAACTGTGATGAGTGAGGCTCTCCCTCGAGGTGTTTAGAAACAAAACCAGATATTAATGTACGTTTTTCTAGGTGGCTAGACATGTTCATGCCTGCCAGGAAAGGGGTAAACCAAAAGGCCTTCACAGGTTCTCCATGGCCAAACTGTTCGGTACTTCCACATATAAACCATGATAAAGATGATGAAATTGTCTCTACTCTTGCCTTGGATTCACAGGAAAATAATTAGAGTAGCTACCTCATAAAGCCAATTTGCCATGGAGATTCAAATAATGAATTTCAGTGTCAATGAAGGATTTCATTGCCAAAGGTTTGAATGTCCCAAATGTGATGTGACTAAAATTTACTGTTAAATATATTTTTAAAGATGCGTGCAATAAATTTAAAAGCTGTGCTTTTATAAAGATTTTGAGAAGGATTCCTTCTAGTGGCATCTTGATTTATCCTGCTTTGTCAGCAGCCAAATTAAAGTCTCCCAGCTAAATTTACCCATGTGACCTTACAGACAAACTGAGACTAGATGCAAGTCAAGTCGAAGTATGTATTACATTATTACTATACTGATGAGCATATGATGAAGGATAAAACCCAGAGCACCAATAAAATCACGGCAGAAAATATCCATTACTTTCCTATGATCAACCAGGCCTATGTCGCAGATGTTATTTTCTATTGTGTTTCCATTAGGACTAAAATTGAATACAGTGTAAGGCCCATTATTTCATGGTTCCTTATTGCATTAATTTCGATAGAAGACAGGCTAAATCATGTTTCCCAGAGCATAACACATATAGAAGACAAGCTGGAATATAACTCCATTAGTTTAGAAGTGGAGAGCAAATCAAATCCCTCCTATGTGATTTTTGAAAATACCGTAAAATGCTTTTCACAGAAGCTTGATGAAACTTAAATGAATACTCACTATAAAATAAAACATTCCTAAGAGTGTGATGGGCAGTACCTGTAAAAGTCATCAAACTGACCGCTGGATGGCACCGTGACCACATTAGATTGTGTTGGCAAGATCATGTGTTTGTCTCTAAAAACTCACATCGTTAACAGCAAGCTCCAATAGGGTGATGCCAATTCCTGATCCTAATTATAAAGATATTGAAGGAATATGATTGTTCAACAATCATACTGGACTGAAAATGATTAAATTATGCCGCCTCCTGCACTGTCCACGGTTCCTTGCAGCTGGTCTCTCAGACCATGGTTTTCTTAATTTCTGTTATTGATGCTTTGCTCACATCCTTTTTCTTACTGAGACTGCTCTTCTTCCCCAGGTCGCTTAAATTCGGGTCCATTCCCTTCTCAGTGTATCATGCCCAGCATGTTACTGGCTGCCTGCATTTCATTGCACCTTGTAGTAAATCCTCAAATCTTTCTTCTAAACTGTACCTTTTATTAACTGAAACTTCATTTTCTCACTGATGTCCCTCGCCTCTTCTTTCCTTAGAAGGCTAAAAGAGTAGCTGGGCATATTGCCCGCTCGTCACTACTGCTTTCAGACGATTAACCACGAGCACTTACCACTTAAGTTTTCTGTACTTAGGGTATTTAATTCTTCATCCGTGTCACAAACAACTTCTAGGATAGGTGCCCATCTTCCTCCACCAGCTTATACTGAATTCTGCTAATATCCTTGAGGGATTTCAATCCATTGACGAACCTCTGCATTCTGGTCCTCACAATTCTTTTATTTTTTTAAAATACTAATTTCTCATTATCATTTGGGTTTCATCTCTGGGCATTGTTCCATTTTCTGTATTACACATTTTAAAATTCTTTCGCTGTGGCCTTCTGTTTTCTTTTCCCTGTAAATTTGTTCATTTTCTCCTTCTCTACCCCTCCAGGCTGTGACACAGATACCGGTTTCATTTGTCCAGCAACTGAGCCTGAAACCTACCATGTCTATTTGAATAATATACTGTTTCCACAGAATCACATCCACTGAAACATATACCACATGTGCTTGCTAATCTTAAACACCTTATGATGACTGTCTATTCCTTGCCTCCCAAATATTAATAAAGAGAGTCTTAAATCATTCTAAGTTCATTAAAAATTCACTTCAGTGTCACCTGGGGTCCTCTATGATGCTTGGGAATTCTTCTGGCTTTTTCTTTTTTTAAGATTTTATTTATTTATTCATGAGAGACACAAACACACACACACACAGAGAGAGAGAGAGGCAGAGACACAGGCAGAGGGAGAAGCAGGCTCCACGCAGGGAGCCCAATGTGGGACTCGATCCCGGGTCTCCAGGATCAAGGATCACACCCTGAGCCGAAGGCAGGCGCCAAACCGCTGAGCCACCCAGGGATCCTCTGGCTTTTTCTTCTGGACTTTCTACCAGGCTCCTCAAGGTAACCCTGTTCTTTCATCTAGCCTAATTTATATTATATATTATATATATATATATGAATATATATAGAATATATATAAGAATATATATAAGATAATATATATAAGAATATATATAATATATGTGTAATATATAATATATAAGTTTATATGTAATATATACTATATATAACATTAATATATAATAATATATAATATATATAATACATATATAAGAATATATATATATATATATTCTTCTTTTAAGTTTATCTCAGGTACTACCTCCTCTCTGAATTATTTCCTGATCCTCCCACCGTCTGGACCCTTCATCCTTTGAACTCCATGCATGTTGTCTCTGTTGGAACAAGAACACTTACTTTACTTTTGTCTTTTCCCATCTCTTAGAAGGGGGAATTTCCATTGCACTTCCCAAAGGAAAATTAAGGGGAAGAAACTTCCATCTTGTTGGCTCCCTTCTTCCATCCTCCCCAGGGGAGGAATGCCTGGCCTGATTGATGAATTTGGGGAGAGAAATTGAGCATGGGTGGCCTAGCGTAGTCTGAGGTTCTTACAGTGCATTTGCTTCTCCAGAGAGGGTGCATGCTGTTGGATACGCAGTGAACTTACAGAGGACTATACCCCACACTTTCAGGGATCATTGTAGATTTATAAGCACAATTTATTTATTTATAAGCACAATTCAAAGAACTACATTGAGGTTACCCATTTAAGCCTCATAATGCAATTAATATGCTCCCTAAAGCTATTTTGATCTGTAGTAGCTTAATTCCTCAGCCTACCTCTCCCATGGTTTTGGACTTTGAAGGAAAAGTCCAAATTAATTAGTCATATTAATCAGTCCCCTTAAATCCCAAGCATTTGTATGCCTTTTAGGCCACATCATTTTATTTGCCAGGAATCTCTCTTATTAGATGCAAAACTCCTTTTTTGAGGAGATCAGTTTGCACTGATCTGCACTGTAGGTAATACAATCTTGATACATATTCATTGAACTATGATTCCAAAGTGAAAAGGCATCTGGAATCTGAGACTGTATTGTTGACAAATGATCACAGTATTTTCAAGGGAAGATACTTCTGCGTTAGGCTTAAGAGAAAATGTCTTACTCTAAAAATAACTGAAAGAAGTGCAGAATAGATCATGGAAGTTCCAGAATCAAAACTGATTGAAAATGAAGAACCATAATTCGCTAGAACATTGATCCATCCTAAAAGTGGTATGAATAGTATTTTTCTAGATCAAATTTAGTTCAGAGCATTATCAATATTATCATATCAGATTGTCCACATGTAACTAATCCTAGTCCTAGAAAAAAAGTCTAAGAAGAGAGCAAAAAAACAAAAACAACAATTATAGCAAAAGACCCATATAAAAGATCTAACCTTTTCCAATTACCAAAGCCTACTTTTAAGTAGATATCAAAGTTTACCTCATCACCCAGATATTATCTTCCTAATTTTTCACAATGATTTTTCTTGTTTTTCTCAATAAATGTTTTACTCCTTTAAAAGCCTTTAAAAATGAAGTCCTAACATAACTTGAGTTAGATTACTCAATATATATACTTTGCTTGAAAATAAAGTCTGTGAAATCTTTTTTAAAGATTTAATTATTTATTCATGAAAGACACAGTCTGAGGAAGAGAGGCAGAGACATAGGCAGAGGGAGAAGCAGGCTCCATGCAGGGAGCCTGATGTGGGACTCGATCCCAGGACCCCAGGATCATGCCCTGAGCCAAAGGCAGGCGCCCAACCGCTGAGCCCCCCAGGGATCCCAAAGTCCGTGAAATTTAAGTAGTCCAAGGTATTTAGAACCAACCCCTTTATAAGTAATCAAAAAAGCACAGTGAACTAAAATGTTACAACATTTTAAAAAATGTCTATATCTCTATTTAGAAATGACTGAGATATATTTCAAATTCATTTTGATTTTTTCAGTTTTGATAGTTTTTCCTCTATTGTAGAAATCAAGAAGGTATAAGTTTGCACGATGATTCAGTAAAGATATCTTATTAAAAATAAATGATTTCTTTACACTTCTAAATTTTTTTTAAAAAGATTTTTTTTTACTTATTTATTCATGAGAGACACACAGAGAGAGAGAGAGAGAGAGAGAGGTAGAGACACAGGCAGAGGGAGAAGCAGGCTCCATGCGGGGAGCCTGATGCGGGACTTGATCCCAGGACCCCAGGATCATGCCCTGAACCAAAGGCAGGCACTCAACCACTGAGCCACCCAGGAGTCCCTGCATTTCTAAATCTTAATTAGCACCTACTGGGTCTTTATAAAACTTCATATTATTTAAGTACTTTTTCAGCACTCTGTTACTTCATCCTCCTATTAAAACCAGGAGATGGATCTTAAATTATCCCCATTTTACAGATGAGACTGAAGTTGGGAGAGACTAAGTAGTTGATCCAAGTCACACAGCTGGCAAGGAGTGTGGGCAAGATCTGTTCCCAGGTGGTGTAGCTCCAGCGCCTGTGTTTCTCATCATTCCGCTAACTTACTCCTCTTCTGGAAAAGCATGCAATGGTTTTCTCAGATTAACCCTTAATAGAATGAGTAATTGAATTCTGGAGGGAATATATGAAAATAGTGGGAATTAACTTGAAAAACCTATTTTATATGTGTCAACATGACTAATACGGGAGGTCCAACGAATCTTCCTCTTCTATGGTAATTTAGTAACAGCAAGAATCCTCTTCTTTAAATATTGATCTCCTCATGCCACACTCCTTCTCAGAAGCATCTTTGATGAATCCCAAAAGTCTGTTTTCAAAGGCAGCTGCTTCATCTCATCACCACCATCAGGTCAAATCCTCTTGCAGCTTTTACAGGTAAATTTCTGTCATTTTTGAGACTTCACTAAATCTGTCTTCCAGAAAAGCCTTCAAACTTCTGTTTGTGTCACTATATCTGGGAAGTCAGTGTCATTTTGCTTACAAGTTCATGTGATAATAATAAATAGGTAGCTAAATAAGATTGTATGTAATTTCCCCCTGCATAACTATCTTTTATTCTCTTTGGATTTTAAGACTTTTTTTTTTTTCCATACTATCTATACGTTAGACTTCAAGAAGGCAGGAATGTAACTGGTAGTATTTACTGCTCTTTATACAACTTATTAAATATTGTTGGATACTCAACTTTTTGTGTGTGAGTTTTTAGAGCCATTTAAAAAAGAGTAAGAATTATCTAAGAGAGAAACAGACAGACTGGCATTAATGAGTTAATGGCTCTAGAGTTCGGAAGGATGGCATTTTTTAGAAGGACACTTGTGAATGCAGAAAAATCACAGACTTCCTGCTGTCCTTTGATTCATCCATAATTTCATTGGGACTCTCATTTAAAAGTATCTACATTGTTGAATCCATTTAATTTCCCATTCACAAAAGCATTCAACTGGCGATTGCTTCAAACAGGGAAAATTGCTGCTCCAGTATTCAAGATGCCTTGAAAAGAATATTGAAAACTTTAAAGATGAGGAAACTCATGGCCCCAAAGGATATGAAAAAGTTGTTTAGAAATGTGACTGTTTATTACTGTTGAGGCCCAGCAATGTTAAAAGATGGTATCTGCTCATTAAGATCAACCTGCAGGTAATTAGCTTCACATCTGAAACACATTCAATAAACAAGAGCTATGACCTCAAAAATCACATTTTGGTTAGCCTCAAATGATACAATATACCCAAGCTCAAATACTTATTTTAATAATTTTTTTATGTTTTAATATTTTTGAAGATTTTATTTATCTGACAGAGAGAAAGCACAAGCAAGGGGAGTGGCAGGCAGATGGAGAGGGAGAAGAAATCTTTCAACTGAGCAGGGAGCCCAATGCTTAACCTACTGAGCCATCCAAGCGCCCCCTAAGCTCAAATATTTCTGAGGACAAAGCTCTATCTTTCCATTAAAGAGAGTTGTGTGTTGTTTTCTAAGCATAGCAAATACTGTTTCTTATATTCCTAGTGACTATATTGAAAATATTTAAAATGTGAAATTAAAATGTGAAATAGATGTCTTTATTCCATAAATATTAATGATTCACCCATGAAAACTCCCAGTATTCTGTGGGGAAGAGAAAGTGTAATTAAATTTAGTGCAGGATGTCCCATCTTTGCCAAATCGAATATCACTTGGTGGGTTTATTAAAAATGAAGATCCTTGACTTACTGAATATTATCACTTACATTTTGAGCTCCAAGCATCTGCCTGGTATACTTTTGGTCACATTTGTTCATTATAATGCTGAGTCCTTAAAACAACCCAGTGAGTTACAGATGAGGAAACTGAGGTGCAGTGAAGTGGTCTGACAACTGTCACTCAAATAAGGCTTTTTCCCAGATCTCGTTGATTCTGCTGAGCTCCCTGCCTCTTCACATGTCTAAACGAATCACTGGAAAACTAAAGACTTGAGTGTGTTAATGTATGTGTGTGTTAGACTTTAGCATAATGCCTTCTTAATTCCTTATTTTAATTCTCATTTATTGGACTTTAGGGAAAGTATGGCCAAATATATGTGGCCCCTGACATTTTAGTCTTTTAACATTTATATTTTTGAATAAAGACCAGTGTCTGTGTAACAGGCTCAGTAAGTTTTAATAATATATCCTTGAAAAAGTCATTTGACATTCTTCTTTATATTATAAAACCTATAAGTTTCACAAGTGAAGGCCAGAGAAGGAAACATACATGTATACTTTTTTACAGTACATATTTCAACTCCATCCCTCTCCCCTAAACACACACAGACCATGAATCAGGGCATAGGACAACATTTTGCCTACAATATTGTGCATACAGTTTGTGTATGATGTTTGTACACGATACTCAAGTATTATTGATGCTAGGTGACAGATTTAACCACTAAAGTGGCACATAACATGAGCAAATTTTGGGTTTTTGTTTATTTCATTTATATCATGAAGAGATTTAAAGTATGCCATACTTATTCTTGAAATGGTGGGGTGTTCAAGGCCAGGTAGGACTTGCCCACCATTTCTCTGACCACTCCACAGAGACACTGAGATGGTTATTTGATAAGAACTCAATGAAAAACTCACTTCGGGGGCACCTGGGTGGCTTTGTGGTTGAGTGTCTGCCTTTGGCTCAGGTCGTGATCCTGGAGTCCTGGAATTGAGTCCCACATCGGGCTCCCTGCATGGAGCCTGCTTCTCCCTCTGCCTGTGTCTCTGCCTCTCTCTCTGTGTGTCTCTCATGAATAAGAAAGTAAATAAATAAAATCTTAAAAAGAAAAAATAACTCACTTTAAATGTCTAATCTTTCTAAATAGATATTTTAATTAAACAACTGTATTTATTTAGGGAAATAAATAAAAATAAATTATTAATAAATGAAACAATTATTTACTTGAAATGCATTCTTTTAAGTTCATTACATTTAATAAATAATAACAATATATTGTGCTTCATTGGACACAAAGCACTTTTACAAAACAGCAGTAGAAACTATCTAAACTATCTAAAACTTGTTTTAGATATAGCAAAGTGAAACTCAGAGAAATTAAATTTAGTGATTTGCTTAAGAGAAACCAGATAGCAAATGTAAGATTTTCCAACACTGAGTCCAAGTGTCCTTCTACTGTGCCAAAGCTTTGGTCTCTAAAAAGCTTTCCCTTAGAATCCAGCTAACATTTGTATAGCATCTATAGTGCTTTCATGTACGTTATGTCATTTGACTCTTAGAAGACCCAGGAAGGGAGGTATTTTTAAACCTATTATGATGTCCACTGCATTTCTAAAGCTGGAAGAGAACATGTTATCACTGAGGACTTAAGGTTCTTTGTAATACTATTGAAGCATTACTAGAGCATCACAAAAAATAAAATTAAGTGAAATTTTGGTTTAAGGAAATGACCTAGATGGCTATTCAATACTGTACTTTCTTCTCCCTAAAATGTGCTTCTGTAGAATATCATCTTTGCCATCTAGGTAGTCTCTGTAGTGTATATATCAGTATAGAGCTTGTTTTTCCCTGCATAGGATAGGAAGCAACCATGATTACAATTAGATGCTGAATTTTGTTCTACATGTTGCATTAAATTTTTACGTTCATTATTGATGCATTCTATTTTAATTATTATGGGAGAATTGAAATTTAAAAAAATTACTAGTAGAATTTTTGTATAGACTCTGAAAACTGGTATATATTTGAAAGTTCAGAGTTGCTTTCTGAAAAATCGTGTCAAAACGGTGTTTTGCAAAGGCAGGTCTTAAGGCTGTTAAGTTCCAGATGACATAAAAAAGGTAAATTTTTTCTACAGGTACTGGTCCATGTTTTCTTTCTTTCTTTCTTTCTTTCTTTCTTTCTTTCTTTCTTTCTTTCTTTTCTTTCTTTCTTTCTTTCTCACTCTTTCTTTCTTTCTTTCTTCTTTCTTTCTTTCTTTCTTTCTTCTTTCTTTCTTTCTTTCTCTTTCTTCTTCTTTCTTTCTTTCTTTCTTTTTTAAGATTTTATTTATTTACTCATGAGAGACACAGAGAGAGACAAGCAGAGACACAGGCAGAGGGAGAAGCATGCTCCATGCAGGGAGCCCGACGTGGGACTTGATCCCGGGTCTCCAGGATCAAGCCCTGGGCTGAAGGCAGGTGCTAAACCGCTGAGCCTCCTGGGCTGCCCTGGTCCATGTTTTCTATAATCAAATCTTGGAACCCCCAGTGGATGAATCTGGCATAATATCCAATTTTGATTTTTGTCTTTGGTTTGCCATTTTCATCTGAAAATAAAGGATAATGATTTCTTGTAAACAGTAATATATTTTTATTTAAGAAGTCAGGCAGTCAAAATGAGAAAAGGAGAGGGAAACTTGATTAATTCAGTGGGTGAACCTTTAGTAAGTAATTGGACTTTAGCCTGAAGTGGCTAGAGAAAGTTTCCTATAATGTAAATGCTTAAAAGAAAATGTGCTTTAGTATTCATCCTATTATGTATGTTTAATATACATCTTTAAAAACAATAGAGAAGGTTGATAATTCAGTTTCCACTTAATATGTACTCATTACCCATAGAATAGGCTAGCAAAAGATTCTTGTGTTACAAGGATTAAAAACAAGCAGATTAATATTCACTTATTTAGGAATGGGAGTCAGGTCTTCAAATAGCAAATGGTTGATGATAAAAGCTCTTGAGTTATTATAAGGATAAATAATTGTTCCAAATTGCCATCTTCCACTGCAATCAAGATAAATTTCTTAGGCGTCTGCTCAAAGAATAAATTCTCAGTGAAATACATTTTAATAGAAGAGTCTTCACAGCCCAACTCAAAGAATAAATTCTCAGTGAAATACATTTTAATAGAAGAGTCTTCACAAGATATCATATGAAATCAATCACATTTTCTTTAAAGATTATAGAACATTAGAAATTTCAGAGTTAATTCAGTGAACAAAACCTTTTCAACACTGTTTTAAATCTAAGTTGGTTGGTGGGATGGTGCCCAGCCCACTAAAATAAAAAAAAAAATTAAGTTTTTGTGAAGAAGTCTCTCAAAGTACAGATATGTAATAAATGTGCTATTTAAATACCATGTAGACTATATAATTAACACTTTTTTCTAACTGTTCCATTATAATTTTCAACCATAAATGACATAATAAAGTTAAAAAGTGTTTCTAAAGATAAATAGAGCAAAAATGTCCCCCAGAAAAAATTCCTTTAAATTAGCTTAGATATTTGTCTAAAGAAGTTTTATTTTTAAACACAAATGGAACATCCTTAAGCAAAATTTTTAGGATGATGAGAAGAAAAACCACTATTCTTTCTTTTCTCTCACTTCCATAAGGATCCAGATACAAGATTTCTTCTCACTCCCTACCTCTTATCAAAATGTGAGCCCTACTCTTTTACAAACAAAACAAAACAAAACAAAACAAAACAAAACAACAACAAAAAAAAACAAAAAAAAAAACAAGGGATAGCCAGAAGCTTAAGACTATAGATATTGGGATCCCTGGGTGGCGCAGCGGTTTAGCGCCTGCCTTTGGCCCAGGGCGCGATCCTGGAGACCCGGGATCGAATACCACGTCGGGCTCCCGGTGCATGGAGCCTGCTTCTCCCTCTGCCTATGTCTCTGCCTCTCTCTCTCTCTCTGTGTGACTATCATAAATAAATAAAATTAAAAAAAAAAGACTATAGGTATTTATCTCTTACTTTGAAATTCTTAAAAAGTAAAAGAGTAAATCTCCATCAACATTAATGTAGGTATTTACCAGTGTTCTGTCTATATCACCATTTACCTTTGTGCATTTGCCATTTCTCATGTTACATGCAAAACTGGACTGTTTCTTGATCCACTCTAAATCTAAATTTAAATCAAATCCAGGTACTTTGCAGAGCACGTTACTGCATGCCCCATCTCAGGAGAAACTAATAATTGGACATATTAAAAAAATGGCTGAACATTGAATTCCCAAAGACAAAACAAGGGGTTCAGCAGGGATTGAAGCCACTGTGAAATGCCATGACTAAGGTTTTTCTCTTTATGTTGTGTTTCACTGGGGATGCCCCAAACCAGGTAAACAAACATGGTTCCTTCCTGTTATTCTGGGGGCTAGTCTATGACAACTAACTCTGATGTAAGTGATGAATTTGTGAATATTCATTCATCTATGTATTTTAATGGTGTAAGGCATTTCTTTTAACACAATTTCTTGTGATGTTTTTATAAAACAAGCAGAAAAATGAGGACTGAAAGGCCAGTTTAGTTTAAATGGATTCACAGGTGGTTGAACAATAGGAGGACACAACAGAACAAAACAAAAACAACAACCGCAAAAGAAAAGGGCACTCTAACTTCTTCCTGAATGCTTCCAAACTAAGTGGTTCTTCACAGTGCTCTCTTATACCAGTAATCCATCACTGATCCTAAAGTACCAACATTTCTTATTTAATTTAAAAAATATAACTGATGTGATGGCCGTCCCTGTGACAACATCAGGTCTATTCCCCCCACTTTTTTTTTTTTTTTTGGTGGAAAAGAAGTTGCAAAATTGAGTGCAGTGGGGATTGTGAATGTGGTAATGGTGGGTATACCATCATCATCCATGTCATGGTGAAAAAAAGGCAGAAAATCACTTCCAAGGGAGATAGCCCAGCTCTCTCTCTCATTCAGTATTTTACCAACAACCTGGTTGAAGAAACGAAGGAGTGCGCTGGATACTAGATCACACAACTAACAGATGGTTAAGACTTTAAAAATGTTTGAAAAAGTTCTCCCTTGGACCTAAAATGGTTAAAAAGTAGAGGCCTACTAGTAGACTACTAGGGCATTTCTGCTCGAGGCCTTGATACACCCCTGCCAAATAGGCTTCGTTCTTTCACAGAACTTTGGCTTGTCAGTGATTGTGGGTGTCACCTTCCAATTGGTAATTTATTTGACTAAATCAAAGGAGGAAAGTCCACATGACTTGCCAGGGGATGGGAACCAGGGCTAAGAGCAAGGTTTTCAGGGCAGGCAGAACTAGATGGCAAACAGATTCAGACCATTACTGACTGTGTAAGGCTACACAAATTCTTTGTCTTGGTAACTTGGCTGTTGAGTACGTATGATAAGTCCCTAAGCATTGGTGTTGAGGAATACGGGGGATGACTTACATGAAGTGCTTGGCCTAGCGCGTGATAGCATGAGCCATCATTGATACTAGGGCCTGCATAGTTTGCTGAAAGAAAACCGTGTGGAGGACAAGGCCCCAATCAGTCAGATTAACTGCTATTCACGGATGTGTCCTCTTTCAAGCAGAGGAGCAAGAAGAGCATGTTCTTTCATTTACGATCAAATGTATATTTGCAGTTACCAGCAAGGAATTTTTTAATCAAGACAAGTATAGGAGATAATTTACAAGCTAGAATTCTGGATGATGGCAAAAGAAAAGCCAAATAGCCGAGCTCACTGAAATCTTAACCGTATGTGTAAGCGGATGTGCCAATGAGTGTGGTATTTCTTAGTGCGTAGGGGTAGTTTACCCAAATATAAGCAAAGTTGTGGTGATTTGTAAGAAATAGTGTGTGTGCTGTGGGGGTTACTTAAGGAATAATGCAATATTCTTATTAGGGGTTCACTTTGCTTTGGGTCTTTTGAAACTGTGTACATCTCGGTGGACAAGATTTCTCACGAATATTCACTGTGTCTGAGAATAGCCCTTGGGGTGAATTGCTGGCTTTATGTGTGGAGCAGTGAAAAGATATAGATGATTGGAAACTCCACTCAAAATTTAGAATAATGGGCCCAAATAGATAAAGTTTAAAAAAGAAAATATGAAGTCTTTCATTGAATTTTCGTTGAATTTTAAAACACAATAATCACAACTCTACAAGTATTAGATGTGTAAAGTTTATCTTGGAAGTCAATATAAAAAAGTAAGGGCTTTAGGGGCTAAAATTCCTTCAGGTACCAATTAAATGATGTAAAGGTCCCCCAAAAGCTTGTGCAATACTAGACTGCGCGAGCATACAGTGTTCAGTGTGACGACAGTAACAATCCCAGAGAGAAGCTGCATGACTGTTTCGCTCTTGTCATATTTTAAGAGGAACACTGACAGAATGGATTCTGTTCAAAGGAGAGTAAAGTTTTGTACCTCGCCCAACATTGGAAAGATCTGGGAATATGACACTTGGAGAATGTAAGGCAGAGTGATGTCCTCAATGCGGAAGGTTGTCATGTGGAAGCACATCGTAAGCATGAATTGGTACCATTTTGTATTCATCTTACTCAGGCAGGCTTCCTTTAGCCCGCAGAGTTGAAAATAATGAATTCTCTATTACAGTGTTAGGTGAAACCTGGCATTTTTAAATTTCCACCTTCCCTTATAAAATCTGAAGATTTGGTAATGCTGGACTTTGAGGCATTGTCACCTTTTTTGGATGGGGCTTTACCCCGCATTTTTGCCAGAGCCCTCAGCATTTCTATTATCCTCAGCACTGAATTCGAGTGTCTTTTGCTCTTACCATTATACTAGATCATTGTTTTCTTACGGGAGAGAAACATTTCTTTGTTTCCATGTTTCAGTCAAAACTGGGAAAAATGAAAATAGGCGATCACATGTTTTTTTCTTTTACAAGATCTACTTATTTATTTGAGAGAGAGCACGTGAGTGGGTGGAAGGAGCAGAGGGAGAGAGTATCCAAATGGCCACACCTCGATCCCAGCACCCTGAGACCATGACCTACGCCAAAACCAAGAGTCAGATGCCTAACCGACTGAGCCACTCGGGTGCCCCAGAGGATCACACATTTGAAGAAAACCTTTCTTTTATAGAAGCGAAGCATACATCTTCACAGCCAAAAGAAGGGTGTCAGTGTCAGAAGCACACAGTTCCAGACACCATTAGGGACAGACAGCTCAAGTGTCTGAAATCCGTTACGTGTGTGTGTCCTCTGCAAGCCCTTGGATTTGTTTCATGGGCTCAAGAGAGGAGAACAAGGTACGACGTTACAGGATGCTGGCTTTGTGTAGGCCAGGAGTGCGTTAGGAAGCACAGGGCTTTTAAGCAAGATCCTTCTTTTGAAAGACTTTGACTCCCCCCGCCCCCTCCCCCCACCCCAGCCAGCCACTTCCTAGTTGTGTGACCCTGGGAAAGTTACTAAACCATAGGTTTTCCTCAGTTGTAAAGTGAATATTTGATTATGTCTCATGCAGTTATTTAAAAGTATTACAAAGGTCAGATGTCAGATGTCTTACACATTTAAGATTTAATGAATCCTAGTTGTTTAATCTCCTATAGTATTATTTAGTATGAGATAGAACTACTTCTTTCACCTAAATATGACTTAAAGGGACTATGATTGAATTATTTTTACTTTCCTTTTACATTTTTCTCTTGGCAGTTTTTATAACCACAACAGCAACTTTTACTATGAATACATGACTCTCAAATTTTTATCTCCAGATCTGAGCCATCTCCAGACATACAGACTACATACAGGGCCTTTTTTTTTTTTCAGACTACAATATAGTTTAAACTATTTTTGGGTCATTTTCACTTGCATATCCTGGCAGCACTTTTCAACATAGCACACCTATAATTGAATTTTTTTCATCTCCACAACCAACCTGATGTACTTCTTAGCTTCCCCAATCACTTAATGGAGCCAATTTTCTCCCAGCCTTAAGGACCATCGATATCAAGACCGAGAAATTTTATCTTCAGAGTGTGTCTTGAAAGCATCTCCTTTCATTTATTCCTAATGCTTTCTCCTGTTCAAGCTAACATCACCTCTCAGCCAGGCTTGTTGCTGTAGGTGGCTCGATCTCCTTCCATGGATTCTCTCAACACATCATCGGGATGTTCCCTGATTAATATTTTAGCCCTTTCCTCTTTCCTGAGCAGGGACTGGGCACTTACTCCAACCACCCGTGAACACCCTCACTTATAAGTCTTATTTTATTTCAACCTCAGCGTGTCCCAAGCTACACTCATGATGTCAGTACCCAACATGCTCTTCTTTTTTTTGTGCTTTTGGTCTCAAAGATGTTTGTTACCTTGTCAGCCATCTTAGACATTTAATGGTTATCCTTAAAGCCCTCTTCCTCACCATCTACAATTAGTAATATGACAAAGCCCAACAATATATTACCTAAATATCTTATATCTGTTATCATTTCTTTCCCTCAGTCATTACTGCCATTTATTCTCCACATCTCCATTGTATTTCTACATACCAACATTCAGTCAGTATTTGATCAATTGATTTATGTTCTCATTTACTCAGTAACTGGGACCAGCAATGAAATCGACATTTGCTTGAGTTGTTCTGCTTTTAAAATCTGAAGTATAGTTGACGTACAATATTATATTAATTTCAAGCGTACAACATAGTGATTTGACAATTCTGTACATTACAAAATACCTGCCACGATAAATGGTTTCCAACTGTCCCTATACAAAGTTGCGACAGTGTTATTGACTGTATTCTCTGTGCTGTACGTTGTTCCATCCCCGGGACTTATTTATTTTATAACTAGCAGTTTGTACCTCTTAATCCCCTTCACCTATTTTGCCCATCCTACCATCCTTCTCCCCTTTGTCAACCACCAGTTTGTTCTCTGCCTTTGAGTCTTGTTTCTGGTGGGTGTTTTTGTGTTTTTTTTGTTTGTTTTGTTTTGTCTATTTGTTTAAGTTCCACATGTAAGTGAAATCATATGGTATTTGTCTTTTTCTGTCTGACTTATTTCGCTTAGCCTAATACCCTCTAGGTCCATCCTTCTTGTTGTGAATAATAAGATTTCAGTCTTTTTAGGGCTGAGTAACCCTCCATTGTGTGTATATACTCCATCTCCTTTATCTGTTCATCTATGAATGGACACTTGGATGCTCCCATATCTTGGCTACTGTAAATAATGCTTCAGTGAACACAGGGGTGACTGAAGCCAGTAATTAAATCTACTGTCTCTTTATTCTTTTTATTCCATTTATTATAGCACATTTCATAGATTCTAGGATGCACTGGGTAACATCTGTGAAATTGGAATGCATCTTATGATAGATGGTGTTTAATTGGGAGCATTTTTGTTTCTTAAATCCTTGTACTCTAAAACGAATGGTGCCTTGGATTTGATGAAACATGCTAATGGTTTTCTGACTACTTGTCCAGCCTCTGTGACTTCCCTGTTTTCTCTGTCTCATCGATCCCTAGTGGCTTTTTTTTGTGAGCAGTCAGAACAAGTCCTAGAAAACAAAATGCTAAATATGAGATGTTGGCATACTCCCTAAGCCGATCTCATTTTCACATTTTACTTTTTCTGTTTATTTGGTCAGAATCTACCAGCCTGCATATACTCCAACTTAATGTTTACCTCTGCTTACCTGCCTGGGAAATCTTTGATGTCTGTTGTTCACCGGATAAAAATCTAAACTTCCTCAGCATAACATAAAAGGCCCTTCCCTATCTGATCCTGGTGTAATTTCCCTGCCTTTCTTCATTTTTCTCACCCACTTTAAGTGCCATTTTCATAGACTTTATCGATGTTTCTTGAGCAAACTGTCATGCCTCCATATGTGCTGTATCTTTTGTCTTGAAAGACTTTCTTATGCCTAAATTCAACCTATCTTTTAGAGTTTCATTTTAACATAATCACTCAGAAGCCTTTCCTGGATCTTCTGAGTCGCTCTCTATTTTTTGTTTTATAGCAAGGTGGCTGTAGGTGTGAGATCTCGAGTCAGGCTGCCAGAGTTGGAGTCCAGCCACAGCACTTACTGGCTCAATAAATTAGTAGTCACTTAACTTCTCTATGCCTCATTTTCTCCTTTGGTAAAATGGGTGTAACAATAGAAACTACCTACAAGGTTGTTGAGGAAATTACGTGAGCTAATACATTCAAATCACTTAGGAGAGCTCGAGGTGCCTAATAAAGATACAGCTTTTAGCATAATGCCCAATAATTGTTTGCCTCATCAATTAAAGAGCAAGCCTTTCCCTGATGGGGACAATATCTTGCTTTTCCTTTCACCTTCTACCCCCAGTCTAGCTCCTGACACATGTCCACATCTCATAAGCACTTAATAAAGAGTGCCATCCATTAAACATTGACTAGAAGCACAAATATGTCATATTTGGTGAAGCAGGGAAGTTATTTTTGTCCGATTCTGTGTACAGAGACATAAAAATGTTTAGGGTTTCATATAAAGTGGGATATTTCTTGTCATCTCCTACTTGGAACGGGCAGTATTAGCATAGTGGTGGGATCGAGCTTGTGTCTGAGGTTGCTATTTCAGTTTTCTCACCTCATGTCACTTTGTCCTTTGCAGTTTTTAATTGCCCAGGGAGCGTGACCTGGGTCGTAACTCCAACCAGCTGCATCGATGCAAAGGATGAATGATATTTAGGTCTATAGAATATTGTGCTTTTAAAGGTCACAGCTAAAATGTTCCCTTGCAATAAACTGCCAGCAAGTCACTTTGTCTTGTAGAACAAGCTTGCCTGGCAGTGGAAAGGACTGCATCCTCAGTGCAGGGGGGGATGAGAGGCAGAGAAGGAATGGTGACTGAGCCCCACGATTGGGCCAGTGATCCTGTATGGGCTCTTCCTCTTCCTCTTCTTCCACTGCTCCCTTTTCTTCCTCCCTTCATCAGTCTGTCCTTCTCTCCTGCCTGAGACAGTCCTGGAGGTCTGGACACTTGGCACGGTCTCCGTGAGTGGTAAGGTGACACGCAAGTATTTGCTTGTGTTAAATGGTAGGAATACTTGCCAAGGAGGACTTTTCTGAGTGATGCCACTGACTACATCTAATCAGGACTTTCAATTGTACTAAATTTTTACTACTTTTCCATCAAGTAAATGAACAAATGAATTAAAGAAACTGAACAGTCTGTATTTTCATGTAGCTTGGGGAAAGCATCACCTCTGAAGGCAATCTACCTGAAAGCATTAAACACATACAATATTTACCTTGTCAGAGCAATGGTGTATGAAGTGAGTATTCAGTGATCTTCCCTGGTGAAAATGAGGCCATATGGCCCAGTGCATTGATCATGGGTCTTATAGTCAGATAGATCTACCTGAATTAGCCTCAGATTCTGCTGTATCATTTTGTAAGACCCTACTGAGTCTTGGCTTTATCATTTGTCTTAAGAGGAATGGTAGTACCCATCATGCCCAAGGTGGTTCTTAGAATGAGGTCGTAACATACATGGCACCTAGTACTTGATGTAGGAGTGTAATGATCAACTGTTGGACTCAAGTGAATTTTAATATGTGGTTCCTTTAGAAATACTTGTTAGAAACTGAGTTTATGATGTAGTAATCTCCATACATAGAACACTGGATGATTAGGCAAACAAATCATACACCCAACTTATATAATTGTTATCAAATTCCCATTGAATGGTAGTTAAAAATACTCAAATTCTACTAGATAAGGGGGAGTACTCAAAAGGGGTTTTATTCTTTCTGAAATGGAGTCACTAGTAAAAGTTTGCCAAAGAAAAGTTTATTCCATTTTAATGCCCATTTTAAGAGCTAAACTAGATATTTCCAGTTTTTCAAAAAAAAAAAAAAGTGCATTAAATCATAACTCTGATAGGCTCTTTCCTGATATATAAAGTGCATTTAAAACACAATTTGTATTATTTAGAGACATCAGTCTGTGAATCTAGGACACTACTAAATTATTCATAGATTTTAAACAAAATATGTACAGTTGATTTGATGCCTAGATGAAAAGAAAAGAATTTTAAAAGAATTTAATGTCAACAAGGAAATTCAACCATATTTGGTTTGTTACTGCCTCAGAGACAATAATTATAGCTGAATATGGATTTTTATATTAGACAGTGGAGTTCCTACATTTAGATGTCTGAATTTTTAATTAATTAAAAAGAATGGCATCCCTTCTGATATCCAGAAGCTATGTAATCCCTCTTGGCAGCCCATTCTACTATTTTATTTTTGATAAAACTATACTTTGTATGAAAATGAGCAGTCTGGCTATTTTCCCATCTCTCTTGGATTTGTTTGATCCTCAATAACAATAGATATAGTTGTTTAATATGTTCTTTAACAAGATATCACATATTGTAAGTAGAGCAATCTAATTTTTTCATTAACTTTATGTTAGTAGGCTTGTCACAAATTCCCAGGTGAAACTATGAAGGCATGTGTCTTCAGTGTCTTTTGTTCAAGGCATTTCAGATTCTTTCCCCATTGTCATTATGTGGTCACCGTTTTGGTGTTACATGCTCCAACAGCAGTATTTTCTCAATGCTTCACTTTACAGAATTTCTCCTGTTTTCTACCAAAGTGTACTATATAAGTACTCAGATAAAATATTATGATCTCCCCCCTCTTGTCCTCACCTTAGAGTGGTGTAGCCCAAGGACTCTGGAGTCAGACTTAGATTCATAGCCTTACTCCAAAATATACTAGCTCTGTGACCTAATATTTTACTTCCATCTCTCGGATTCCTCATTGTTAAAGAGGAAGAAAAATCATACCTATTCCATAGAGTTGTTTTGAAGATTAAGTAAGGTTTTACTTGTAAAGTTCTTAACACAATGTAGCAAGCACTCAAGGAGTGTTAGCTATTATTTCAAGGTAACATTGAAGTAATTTAAAATAATTGGGTTTTTTTTTTTTTTGGTTTGCTTTTTAGGTGTAGTTTTTTCTTTTTCTGTAATTTCTCAAATCCTAGATCTTTCATGACTTCTTTAATATCTTACAGAGTATTTTAACTCTGACTTAACATTGTACAAATTTAATAATACAAATCTCAGTCAAGCTTCATACTAATAATTAGTAGACCGTATAACACAGTGAGGACATCACCAGACTTGAACTTTATAAAGTCAAGGGCTCAATTCTCAGATTTACCAATTAGTATCTACTTAGCTTTGTAAGTTCTTCAGTACTTTTGAACATCATTTTCCCTTACTGTGAAATAGAGACAATATTATTAGCACAGTAATTTACAGGTGGCACATCATTCGTGTGATTGATAAACATTCAAATTCATTTCTGAACCTCAAATGTCTAATTGAATACATGGGTAGACCACACAGAGAGAAAGAGCACCACCATAATGACTCATTTTAAGTAAAGACCTCTGAACTTTCAAATTCCCTAAGAAACTGTGATGACAACTGAATGATCTGTTATGCCAGAGATACTCCACCCAGTGAAGCTTTTGAAAATAACATTTCAGTAAAAGAAGGATTACCAATGCTACAGTTTGAATCAACCTTCTGTATAGCAGGATAATTTGTATGTAAAACATAGTATCTTTTCTTTGCTTATGTTTATCTTTCTAGTTAAAATTGATATGCCCCCATTGTTCATCAGTTGAGCTTTTAATCATACCCATTCTAGAACATACATGCATTAGAGTAGCCCATAAATCATTAAAGGTTGAAGCTCCAATTTTCTTCTAGATAGTGAAACAGAACAAAATTATCCTGCATATTCACTGGATCTTTCTCCCCTACCCATAGTTTCTGATGAAAGGTAGCCAGAAGCAGAGTTTTATTGTTAGGACTGAATCCAGTAGAATTTGGGCTGATTGACATCCTTTTAATTGTTAGGATTATAAAGACTAATTTAAGGTTTCCATTTTCCAGATGATGAAAACTGAGAAACCTGGTAAATGAAGTAATTTGGCTAATCCTGAGACCCTGGGTTCCAGCCCCGCCTCCTCCCAGATCTCCCCACTTCTTTGAGTCAGGCTTCCTGTGATTTTGCTGCCCTGTAATTCATGCTTTGTGTTGAGCCATGGATTCACACTTGGGAAACAGGTGTTTGGGTTCATTGTCCAAAAATAGTTTTCCTCTGGAGTCTTGAACTTTCTTATATATAAATGAGGACAGTTATAAGGCTGGGTGAAGCTAAGTGCTATTTCAATCATTAAAACAAAACAAAACAAAACAAAACCCAAAACTAGATTTTTCTTTTATAATTAACAATCCCATGATATGGAATGACAAAAATACTTCTTTCTTCCTTACATGGAAACATTCTGTAGGCTCCCCTGTTTTGGTCTATTGGAGCTTCCTTAGTATTTCTAAAATCCTGAGTTTTCTCTGGATTTAAATGAAGTGCAAACTGGAAACCAGGTACTCTTTGGAACTTCATATTTATAAAATCTGATATTTTACTTTAAAAATATGTTAATATCTTCCCCTTCTGAAAGGTTTAAAAAATATGGTGCACTAAGTACTTAGAGGAAAGGGTAGGGGTGGCGGAAGGCATTTTATAATCACTGGGGAAAATGAGAAACAAAAACAAAAACACAACTTGTAACACAATTTGGGACATCCATCTCATGCCAGAAATGAAATAATGTTGTCGTTCAATAGCCAATGGCCGGCAAAATTGTTCCTGAGAAAATATGGCCTAAGATCTTGTATTCAGAAGGCAGGTGATTTCCTGTCATCCAGAAGCTTAAATAAGCTGTTCATGAAATTATTCCTGTATTTGTTAAAAACAAAACAATTATTGGAGTAAAACATCCCCAAGAATGTGGGTATTGAGGTATGTCTCTTTTTAAGGACTAAGTCGCGAGAGTTCACCATTGAAATTAACTGTTTAACAAATACTTAATAACTAGGGTGCTTGAAGCCACAAACATTTCCAGTTTTTGAAAACTAAATAGGCAGTAGAAATTCAGAGAAAATGATGGATTTAAATGCTTGTGCATGTGGCTGCGGGGCTCTGTGTGCTCTGCTGATCTTGCAAAACAGGCCCCCTGGTAGATCTTTCTTAGATGTAGATGTAGATGCCTGTCAAGAGGCAGCTTGCAGGGTTGACACTTGTGGTGTGGCAGGGAGGGCTGGAATATGGTGTCACCACTGAGTTTCCGGTAACTTCTTTGACCTGTTGGGTCTTGAGTTACCTTGTGTATAAATGAGAGTAGTATGTCTGGATGAAATCTTAGTTTTCTCCTAGGTCTAAATTTATCTTCTTTTTACATTTTCCCCCCTGCTTTTTATAATCCATCATCAGTAAATTAACTTCCATAGTTGAGTCCCCAAAAGGAAAGCTTTTTGCTCTTGGCAGAAATTACTATGTAATCATTCCACTTATCCCCAATCAGCTCCCCCTCCCACTCTGTTCCTCCAATGTTTACTATGCTCACTTCTAAACTCTGTCTTCCCAACTGTGTCCTCATCCTCTGCAGACAATTCCTCCCTCATATAATGGAGATTCCTTTATATCATTCCTCACAGAATAGATGTAATACATAGATATTTAGATGATATGAGATTGCATGAAAATAGATCATTCTTCACATAATGGACAAGTCCTCTCTCATCTGTTTTCTCAGAGAGAGTGAAAACAGGCGGTAATTTCCTTGATATTTTGTACTTTTTAGCCATTTCTTTTTGCTCTACAAAAGGCATGAAATGACCCTGATTTCATAAAAATTCTAACCTTCTTACCTTCCATGTCTACCTGTATTTTGCCTCTTTCTGCTGCCAGAGGATACCGTTCCTTTGTCTTTTCTTTACTTTCTCTTTAAACTCTTTTCCTCTGCTTTCCCTTCTCATCCTCCACTCTATAAACTGTTCAAATCTCCCTCATGAAGCAGCATCAAGACCAAGATCACTCAACTTCCTGGATCTTAAAGTCCATTTAGAAATGTCCTTGGACTCTTGGGGTCTCTGTCTCTCCTCCTGGTCCAATTACATAATGTATCTCTAAGATGTCATACATGATACTTTCAAAAATCCATTTTCTTTTTCTTTTTAAGATTTCATTTATTTATTAAAGAGAGACAGAGAGAGAGAGAGGCAGAGACACAAGAAGAGGGAGAAGCAGGCTCCCTGCGGGGAGCCCGATGTGGGACTTGATCCCGGGACTCTGGGATCATGCCCTGAGCTGAATGAAGGCAGACGCTCAACTGCTGAGCCACCCAGGCATCCCTCATTATCTCTTGATTGCATTATTGTCCATACTTGGTTGACTTCCCATTAGTCTTGTTGCTATCCAATTCAAACTTCTATTATCATTATGGTGATGTTTACAAAATTTCTAAACAAACCTCTAAATTCCTTGATTGAAAACCATGAATGGCTGACTCTTTTCAGACTTATTAGCTTGATATATGATGCCCTTCAACAAAGTGGCTCCAGCCCAACTATCTTGTTTGGGTAGCATGTAGGAATCCAAAGTTACAAATTCAAATGACAAAAAAATATTGCATCCTTTATGTTTCTTAAATTACTTTAAAACTGACTCCGAGCTTCTATCCTTCCTGGAGGGTAGGGATGTCAGTCTTAGTAAATATAGACTTCATCACCTAACATTTGTTCCAAAGTTCCAGAGACTTGCAGGATGTCCAGATTGTAGAAGTTCCTCTGGTCATAATTCATCTGCTCTTCCTAGTTACCCCTGAGATGCCCAGTGGCTTGGCCAGCATGGTCTCACAACAAGTTTCTCACTCCAGTGGTTTTCTTTTCTCTCTTCCATGCTTGGGGCATAAGAATCTTTGTTCTTAAAAGGCACACTTTCTTTGTGCTCCATTCCCTGGGTACTAAGCATCTCTCTTCAGTGTGTTTATATCCTTATCGAAAACAGTAAGTGAGGAGGTGGGTGGGTGGACGGGTGAAATAGATAAAGGGAATTAAGAGGTCCCAACTTCTAGTTATAAAATATGTCACAGACGAAAAGTACAGCATCGGGAATATAGTTAATAAGATTTTAATAACGTTGTTTGGTGACAGATGGGGGACTACAGTCACCGTGGTGAGCACTGTGTCATGTATGGAACTGTTGAGTCATTACGTTGTACATTGGAAACTAATATAACACCATAGGTTAATTCTACCCCCAAAAAATAATACTTGAAAAAACAATTGGTGCTATTGACTTCTGGCTATTTATCTTTCCTTCTCTGGAAAGAAAACCCCTCTAGGGCAAGAAATGGTTTACTTGCTTGAGAGGGAAGTAAATGTTAAGATGAAAATAAAAAATAATATTTCAACAAATATCCTGTATCGTTGTCACTTTTCAACTTCGACGCATGTTGTAGCCATTTCAGATTACTTGCCATCGATCTTGGCTGCTCTGTGTTCTTTCTCGCCTATGTGTTTCATCTCATTTTTCATGCCCTCCCTCCTCATGTTCATCTGGACTTCCCTTTATGGCTTAGTTCTCATTTTAAAATGGCCTAGTCTGGGTTAAATAACAGAACATCTTATTCATAGCATTCATTCATTCATTCACTCTTAATGATTCATTTATTCAACAAGAATATATTAAAGTAGCTATTAGATGTCAGAAATGGTAGTAGGCACTAAAGATCCCGTGGTGAGCAAGAGAGAAGCTACAGGTTGGAAACGGTAATCACCATACAGGATGTGAGGTATTTTAATAGGAGCAGTTCAGTGTGCTTATGGTAGTATATTCTAAGGGAATGTAACTTAGTGTAGTGGTTCCTGAAGCAGTGATGTTTCAGTACCTCCCTTATCGTACTCACCATACTATATATATATATATTTTTTTTTTGGCTACTTGTCTGTCTTTTCCATTAGATTATAGGTTCTTCAAGGGCCAGGGCTAGGATTTTCATCTCTTTCAGATTAGAAAAATATGTGTTGTGTGTTGCAGTGATGTGAGAGAAAGTCTATTTTAGAAAATTACTTTATGCTACTTCAGAGATAATTTAGAAAAAAAATCATGAAAGCCTTAAAAGAGCCATAAAATTGGGTCATTTTCTTATAGGAATTATGTATGACTAACAAGTCTTAGTAAGAAACTGTTTCACCTGTAGTTGAATTAAAAAGTTTGACAGAAAAAAAAATGTATTTCAGTCATTTTGTTTAAAATTTCTCCCCACTATCTTATTTTTTCTTAAAGGTTTTATTTATTTATGAGAGACACAGAGAGAGGGGCAGAGACATAAGCAGAGGGAGAAGCAGGCTCCCTGTGGGGAGACTGATGTGGGACTTGATCTGGGGACCCCGGGATCACTCCCTGAGCCAAAGGCAGACACTCAACCACTGAGCCATCCAAGCATCTGACTCCCCACTATCTTATAAATAATACTTTAAAATAGCAATAAATCCGATAGTCCTTTTCAAATATATAAAACAACAGATACATTCTTCTTTCATAATAACTTTTTTTTTTTATTGGAAGAGGTATATAACTCCAAAGGTCAAATAGAAAATGTTAATGAAAACAGAATGTAGTCAAGTCAAATAAAATGAGAAAATAAACCGGGATTTTGCTCCTGGCATTGCAAATCTGATTTAAATAGCCTTCTCAGAAGATTAAAGCTGCTATTTACTGAAATGTAAAGTAATGTTCTAATACTTATTTACAAATAATTCTTTTCAACATCAGGATGTTGCATTCTCCCAAAGATAATAATCTAAAATAATTTTATATGTAAGAACTAATTTAAATGATTGTTGGGAAGCTAATTTAAAAAACCTGGATTTACCAAAATAGGTCAAAAACCTTATGAAATTACTAATTACCAGTATTTAATAAAGAAAGCCAATGGGTAATTTCAATACTTAGTGTCCTAGAATCAAATTATAGACATTTTAATAGTGATTGAACAAGTCTGTGATCATTACTGTTTCAAAGCTGTAGGAACTAATTTAAGTTTTGCAAATACAGACCTAGCACTGCATGTCTTTGTAGCGCTCGAAGATCCATTTTCAAAGAATGAGGCCCACTTATGCTCCAAGGTGTGCATTGTTATTCATATAATGATTCTGGCACCCAAGATATACTACCCAGGAACATTAAAATACTCTTTATTTATGTGAAATTGTGTCATCTCTTTATTAATTGCCATGAAGTATGTATTTATTAACTGATCTTTAGGTGGACAGGTCAAGCATGATTCAGGAAGGACTTTCTCCTTAAATTAAAAGTGTCTACTGCAAAATCAGATAGCAATTTAACAGTGGAATTAATTTTTCACAGTTTTATGGAAAAAAAATGATCATGGAAAAATATTTCCATTGTCTGTCCTGAATTGATTATTTCTATCTCAGGGTCTCCAGGCTTTCATAAAGGTTTTAACAAGAGATTGGAAAGAGTTTGCTGCCCACTCATGATGATGCTTCAGAAAAAAAAAAAAAAAAAAAGAGGTTCTTCAGAATGGATCAAAGGCTGTAATTTCCATGCCATTTCTGCCCAATTTTCTTTTCTCCTAATGTTTTCATTTTTTGAAATGGCTATGATTGCAATCCAATTTTGCCCACACAGCACTGCATGCCTAAATGAACCATTTATCACAAACTTTTTGTCTTTTTGATGCTTGAGATTTTATTTGCTTAGAAATCTTTCTTTTTTTTCCCCATTAATGTTTACCACTCAAGCTGCATTACAATTACCTTCAGTAATTACTACCTGTAGTGGCTTGTATTATTGTACTCTCCAGATGTGGCATCAAAAGTTCCTATTTCAAACCAATTATATGTTAGTACTGGAATTCATTGCTGCTTCACCAAATAAAGATTCCCTTCTACATCCTTGAAATATTTTAAGTTTGACTCTCATCCTGACTTATAAGTACCAGAACTTTAATATGAAATATCAATCCTAGGAGTTTTAATCTGAGATTTTCAGCACTCCCGTGGTGTATCTGTTCTTTTTCATCAGTTGACATTAGTTATTGTGATGGGACTGTTCAAGTTAAATATCATAGCTACTAGTGTATGGCATCGAAACACATATTTTAAGAAAACACATATTTTAAGAAACATAGCTCTTAGTTGGCAAGCTTTTGAATTTAAGGTCTTTTAATGTGGTTAATTTCACAAAGCCTACTTAAGATTGTCCAAACCCACATTAATGAGTATTATAACAAACCCTTCTCCCCTTTCAGTGCTCAAAGATTTAAGAAAAATGAGTTTAAATTTAGAATAAAACAGGTGTAGACCTTAAAGAATAGCACTTCAGCTCCTTTCTTTAATTTTCATTATATTTGCAATCTGGAAGTCTAGAAGTAAGAGAATACTAAAAGTAGATTTGACAAATGTCTGTGTTTTCATGTGCTTGGAGAATAAAGAAGGTAATTGTTAAGAATAGGTATGATACTAGCTAAGAGACGAAGGAGAGGAACAAATATTAGGTGGCTTAAATAGTAATTTTTAGTAATGATTGTTAAGATTCATTTTATAAATGATAATTACACTCTAGAGATTTAGGCATTTTTAAGTAGATATATGCTATATGGTTGTTCTGTAACCTTTACCTTTGTAGACATTTATCACAATTTCCCCAAGAAAAAGAAGAATTTTTGAATTTCTTCAAAAACCCAGGTCTGGTCTAAAAACTTCCAGAAAATATTCTATGATGAATTTCAACAGGCTCTGATTATTATACCATATTGTAAAACAAAGCCAGATCTTAAAGTTAATTATTTTCCAAAATTGCTAAAATTCAGACTATGTGTGTGTGTGTGTGTGTGTGTGTGTGTGTGTGTTTGTGTGTGTGTATGTTTCCTATTGGATTCTGTGACAAGTCATTTGAGTACATTAGCATTTCACACCACTCAAAGCATCATCTCTTCTGCACTGCGATGTGCTGGTGTCAAGGGCTTGGACTCAACTTGGTTTAAATTCCAGATCTTTCATAATCATCTTTACAATCCTCAGCAAGTTACTGAAATTCCTTAAGCCTCCGTTTTATTTTCTATAAAGTGATGAAGATTGCATGAGAGAATATAGGGAGAAGGCCTGCTATATGATTTAAAATCTCTAAATACTGGTTCTGTTCCTTGTAAAAAACTGTTTCCTACACAAAGGTTAATTTACTTTCTCCTGTAACTTGTCGTGTACTTCAAAGGGTGTATGTGGATGTGTGTATAGTGTCGGTTCTGAGTGTGCAAATGTGCAGCTTATCTCTGGGAATACCTTTGGGACTAGGTGTGTGGTTAATGTATCGGGTTGTAAATTCTTTCATTATTAAAAGCTCTTTGAGGTCTGAAATAATTTTTGTTTTGTTGTGGTTGTTTTCTTTTTGTTTGTTTGGTTTTGTTTTTTTTTTTTTTTTGCATTTTCATTTTCCTATTCTCCATTGGACCTAAACTACAATATGTAAAAAGACAGGCTGTGTAGATAGTATAATTGTTTAAAGCTTGGGCTCTGGAGCCCAACTGTTTTGAGTTTAATTCATTGGCTCTGTGATGTTGGGGAAGTTACTTAAACCTTTGTGCCTCTCTATACTCATCTGCAAAATAGGTCTCTTGATAATGATGCCAATCTCCATTGTGTTTTTGCTATGAGAGGAGCAAATTTAGTACATAAAAATCATTAAGAATGGTGATGGCACCTTGCATACTGTGAACACATGCACCTGTTATCTATTACTAATTTTTAAGTAACTTAGTTTCAGTATGGCTAAATGGTTCTTGCTGTGAACAGTATTATTTTATTCAAAAGCTCTAAATGAATTAGACAAAAATAAACGTATTTTTGATGAGTAATGTGAGATTATGATCTTTTAAATGTATATATAACAGAATAAGATACACCAAACTATATATTTTTTTAAAAAGTTAACATTCCAAATAAAGTTAGAAAAACAGATTTTTAATGAGAATGAGTCAAAGCTACATAGTTTGAGAAAATTGGGTAACATATTATTAGGCATGCAGCATATATTATATAATACTAAGTGAATTCGTTACCATCTAAAGCATTTGAGGTAAGAATAGAAATGGGCAGATAGAGTCTTGATACTTTTTAGATTGAATATTGTTCTGTAAAGTCTGGAGTGAATAATTAGTAAGTAAATCAATGAAATAATTATTGAGAAGAGAACAGAGTTTGTTAAATACAGAGTAGAGCTTATCATTAGAACACAGGAAGACATATCACGTTGCATAGTGAACACTACACATGCGTAGGGACTATGACTGGAACTTTCCTATTTAGTACAGAAATCTCCTATGAAACTTAAAACGTAAAGAATCATAGCAATATTTCATCCTCTGGACATCAAGAGCTATAACAGTGTTTAATTCAAATGACTGATCCTTGAATTAGTTGATCTGTTGTTTAATTATTGTTAAGGGGAAAAGTCTGTATTTTTCCTCAAGGCCAAGCCTTTTCCCCTTTGTGAAGGATAATTTAACCCAGTCCAGCTTCTATTTTCCTGCTGTGTGTACTTCTCTATTAGGAGAATAAAGTTCCAATGGTGAGAAATGACTCAGCAAGAAATTCAATAGATTCTCTCCAACCAGTTTCTTTGTTAAGGGCCCTTTTCATGGGAAATATCACTAGCTCTTTTTTTATACATAGACAAACCGTAGGTAACTTAGTATATTCTTAGGTAATTCGTAACTATACAAGGAGTACTAAATAAAAAAGATGTACCTAGGTAAGTTCATCTGTTGCTTAAGGGAGTAGAAATTGATCAGAATAAAATTGTATCCATCCCTTTATTCATTTCTTCCTTGTACAATAAGTATTTGCTATCTAACTATTAAATATGAGGCCCTGTGCCAGACATATGGTAGTGAGTTAAGATAGAGATACAGTAGGTGAACAAAACTCCTTTCATGGAGCCTTCAATTTAGCAGAAGACTCAGTAAACAAACAGATGACTGCATAATTACCTTTGATATGGATTATATGAAGAAAAAGTATAAGGTCTTATCAGAGCATCCAATGCTTGAAGTCGGGGCACCTGGGTGGCTCAGTGATTGAGCATCTGCCTTTGGCTCAGGTTGTGATTCCAGGACCTTGGATCGAGTCCCACATCGGGCTCCTTGCAGGGAGCCTGCTTCTCCCTCTTCCTGTGTCTCTGCCTCTCTCTGTGTGTCTCTCATGGATAAATAAATAAAATATTTAAAAAGGGGCGGGAAATGAAATCCATGCAAAGTAATTTAATAGAAGAAATCAATAACTAGGCATATTTAAAAGGCTAAAATAAAAAAAAAAATAAAAGGCTAAAATATTCATCTGGAAGTTGGCATGGGAGGTTTGCCAAAGAAATATGAAAATGACCCTGAGGTACATTGTGCAGGACACATGTAAGGGTAATTATGACAAATGATTACAAGAAGGTAGGAAACAGAGTGATAAAAAGAAAGGGTAATTGAAATGGAGAAATAAGCACCAATAAAAGAATAAACCTCTGTGGCCTGGCTTGTAGAAATATATATTTTTTCAGATGGGATTAAAATAACTTCTGGGGATTCCATGAGGATGTTCGTGATTTTATTGCTTATAATTTTGTGGCTGGCTTTTATACAGCAGCCTAAAAGTTGAGGTTCATTGAATCTCACTTGTTCATTGATAATTTCTGATTTAAGAAGTTTTTCTAAAATAGTCTTTACGTTTTCATTCTAAATTAGTAAAATTTGCTATTATACCTTCCAGCCTCAAGAAAGTTATTACTTTTATTTCAACTTCCTATATGAGAAGAGAATTCAATATATTAATGAAGCAACTACTATGTACAGAATTCTCAGCTATGTGATTTTAGGCACCAGAAAGACTTACATCTCATGGTTTCTATTCCAAAAGAGCTTTGACACAGTGTGTAGTGTATGTGTACATTTGTGTTCAGGAGTCCTTCTTTTGTACACATCTATGAGGGTCTAAAAGGATATAATTAAGATTGGGAATCGTAAAAAAATAGGTAAAATAATGAGGTACCAACACAATGAAAGGAATAAGATGAAATTAAATTATATTTTGAGGCAATCTAATGAAAAATAGGAACTAGAAAACCTTACACTAATAAACACTAGGGATTGTAAAAATTATATTACAGAAGATGTAAATAAGCATTGGTTCTTTGCTCAGAAAAGTGAGAGAAAATCTTTAGGAAATCATGAACCAAAAAAAGGTAGGTTTGCCATCCGATATATGGGAGTCTGAAAGGCAGAGTCGCAAAGCTTGGGAAAACTCTGGGTCATAACTAAAAATCACAGAATGGAATGAGTAGAAATATAAAATTTGGTCTATTAGGAGAGGTCTTCGACAGTAATATATACTGATTATTGGACAGTTTTTCAAGGGGGAATGAATAGAAGCAGTTTCATCATTTGGGACATTTAGAAACAAAGACTGGACTATACCCTCAAGGGTAGGCAAACAGAATTGATGACTTTTTAAGCTCTTAACATTTTCAGGTTTCTATGATTTTATTCTTTTTCTACATTGCACTTCTTGAATTACTATGAACAAATGTTGTCATTGCCTCATGTAGCAGTCATTTTTTAAAAAAACCAATATATTTGCTGTCCCATGGGCATTTCCCAAGGGCAAGTTTGAAAAACAGCAATCTATAATTTGAAGTAATCTTAGATTTCAGAGTTAAATATAAATGAATAATAGTCACGAAGAGGAGTGAATTATAAAAATAACCCAAATAAAACTGATTCACAATTAGGGATATTAGTCCAATTTCCTTCTAACCAGTTGTGCAGGGACTATCATCCATTCAAGAGTATATTCCAGATACTATACTATGTACCTTTATATGTATTATTTAGTATATGTATTATTTATATGTATTATTTAGTATTATATGTATATGTATTATATGTATTATTTATTTTAATCCTTCTGAATACTCTGATACTTATGGAGTTAGGTTATGCTCTTCAGTTTCTGTATGTGGAAACTAAGGCTTTGAGGCTTGCAAATACCAACTTCTAGCTCTTTCTAAGATGACTATAGGGAGAGTAAATTTTCAGGGTAAAGTCAGACTCTGACTCTTGATTGCTAAGAGTACCATGTGCTGAATATGATGCAGAGCACTGATATGATGAAAATACAGAGTTTCTTCAGGCTGACAGCTAAGTGGGATGGAAAGTTTTTGATTTGGGTGGTATGGGTAGATACAGCCTATTTCCATCTTGGAAAAGGTAAAACAGAATTATTGCTCATTTAAAGTGAAAGCTTATTGAAAGCTTACCCCACAGCTAACTCCTTGGGAGACAAGATTCTCAAAGCAAACCGAGCCAGGGTGTGAAGAGGTGTTTTGGTATTCCCAGTGCTATGTGAGCAGTTGTCATGACTGACCTGGGTATAAGAGTCTGGTTGAAAGGATTGCTTCTGGGTGCTAACTCAGCCACTTGTTAAGTGGGAATTATGCCACCTGGACTATGGATGCCTGTGATCAGGGTGCTCTTGGAAATATCCTTCCCCAGACTGTCAGCAGCCCTCTTTTCTCATCCCAGGGTGGGCTGAGCGCACTAACCCATGCCCTTCTGCCCAGTTGGGAAAAAGAAGTGTCTTGCTAAGGAATGTCAGGGAAGAGACTGGTGTCCTAAGGCTTGTGGCTCTATTCTCTAAATCATGAAGATGCTATTTTATGTTAAGTTGCTGGATGCACAATCCATATTGACTGGCATTATTGACTCTGCTTTCCCGTCTGCTTTTGGAATTCAGGGGTTATAACTTTGGTGTTTTGACAGTATATTGCATAGTTGCAGTAATAGATAGCACACTGTATTGACAGAAATTGAGAAGTCTAACTTTATCTATAGTAAAATGAGCTAATTTTGGAGGAAATTGGAGGTCAAAGAAGTGATGATGGATGTTACATTAGCAGAAGCCTGTTGTAGTTAAGTGTGGTGTGCTTTATCTTCCCTAATACCTCTCTATAACTCCCTACTTACAGTGTTTCAGGGAATCCACAAACATTGCAAAAATTCACAACCATGATGTGAGCATGCTTCTCCCAATTTGTTTTTTGGTAATAGGTTGATATTTTAAGTCCTGAATTCAGGCTTCAAGCTTTTGGTTTTAGAGAGATCTATCTATACCCTGAGCTAGCATATTCTACGAACAGGAAACCATCGGCCTATACTCAGTATCTTGGGTGAGGGAGTCTTATTAAATATTATCTTGAAGGTGGAAGTAAAGGAGGACAGCTTGAGCTGAACTCTCTTCCATTTGAACAGAGTTAGTGATTTTTAATGAAATATTAGAAAAGAACGTGTCTTAAGGTAATTGGAGGATGGCTACTTGTTCTGATTTTGTGTTTTCAAAATAATACTCAAGATAAAATGACTGGGTTACGGGTGAAGCATGACTTAAATCTGCAGCAATGCCAATGTCTTCTTCTTTGATGATGGCAGCCCATCAGGACCGAGCACCCACCACTGCTGCAACTCAATGTCCTCAATAAAAATGACAGTTGAGCTGAGAATAACGAAGCTTTTTTTTTTTTCTTACATGTTGAAGAAAGATAAAACTTCAGTGTAACAAAGTGAGGATTTAAGCCAATAAAATCTGTTAGTGGACAAATTTATACATAAATTGCCTAAAAGAGGGCTTACGTTATACTAGTCACACACAAATGCTGCAAAAGATAACTATAAAATTCTGAAGATTTTTTAATTAAATTACTTTTCGGGTAACGTGTTGTGTGGTAAGTGATGCTTACTAGTACCATTGTTCCTATGGTAACAATTCTCCTAGCAACATGAAAAGATCTTGACAGGATCTGCTCTTGAGAATCCATTTTTGGAGCATCATCAGAGAAAACTGATGATACCACTCTCTATGCTAATCATCCATCTTTTTTTTTTAAACGTAAGATTTTTCTCAAAATCACAGACCCATAGAGTTACATGAAAACAACCCAGGGTTTGGAGTTTTGTTATTCCTGCTTCTTAATTGCCCAAGGACAAGCTGAGTTTGACCTCCTGTCTTAAAATGCACTTGAGGCCTAGGAATATATCCTTCATATCTATTTCTGTTTTCTGTTAGCAAAAGTGATATTCCTTAAGCTCCTTGGAGCTAATACAAATCAAATAAACTATTCCATTTCAGAACCCTGAATCTTGGACTCATGCAGGTATATTCCACAATATACAATATTTTCAGAACTCTGAAAAGAATTGCTTCTCAAGTGATTAAAAGCAGTGACAGTCATTTTATCCTGCTGCTCAAAAGATAAATGAAAGTTTATATGAAATTGTGATATGCCAATAGTGTCTTATTTCTCCTCATTTTACTAATGGGCACACTTGATTGATTAGCATTTTCTCCACCTCCAAGCGTTTTGCCAAATGGAAACATTCTATTCTATCTATCTTGGTAAGTGACTGTTTCCTGGCATGTGAGATTAATAAAAAGTCTTATTGCTAAGTCTCTCCTGGTTGGTCTATGTGAAGGTTGATTTGTTTTCCTTTTCTCTGGCCACAGCTTTAGTTTACTTATCCCAGCCAGCCATGTATTTATTTCCATCTTTAACACCTTCCAGAAAATGCACATTTTTCAGCCCTCTCATAAAAAGATAAATGATGTAGATTTTCAAGTAGCAAAGGGGGGCCTTGATTTCTCAATTATTTTTCAGTAGTACCTTCTGACTAGTAGAGGTGAGGGTGGGATGCTTACCTGGCACCACAGGGGCCGCTCTGGAATCCTGCATCGGTGGGCTGTAGCCTGGGGGAGCTGCGGAGTCCCCAGGTGCAGCACTGACCTGCTCTGTCTGTTGTCATTCAGTCAACGGTGATCCTGGCACTGCCTGAGCCCCTGTCCTCAGATACCAAACAAGACCCAGCCACACAGGATGACTGCATGGTGCCTGGAATCTGCTTCCTCTCCGCTCTCAGCAGTTCTGCTCAGGCCTCACACAGGACAGCTACTCAGGCACATTCAAGGGCATTCTCGGAGAAGCAGTATGCTAATTCTGTGTCTCAAACTGCGGCTAGCGAAGCTGGGTCCTGATGTACCTCAGGAGCACCCCGAAGAAGGAAACCCAAGCCCAGAGCCCTATGCTGTTGAAGCTAATGAATTATGCATCCTAATGCAATGTGTTCTTATGGCCCCGTGACGCTCCTTAGGAGATATGGGATCGATCAACAACAACAACAACAATAACAACAAAAAATCATGAAAGCAGTAGAAGCAATGAATATCACATCCTGGGCCCAACTTAATTAGGTCAGGTGTAAAATATTTCTGAAATATATGTCTCTTTATGTATATATACATACGACAATTGTTGTACAGCAGCTTTAGGTTCTCACGTATTGTTTTAATTAATATCTGGCCTTCCATGTCCAAATAATCATTACTCATCGAAATATTTTCAGTCTTTGCCCCAGTTACTCAATGATCTCTTTTTCACTGATGATACTAGAATGTTGATTTTCCTTGTTTTGTGCTATGACATGCAAAATAATTTCACTAGCATATATTCCTCATGTTTTCCAAATGCGCAAACCTGTATAACCACAATAGTATTAATGGAAGCAAACGAAATGGTTTATTTTGGTTAAATCATCCATTCTAAGCTTGTCCAATATCATATATAATAGCAGGCATTTAAATAATAAGTAAACTTAAGAAATAGGAAAGATACAAATATATATTATTTGTACATTTTCAAAGGAGTGCATTTTGGAAGAAATAAGGAATCTATGCCCTCAAAACATATTTAAATACAAAATTCCTTCGACCTAAATTAGGAAAAAAAATAAGCATAAAAAAAAGCTTATGTATCAGTATATAGACTGAATCTGATCAGATAAAGCAGGTATAGAAGGGGAGATAACGATGAATAAACTTAAGAAGGGGTGAAATATTTGTTGCTGAATGAAAAACATTATAGAACTTTGATATCTGAAAGGAAACAGATGGCATACATGCGTGTTTCCACAGATATAAATAGTCTGTGTTTTAATGAAACTCAGGATAGAAGGCAAGGGGAACAGGCTGGCCTACTTCTTAAAAGATGAATACTTAGGGAGTCTCCTCCCTTGACTCTGTGGCCTTGACAGCAGATCACTCTGATGTAGGCAGGCTGAGCTCAGGTTGGCGTAGTGACTAGAGCATAGTGATGCCAAGTAGCCATGGAGTTTTTCTGAGTGAGGCAATGAGCAGTTGTCACTGAGGTGCTGGCAGCCTGTTTACCTAAGGGCTTCTCCCTCTTAGAATTTCAAATCCTCAGGGAGTCAATACAACCAGGATATAAATTGGTGATGGCCAAGCGTTAACGTACACGAGTCAACTGGGAGTTTGTAAAAATAACAGTTCCTAGGCCCTAACCCCAGAGATTATGATTTAGTAGTAAATCTGGGGAGACATCCAGAAATTCTGCATTTGATGAGCGATCCAGATGACTCTGGTGCATGGGAAAGACGCGCACAGTCTTCTAGAAGTTGGTAGGCCTGGGCTTAAACTCATTCATGGGAATAGGAACTTAACGTTGCATATAGTAAGAACTAAATATATTTCAGAGAAGTCAAGTGGTTGTCATCTTCAGACTAATTGTATGCTGAAACCAGCTAGTAAAATAGTACTAAATCTAAAGAAGTGTTCTGTTAGGAAATGGGTTTTGGAGATACCTGAATTTTAGAGGGCACTATACTATAAAGGGAAACCTGACTCTGCTTCCTGTACCAGAAGAAGATGTGAGCTTCCTGGAGACTTTGTAGAAGAATCTGTGGAGTCTAAAGTTGGTAGGCTTTCCCTTAATAGAAGCAAATAGGTTATTAGCCAAAGTTCCCCTGGACTGTGCCGAATGGCCCACATTCTGAAAGACTGGTATAGCAAGAACTTGGCTATGCTTCTGATGCTAGCAGGGCCTCCCCCAGATGAAGTGAGTCTCTGGCAGCTGTGTGCCCCTCAGGGAAGCCAGGGGCAAGAGGAAAGCCATATGCTGCCTTTCTCCTCCTGCTGTGCAGAGCCACAGTGTTTCTATTAATTTCAACACACTTGCTAACTAAATTCAGAACTTTCTGTAGGTTCAGATGGTCTTTTCTTGCCAACCCCTAGTCCCCCTGAAACGCTGCGTACATGGCAACACAAATTGCAGATAGGTTTTGTGAATAATTTGGTAACTGAGGGATAGAACCATCACCCACTCATTCTGCACAGCGGCCTTGTTATTCTGCTTACTGGGTTGCCTATCGGTAATATAATTCTTTCCCCCCAAAGAGAGAAAGGTCTTGTCTCAGTGAAAGAATCAACCAAAACCAAGTAACATCTAGCACTGTAACTTCATCTACAATTTGGCTTTGGTAGAGATCTACTTAAATATCTGGAAATAGCTGCAATATGAAATGATAAGAAAACATTATAGGAAGAGATTGTAACACTATAATTTCTCAAAAGCACTATTAAAATCAACTCTACGTCTACTGAGTACTTAGAGGCCTATTAATCATTGGGGCATTTTTTTTTTTTTTGAAGTCCAGTAGAAAGAAAAAGAACTATGGAGTACTCTGGTAAAGTCATAGGCTTAAGAAGAACAGAGATTTGTCCTGTGCCCTGCACTCCAAACGTTATAGGAACACGAATATGTGTTTACTGCCATGGTCAGAAATCATTCATTCTTGGATAAGGAATTGAAGAAGAATTGGCAATGAGACTATCGTCTGTGGCTCTCTGAGCTTGGCAAGATCTAGATCAGAAACTCTCTCATCACTAGATCTCTGGGACTCTCCACATTCCCATTCTTGCTTTCTCAAGTCCTCAGCATTCTAGCCTTTATTTCTGTCTCCAAGTTTGAGGTTTCAACCTTTCAGCCCCAAAGTGGACAGAGAATGAGGCTGTGAGCTACCTCCTGCCTAAGGCCCAGGACTAAGAACACAGGCATGGGGAGTCTTGTTTCAGTGGAGAGGTTGGGAGCTATGAGACAGGCTTGGGTGATTCTGATGAAAGCAGCATGTGGCTGAGCTGTATCAGAGCCTGTGCTAAAGGACAAACCAGTGCTACTGGTCCTGCCTTTATTTAATATTTGGATATTTTGCTCACCCTTGAATTTTGGATGAATTCTGACTTTAAAAAACATGGCATTTGGGACACCTGGGTGGCTCAGTGGTTGAGCCATCTGCCCTCGACTCAGGGCGTGGTCTTGGAGTCCCCGGATCGAGTCTCACGTTGGGCTCCCTGCATGGATCCTTCTTCTCCCTCTGCCTGTGTCTATGCGTCTCTCATGAATAAATAAAATCTTAAAAAAACCATATTAAAATATTATGTAGTTGATTACAGATTATTTGTATACTATCTTAAATTCTGTGCATGAGGCAGGTGACTTACTTGCCTCATCCTGGTCCCACCCTGAGTAGAAGCCTTGATAAGTGCAATGCACTTAACAGGTAAGTACACAGTATGTGATACAGAGGTTAACATATGCAAATGAAAGAAAGGGAAGAAATTCACATTTATGAGAGACTACTACATATATGCTAGAGAGTGTATTTATATATATAAAAATACAATGTATCACATAATATCTATTTACTGATATATATCCTATAGTACATATGTGTTGATATATATATTTATGTATAAAAACAAATATGCTATATAACACACATTTAGTCCATGGATTTTATATATGAGAGATGAGAATACAATAGCTTGGGAAGGTTAAATAACTGGCTCAAAGTTGCAGGGCTGGGGTCAAAAGGAGAAGGTGAATGGACATCAGAGTAATGTGTTTGTAAATTGAAAGCAAGTCATAAACACTAATGGATTAATAATTATTGGTGTTATTGCATTTGGGAAATGCAAAAAATATTCAAGTTTTTATTAAAAAGCTATGTTTACACCTCTTTTACTAAAATTAAAAATATAAATTTGATGCTGAGAATGTAAGTTTCTAATGTTATCCTTCTAAAATTTTATAGGAAATTTTTTGGTTACACATGATTTCTCAAGTTCTTAGTTTGAATGACTGCTTTTTTAGCAGTTCTTTTTTTGCGTACCCCAGTAATATTTAGTGAGCTAGGAGATAGAAGTAAAAATATTTAAATGTCAGAGAGCTTCAGAGGTAAAGTATTTCTCTATTAATCAGTTCAGGCGAAAGCTATATGAGTTAGAGGTAAGATCGGGGAAATCAATATTAATTATTTATGTTGCTCTTCTTGTCATGGTGAAATAAATATCTATGAATGACGTGATGGTTAAATCAGTATGTGTTGGGGTTTGAGAAAGGACATGAATATCTATGATCATAGTTTTATGCATTATTGCTTGCAGAGTAGAATAAATATCTGCTAACAACATGACAGCAAAGAGATTTGTGCCGGGATAAAGAAGGAAATATCCATAGTCAATACAAAAGCAGGATCGTATACATAAATACCAGTGCTGGGAAAGGTCAGCAACGCTCACAAAAAGTTAATAATATACTGAATATTTAAAGAATTAAATGATAGAATTACAGCGAACTGTAATTTTTTTTCATTTAAGATCAAAGAATGTACATTAAAATGTTTATGAAATACATATTAAAAACTAAACAGGTTCAAGATTTTATTTTTACACTGATGGTTTAATTTTCAGTATTTTCAAAGGTACCTTAGAAGCAGCCCAGAGATAGGATAAAATGTTAGTGTTAGGAGTCAGGCAACCTTGGTTTGGGGAACAGCTTTTGCCGCTTATGATTTATGACTTAGGAGAGGCATTTAACTTCTCTGAGCCACATTGTTCTTATATAATTGTGGGTAATGATAGCTACTTTATGGGTGGTCATGAATATTAATGATATAAAGTTCCAAGCACTAAAAAAAGTTCCAGATACAATACCTAAAATGTATCAGTTAATGCAATAAATGGTAGACCTAACTACTGTTTTTGGAGGCAAGGAATACCGCTTTGGAACAAATATTTGACATGACCTATGGAAATGACTATGCACACTTTGCATACATGGAATAATGAAAATAATCGGTATTTTTCTTATTTCCCAGACAAGTCATACCTGCAGGATTAAAATTGGAGAGGAAAATCAGGACGGGTAGGGACCGCTTCCTCTGAGCTTGTGGAGCAGCACTTACTACTGGAAATGCAGAAACAGAACTCGACATACCAACCTGTTTTCCTCTCAACATGTTTTTATGGAGAAGCAGTACCGGAAACTTTTCAGGAGTCCTGCTCTGGCTAGCCGGCATCAGCCGCGGGTGATTACGCGGCAGCTGAAGGGGAGACCCGTGCAGGAGGTGGCCAAAGGCCTTTCAGCTTTCACCTGGCTGGCATTCCCAGCTGTCCCCGCCCTGCTGTTCTTCTGGGCACAAACAGACCTCGCAAGCATGGTCCATGGTCTCCCCTGCAGACCTGGCCCCACTCAAGAGAGCAGAGTTCGAAAGCAGAAGGGAAGAGAATTTACAGTGGCTGGGGGAAGCTTTTAAAGGATACCCTTACTGTGTCAAAAAAAAAAAATATGCAGAGGGAGCCCATATTTAAGATTGGCTACGTGTCCTTATAATTATTGAAAAACATGATTTTTTTCCCTCTAAATAGAAGGGATTTACCATTTATATGAAATAACCTCATTTAATAGGTTTTTCTTTTGGTTTAACAAAAGTAATAAGTTACTGACCAAGAAGAAATATCTGAGCAAAAAATGCATTGGGTAACATTAAAAAATGAAAATTGCAGAGATAGACTAAGTTACCTTCAATAATAACTAAAATGTCATTGTTGGGGTATTACTATGAAGCTATGGAAAATAATGTAATAGTAATGTGTAAATACAGAAAGAAAAAAAAACCTTGGGGGGAATAAAGGCCTGTTTGCAATAAGGAAATAGCTCACCCCACGTGCATGCGTGTGTAATACCTGAAGGTTGCTGCTGGTCAAGGCCGGCAGTACAGGGTGGGGGTTGACAAAATGACTCTAGGATCCTCACATTTGGGTTCTAAGCCCAGCCTCACCTCTTGCGAGCTGATGGGTCTCGGACAAGTTACTTAACTTCTCCATGTCTCTCTCTCGTGTGTGTGTGTCTGTGTGTGTGTGTGTAAAAATGAGGTAAAATACTGTTGTGCGAGGTTTAACCAAGGTGACGCAGTGAGCGGATGTCTGGCTGTTAACTAGAGCTTGATAGCAGCTGAAAGGATGTCTACTGCACTAATTGGAATGATGTGTTTATTTTTATAATAATGGAAAATTAAGAGAATTTCTGTCTAAATGTTAAATTTAAAAATAAAAGCATTTATCATAAACATAGACCTATTTTCCAGGCTAAGTTGAACTCAGCCCAAGCCCTTACAGGCATCTAGGAAATTTCCAGGCAGTGTTGTCTCAGGCTACCATTCTGGACTTCAGAGCCATGGCAAGGCTTGGAGTGAAAGCTTGCCACTTTGATTTGCCTCCTTCAGTTCAAATAGCAAAAGCTTTTAGTTAACAGCTTATTTTAATTACTCTTGCCAGAATCTTATTTGTTCGGAAATTCAATCATTTCAAAAAAAAACACCCGAATCCCTCAGTCTTTCTGCTTCTGCCAGGAGAGTAAGCATCCATTTACCACCACCACCAACCCCTGTCTCCTGGAAGCCCTGAAAATAAAGGCCTGGTGTTGATCAAGCTGAGGTCCTTTTCCAATCAAAAGCAAGACACTTGTGTCAACTAAGCAGCTGTTTCCCATTCAGCTTTCTTTTTCCTCCTTATCACAGAATGAAATGCTGAATAATTATTTCACGGATGTCCAATCTTGCCTCCCCGGTAGATTGTAATTTCTTTCGTCTTGAACTCCAGAGTGTCCAACTTTGTCGTAGGCACATGGTAAATACTTAATGAAACCCTCTTCCTTATTTATTAGCATCTGCGAAAAGCTTAGACTAATTTTATACTTACGAAGAAACAAAAACTATAGATTCAAGGGATGAAATGTGATGAGCGAGACACACACATTCACCAAGCAACATACAATTTAAAAATGTCTATATTTTTAAAAACCCTGAATGCAAAATGAAGGCTCATTCTACTATTCTAGGACAGGCAATGTCTTTGAAAGCTTGGTTGCCTACTTCCATGAAGCCACAATCAAATCTTGCTACGCACCAATCATCAGAGTGTGCTAAAGTGCAAAATCTTCGTTACCTTGACATTTCATTTAGCTTCTGCTGAATACTCAGTCAATTCTTCCAAATTCAGAAAAATGTTCCTCAGCATTTACCTTGTCATTTTGATGATGCCATACATCCCACAATCAAACAGAAATTGTCAGGGCTCCTTTTCTTTTATAGGAATTCAACTATGCCTTTGTAAACCTGAATTACTTGCATTGATTGGTGAAAATGATTTATTATTTTTTTCACACTTCTATATTGCTCAGGGAGAGGAAGATGTAATTACTCAGTTTACGTATACACAACACAACACTGTTTTTAAAACTTTTACACTTAGAGTGTAGATTTGGGGTTGACACCCCCTGCAACAAGGAAAATGCAGTCTCTGAGATTTGAGGCAATTCACAGAGTCACGGTGAAATCAGAATGGACTTCTTATTGGAGAGAGTGGCAGAAAATTGCCAGCATGACTGGCACTTCTGGATTCAAGAATAACAGATAATTTCTGGTATCTGAAGCCTGTGATCTACAGACACGGATGGCTACCAAATCCACCACTCTAGCTAGGCCTCTCTTTTGAATTCTGGTCTATTTGTTGGAGGTTTATACCAAATGGCCTGCTGTCCCTTCAACCTCCGACTCTCTAAAGTTGTGCTCCTAATCGTTCCTTTCAATACTGGTTACTTTGTTCATCTGTCCTCTTCCTAACAAAGTCGCCATGATTTCCCCAGACACTGAGATGCTAGGGGTGACATTTAAATTTTCCTGGTCATGGAGCAACCCTTGGATTTTGTGATTCTTCTTTGGGACTGCCTTTCATACCTAACTCTTTTCCATTCTGGCTGGTTTCTCCCACATTCAAGTCTTTCATCCCTTCAGCATTTCCTTCCTTACCCTAAGTTCCCGTCCTTGTGGAAGCAGTACCAGGCAGGAACAATGACCAAAAAATCCTTTTGTTCAAGGACACCTTTAATACCAATTGTCCAATGGGAACAAAAACCACTCTAGTAAACCCATGCTCCAAATTATTGCAGGATTCAACTACATGACTTCAAAGGAAACAAAATGGGATCTTCAACTCAGAAGGGAAAAAAAATTAAACAGCTTGAACTAAATTATAATAGCTTCAAGCATAGATGATTAGCTTCCTGCCTCTACATTCTTTTCTCCTTTACCCCAATTCATGATGCTCCTTTTCTTTTTTTTTTCATGATACTCCTTTTCATTAGAACTAATATTCCTGCAACACATCAGTGTTTCTTATGTCCAATAAAATCAGCCTTTCAAAGTGGTTGTTTTTAACTCCCCACATAGAGAAGAGCCCAAAGAAATGTTTCACATCTTAAGTTTATTTTAGAGATTGGATCATATGGTATTTGCATTTTGTAAGGTCAACCAGGATATGTTAGTTCATTGTTGGTCTTCTGTGTGTTAGTATTTGTTTTTTTTTTTTTTTTACAGGATCCCTTTTTTCTTTTTAATTTATTTTTATTGGTGTTCAATTTACTAACATACAGAATAACCCCCAGTGCCTGTCACCCATTCACTCCCACCCCCCGCCCTCCTCCCCTTTCTACCACCCCTAGTTCGTTTCCCAGAGTTCGCAGTCTTTACGTTCTGTCTCCCTTTCTGATATAAGAAGATGTGGTTTATGTATACAATGGAATATTACTCAGCTATTAGAAATGACAAATACCCACCATTTGCTTCAACGTGGATGGAACTGGAGGGTATTATGCTGAGTGAAGTAAGTCAATCGGAGAAGGACAAACATTATATGTTCTGTGTGTTAGTATTTGACTTTCAACAGTTGAGTGTGCAGAGTTGGGTCTGTGCACAATGGAGTTAAATTGAAAAATTAGAGAAAATTTCAATGAAAATTAAAATAAGCATTTTAGAATCCCCAAATCTTTTTGGAAGAATACTGGGATTTATCAGAGTATAGTGACAGAAATATCTAGAATAGATCATCCCTAAGGAGCTTCCGTGATTTGTAAGTTCCCACATGCAGCCGCACATAAATAAACAACGTGATGGCAATGAGGGACAGAGTTATAGGACAGACTGAGTCACATCCAAAGAGTTTAGACTCAGGAAGACCTTAAAAGGCCACTTTCTTCCCTGACCACTTTCTAGATGGGGAAATGGAAGACCAAAGGGAAGTGCAATAATGTGTCCAGAGTTGCTTAAAAGGACTGTAGTAGTCCTTGTGGCACAGCAGGCAGCACCCACTTCCTATCTGGGCCAGTTCCCTCTGACATGCCTGGTCCTCTGAAGGTGATTGGCACGGCCTGGGGCCTGATGCACACTGTGTGGGTTTCCCTCACAGCTGAGGAATCTGCAGTTGAGAAAACTCAACTCTTTCATGATGGGAGCCAATGAGATCTTCTATAAGCCAGCTTTGATTTTTGCTCTGGATGTTTAGCTCCAGAGCCGTTTGCCATATACACGTTCTTGAGAAGACTAGGAGCCAAGGCAGCTGGTTGCTGTGCAGAACAGGACACCTGTGAACCGTCTCTGAGCAATACGATGATGGGTCTCTGTTAGTTTGAAGGTGGTGGACAATTTGCATGAGATGACAAATAATAGGTAATAGCTATTATTACTAGCGTGACTCTATGTTCCAGTTTGTCCGTGGCAAACCTGGTGTAGAACAATTTAATACCTTGTTTTAGCACCTCCTCTAACTCTCAAAAGTGTTCCACATTAGTATATAAATGATAGAGTCACTTAGTAATAGCTCACTGTGAAAAAAACACTCAATTTTTGAAAAGGAATCCTTTCCAGATGATCATAAAAAATTCTTCTTAGCTGGCTAGGACTCTACACCGAAGAATTCCTGGTGAATTTTAGCAAACTTCCCAAGTTTTTATGTATAAAGAGGGAAAAAAGTTTACTTGTTTATATAAGGGTTTCTGAGAAAGAACTGAGAACTTTTAATCTAAAAATATAATTTGGGTTTGGTGTGTGTGTGTGTGTGTGTGTGTGTGTGTGTGTAATTCTCTCCATCTGTCCATTTGCAGACATCTATGCCCATTTGCAAAATAATACATCTCCAAAAATGTTTATAATATACTCACTTGAGTCATCTTTGATATAACTTTCTATTCCATCCAAAGCTTTGTGACTTAAATGTATTTTTACACATTTATACTTAGACTCACTTATTAAAAGCCCCTTTTGGTATGCCGCCAACAGGTGTCAGTAAGTCTTCTGATCTAAACTGCAAAATTTAACCCAGAGATTCCCAACTGTTTTTGCATTCTTTAACATACTGTCAAATACTAAATCTTTGTGACACACGTCCTTAAATATGGTGAATGAGGTAGTGTGTTTTACAATATAATTTCTCCTAGAGTGCAAAAATATTCCTATGTAGCTTTAGAAAAGCACTCACGGTCAGTGCACGGTTCAATTCCTTAGGCAGGGACTCTTCCTTTCAGTAACTTTCATCGGCCTGATTGTGCTCTTAACCACTCAAGAGGGAAAGTTTTTTGGCTTGACATGAATGTGTCTTTTATCTCTTAGTTATAGCAAATTGTGTCCTGTTCTCCACTGCATCTTATAGCTTGTTCTGTGCAATATGTCATCTGATCAGCTTTATCACAAGAGCATGCATATTTAATTTAAGCAAAAATTAATATGTACATTGCTGAAATCAAAGCAAAACAAAAATTGTAAAAAAAAGTCTGTGTTTCATACCACACTAGTTATTGTGACCCCTTGGTTGACAACGTATTTCTAAATTTTTAACCAGAGTACCTATAAAGGTAAAGGAGAGAGAACGCATACAATCTGGAGAGTCTGGGGAACTGTAACTCCAGGCCACTCTTTTCTAGCATAAAGTCACGTTGAAGCTTTGAGTTTTTTTCCTGAAAAATACCTAGGAATTTTCCAACTTATTTCATAATATATTTGTAAATTTTGAAGCACAAACATAAGGAACACCTTCCAAATATTTGAAAACGTATAGAATTTCTAGGAAAACGTACCAGGTTTGTCTTTCAACCTGAGTACACCATGCTGCAAGCGGTCTGAAAAGCATAGTTTAAAGACTAAGTGTGCTTGGCTATAATTCAAACAGGAGACATGGTTCTAAGAATTTCCTTCTTTACCCTAAGTTTCAAATTGTGATTTTTTTCATACTCTATCCACCCTATAACATCTATCTATCTGGCTAGATAGTTTATTTCTAAATAGCTATATTTAAACAATATTAAATTATATTAATTACTTCCACCAACATGATTCAACATCTATCCCTAAGGAAAGGCCCCTTTCATTGTTCTTATAAGTAAAGACAAGATAATCATTGTTTTTTAAGTTTCCTATCAGCTTTTGTTTTTGTATGTGGCAGATTAAAGACAGCTGGAAACAGAAACAGCCACACCAAGGCTGGATTCTGGTAGCCTGTGAAAGCCCCAGGAAATGATTTTGCCCCAAGGGAAGGGAGGACGCAAAGGAAATGGACGTGTTGACCTGCTCGGTGGTGGCCACTTTCATGTCCCCTGCTGTACTCGGTGCTCATGACAACTTCTTTCAGGATGGACTTGGAACCCTCACGTCATTCCTCTGAGGTAGGTGCTATCATTATTCCCATTTTATAGTTGAGGAATCCAAGCTTTACACATATTGAGTAGCTTACTCATATTCATGTAGCTCCACTTGGCAAACTCAGATGCAATACAAACCAAACTTGCTTGAGAGCTCTTGCTCTTAAACACCACTAAACTTTTGACCTTCAGTTTATTTCATGATGGAAAATTGTACTTCTGGGTTTTTTTTTTCCATATCTTTCTTGCAACCAGTATTAAATTAAGGCAAACTAAGATTAAAAGGCCAGAAAGCCAATGTGTGAGTGGCACTAAAATTTATCTTTGAATTGTAAGAATACAGAGAAACTTGTATTTTACCAGAGTTTGTTTCTGCCTCTGGGAAGAATATTCTGATGAGCAGTTTAGGTGACAGGGGTGAGACTCTAAGGCATTAAAGGATTATGCTTAAGTAAAAAAATGTCACTTGTCTGCTTTTAACGGAAGGTAGGTCTAGATCGCTCCTGAGCTTTTATATTATTGAAAAAGATATGAAACTTTAGGGCCTCATCTTAATTGTGTGAGACTACTGAGATGCTTCTAGCAGCCTCCTCCTGATGAAGCGTGGTCCTAAGTACGAGTCTCGCATGAATCTGAATGACACAGAATTGTAATCATATAGCATAGGCACCAATTCTCAAGTTAAAAGCCTGAGTTTTACTGAATTCATTACTCAAATCCCAAGGTTGACAACCTCAGAATTCACATAATTGGTAGGCCCTACCCTAACTATAGTCTTGGTAACAGAGTCACCATTCCAGCATTTTTCACTCCACTGCCCCTTTATAGCAGCTCATTCAGTAATTGAGGACATCTGGGACCCTATCTTATTCTGGGTCTAAAAATACTTTTCACCAACACCATTTTGAGGTGTCCGGATAGACACTCTAAATGAGATCATTTGACACCGCATATGTAAATCCTCCAAAGTGGCTGTTGCACTACAGTTGCTTAAATAACAATTCTAGCATATTATAAAACATTTTAAATAGTGCCTTTCTCTTTTTCCCTCTCTCTGTCTGACACATACACAGACCCACACAAGATTACATAATAAAGATATAAGCTATATTTTAAATGCACTGATACTAGTTTTTGCCAGTCTCTGAAACCCAATAAGTAAAGGCTTTGCTCCTCTAATAGAGATAGTTTTCTTGTTCGTTTGTTGTTTCGCTATTCACTTATTTAACAAGTAATCACTAAATTCTTTCTCCATGTCATACAGAAGTGAACAAAAGAAAAGTCTCTGGTCATCTTGGGAGCTTGCATTCCAATGGTTTGAGAATGACACTAAAGAGATACATGTCACATGGCAATAATAAGTGCTCTGAAGAAAATAAAGTTAGGATAGACAGGATGGGGAGTGATGGGGTGGGGGACTCGCTGCCCACAGGGAGGTTAGGAAAGGCATCTTTGGTAAGGCAGGGTTAGAATAGGGACCAGAAGGAACATGGGGGCTGCCTTTTCCAGGAAGAGTGCTTGCTCCTGTTTCAAGAATATTACAAACCTATTGACAAAGTGATATTGACATTAGAGCAGTTGAGAAAATGATAGATTTTTTTCATACTTTCAAATTTGTATAAATAAGCCAAAGAAGTATGAACATTTTTGTTATTTAAAATGTCTGTCAAGAAAGAATAGAGTCCTGAATTAGGAAGAAGAAAAAAAATAACTGGCATATTATTTTCCACTTCCACAGTTTTTAATGGTTTCTATTCAATTTTTTTGAGGGTTTTATGATTTAACTTTCTGAGATAAAATGATCTGCTAAACCCTAAGACACACACCAAAGATAGAATGAATTAGTCTCCATCAGAAGTAACAAGAATCACGGATACCTATGTTGATGCTATATAGTCTTGTTAACAATGAAAATCACACAAGGGTGGAGAATGGAGAATAAATACCTAATGTATTTTTACCCCTCTCCCTCAATTGTTCCTACGTCTCTCTCATATCTTTCCTAGAGTAATGTCTAAACTTTTTTTCCCCTTCACCTTCGTTTGAAGTGAATTAACACCTTTAATAATGCTAACACTACTCCATACTTTCCAAACTTTTAAGGGTTGGACATTTGATAATCTCAAAAAAGAATAGGGATATAATCATTTAGTCACCAAGTAAAAAAAAATCCACCCCTGTAGATATGTGCATATCTACACACACATATATTCGTATATATAGAATGTGTACAACCACTACTTGGAGGACTCTCATTTTCTATTCATTTCTTGTGTATTTTTCTCCCCAAAGAATCAGAGAATATAGAATGTAATAAAGATGGTGGTGGTGGTGATGAAAAAAAAAAAAAAAAAACTCTTATTGGGCTCTCTTATCTCCCGGTTGTCTGTAGTTTGTCTAAGTTCTTCATCATGTCCTTGGGTTTGGTGTCCTGATTTCCTTTTCAGATAAGGGAATGGAAGTTCTGAGAGGTTGGATATTGTCTCAAAACGATACCACAGAAATGTTGCAAAGAATATACTCTAACCCTGGGTTGTCTATCCTATTCCTGTAACATCCCATTGGTGCTAGAGAATTCTTCCCTAAAGTAGGCTACATAATTTTGAAAGGCGACATACTTCTGGCTTCGTTCAGGGTAGAGTCAAAAATGGGAGCTTTAGAGAGTGATTCCTGGTCTCCAATCTGCAAGTTTCATTTGACACTTTCACTGTGGCTTAGTCTGTAAAAACCTTACGGGATGATCACAAGCCTTCAGTACATAAACGCAGGTTCTTGTCCTGTGCCTGGAACATCCTATGTGTTTGACTAATTTTAGTTAAAAACATGACCAGAGCAACAACAAAATAGAAGCAGAGCGGAGAAAGATATTTCTCCTACCAGTGTCTAGAAGGAGTCCTTAATTAGCCTTCCTCTTCACTTCACTGAAAAGTAAAGCTATTCAGTATTTGTTGTTGTTAATTTACTGGCCATGGAAATAGGAATTTTTATTTAGTGACTTTTATGAAGCGTTTCTGTTTGTTTGAGGTTTATAAGGAATCACTAATTTGAGTCCCCCGAGTTATAATGCCAGAAATGGGAAACGAAAGCTTCAGACATCTGCTGTCAATTGCAAAATGCTTTCATTTTATTTTAGCCAGAGGAAAAAATCTGTAGTAAGATTAAATGCGCAAAGGAACTGGACCTGTGCAGTACATATGCTTCTTAAGTTAAAAGTGAACAAACTGTTGGTAATATGATAATGCAGTGCTGTGGTGAGGAGCACAGGCTTGATCAAGTCACTCCATCCCTGATCTGTAGAAAGGAGATGATGTTAGTATCTAGACGGTCAACTGGTCAGATGAAATAAACATCAGGTGTTACTATTTTTAACATAATTACCTATTTCGTTTCTTCTTGAACTCTCTTCCTTTCTGATTTCTGACATGGGAGCAAGGAATCTGATAATCAGTTCTACTAAGGTGGCAATGGGACATTTATCCTTTTCTGTTTTCTTTCTATAACTACACACACACACACACACACACACAAACACACACACGCTGGGCTCTGAGATGGATAACTGGAAGCCATGGGGTGGCTCGAAGAGTTGGGCTCAGTGACGGGAATTGCAATGCTGAGGCAGCCGACATAAGACCCATTTCTAGATAGATGGGGATGCGAAGTAGGTTTTCTGGAGGAATCCACCAGCTTCTGTCTTGCTTAGTGTTAGAACCTCTTAGAAACATGCGAATTAGATGGCACATGAGTTTGAAGCTTTTGAAAGATAGTTCATTCTTCTCATCATAACTGAATTAAACATGCCCATTTCTGTGGGCGGTTGCAGAACCTGTCTCCCACGGGAAAGGAAAAGTACTCCCTTGTAAAACCAGGCTCACTTCTCATCATAATGCGTCACTTTCCGTCAAACTACTTTCAAAAATGATGGATGTTAATGATCACCTTAGTTAGGAGGTGTCATCATTTATGTAAAAAAAATTGGGCAAGTTGGATTAATAGAATCATAACCTGGAGGCTTAGACAGTATGGGGAAGATCAAAACCCTTTTTCTCAAAATCATGAAGAATTTATTATTTACTAAGGACTTGATAGAAACAGAGCATCACCTTAAATGTCATCATGCTCCCAATATTTTATTTCCATATTTCTCATGCAAACTTACCAGACTTAATTTATTGGCAACAAAATAAATGGGACTTATATGTGACCAGAAAAGAAAAAATTGGCTTTATTTATCACATTTGGAATCTGAATCAGATATATTCAAGTTCAGTAACAGCTTAATTGATAGGAAACATTTAATAACTAGTTAAAATCAACACACTTATTTGGAATGTAAATCTGTTTATTGACCTTTTGTTGAAGGAATTTCCTATCGCTTCTACAGTCTTTTATATCTAATTATATGAGTGATGTTAAGTTTGAAGAAAGAGGGTATGCTTAAGACATGGACTCTAGTTCTATAATTTGGAGGATCTTATAAATCTTGCCAGGAAGCATGATACACAGAAGGTGTCCATTTCAAAAAGTGCTGAAAAGCAATGACGGAGGGGAACAGTTTCATTAAAACATGTGGTTAAAAGCAATTTTCCTTAGTTCCCCTCTACTAGGGGGGAGCAGGATTTTTCATTTCTGGATGCGTCTGGCTGTCATGTATTAGGAATAAATGTGTGTGGACTTGAAAGGCATCTACTATGTTGTATATTATTCAGTACCTTGGCAAGTTATTGATGATTAAGAAAATATAAGGTTTGACTTCTTCTCCATACAAAATCTGTCCTTGGAGACATTCAAGACACTGCAGGACTCCAGATTTTTTTTTTTTTTACATAGCTAGTAAGGAAACTTCTCTTCTGCTATATTGTATACATAATTGTATACATAATGTAATGGTTCAGTTTTATCCTTTTGCCCTCTCCCCACTCGGGGCCACAGACAGTCCTCCTCCACCCTCCACTATCACCCACAAGCTGCCCCAGGGCCCATTCCTAGCTATGTATGCCTTGGAGAAGGTGTAAGGTCAGCTTAGTCAGTCTGCTAAACTTGTGTATTGAGCCACCTGAGATGCTAGCAGAAGAGAAGTTTCCTTACTAGCTATGTAAAAAAAAAAAAAAAAAAAAAAAAAAAAATCTGGAGTCCTGCAGTGTCTTGAATGTCTCCAAGGACAGATTTTGTATGGAGAAGAAGTCAAACCTTATATTTTCTTAATCATCAATGTATACAATGGAATATTACTCAGCTATTAGAAATGACAAATACCCACCATTTGCTTCAACGTGGATGGAACTGGAGGGTATTATGCTGAGTGAAGTAAGTCAGTCGGAGAAGGACAAACATTATATGTTCTCATTCATTTGGGGAATATAAATAATAGTGAAAGGGAATATAAGGGAAGGGGGAAGAAATGTGTGGGAAATATCAGAAAGGGAGACAGAACGTAAAGACTGCTAACTCTGGGAAACGAACTAGGGGTGGTGGAAGGGGAGGAGGGCGGGGGGTGGGAGTGAATGGGTGACGGGCACTGGGGGTTATTCTGTATGTTAGTGAATTGAACACCAATAAAAAATAAATTAAAAAAAATAAAATAAATAAAAAAAAAAAACTGAACCATTACAGAGGCCCTGCTGCTGAAATCGGCCAGAGGCTAGCAATGTCCAAGAGTGGTCTACCTAGATTTATTTGCTGTTACTTAAAAGTGTGCTCTACATTTTATTTCAGATCGTTCTAGGATATTAGAGAAACCCAACGGAGAGAAAAAGCTTTCACCTTCAATTAGCATATGAAGTTGCCTGCTTCTGCGGATCAATACCATTCACACACCAACTCCAGTAATGCCTGGAAAAGAGGTGGTTTGAAGTATGTCTCTGGGTAGCCAAACTCAATCGCCACATGCTAGGAGGCAGGTAGAGCAATGAGTGGTGTGGACGTGAGCAATAGGATCCTCATGATTGGGGAATGGGTTTGCCAGAGGAAAAAGAATGAAAGACAGACTAGGAGTAGTTGCAGGGGAGAGAAGCAGACTCTAACCCCGGAGCACCTACAAAGAACAGTGTGACCTTGTGGACTCAGGGCCCACCACTATTCTATGAAAGATAATTCGAGAAGATAGATGATTTCTGAAGATGTGAAACACTATTATATATACCTTGCTACTCTGCACAAAGGCTCATGCTTGTAAGTCACTGCTTTTTGAAGAAAGGAAGAATTTGCAAGATACAGTGGAAGTTCCTCCAGGTCAGGGGACTTGGGGGTCAAGGCTGATTTTGGAGGCGTAATCCTGGGTGAGTCTTTAAACTGCTACATGCATTTGGGTCTCTCAGCTGCAAAGCAAGAAATTTGGCTCAGATGATCATGCCCATACTACCTCCAAGCTATAGAAATAAAACATTTAAGGAAATTCTCTAAAAATTTAATCACATATTTAACCACTTGAAACATATAATGTTTTAATAAACATACATTTTTCATCTGGAGTCCTTTTTTTTTCTATGCTTTTCTTTCACTCAGATGAGGTATGGGGGGAACAAAAGTGTCTTAGAAGATACTGCATAATCATGTGTCACGCAAGTCCAGTTTTCCTGATAGCTTTTATGTTACTTTGGGCAAGTTGCATACTGCGACTGTAAAACTCTGACTGCTAAATTGAAATTCAAAAAACGTGGGCACCCTGAAGCTGTACTAAGCAGCTTTCCATCTAAAATTTTGCAATTTGTATTTTTGCCTGTAAGATCATTTTAATCTTGTAAAAATACGTATTCACAGAGACAAAGACTAGAATAGGAAAATGTTTGTTCTAGGGTCAATTATGGGTGTTTTTCCCTGTGTTCCTTTATCAAAATTGTAAATAATAATAATAACAACAGCAGGTGCTATTTCAGAAACTTAAAATTAATCGAGTTATTTTGCAAGTGTGAAATGCTAACTGGACCTGAATTTTCTCTCTCTTTTTTTTTTGTATTTTAAAAATCATATATAAATTAATTGCTCTGTTCTCTTGCATTGACTGGGTTCACATCACCCAGACATCAGACTGTTCTTTTCTCCTAAATACAGGCCTGTTTCTTTGTGTGGTAATATTTCCCATAAGCAGGAGAATGAGTAGGGAGTTGGGGAGCTGAATTCATTGCTTCAGAGGAGGCGTTTGGAAGCAAACGTTAAGCTTGGTTGGCTGGCCCAGTCTCTTGGATCCTGTTGCTCCACAGCAGGGCTTTAGGAGGCAGCTGGGATCTTCACTACATCTGGTTATACTGGGGATTAAGATAAGAGGAAGGGAGATGATACTTTTCCCATCTGTGCATTGGAGGATGCCTGATTAGTTTCCATCCTTACTCAAGGGGAGAATAAAGCTATTTAAGTAATTTGGCTTAGAAAAAAGAAAAACTTACAAGTTAATTCAGGAAATAAAGGAATTTTCCAAAATGATTTGAAGTGTTCCTCTCTATTGGTTTCAGCAAGTCTTTTCAAGTTCATTTGCAAGCATATATTTCTGCCCACTAAGCTCAAACACCAATGATGTCAACTCAACTCTCTAGACACTTAGGAACTTCCAAATATAAACCCACCATTCTGGTTTTTGTAGGACTGTGTCAGAGAGGGATTTCTGGTGATGGTGACATTTACTGAGTCTTAAAGGGTGAGGACGAATCAGTTGGAAAAAGTGAGGGTGTAGATAAGAAGGACCTTCCAAGTTGAAGGGATATTGTGACCAAAGAAAAATCATGTGAGGAAAAAAAAATAGAAGGAGTTGGTGTTTCTGAGAATAAAGTGGGGGTCAGGGATGAAGAGAGCTGAAACTCCTGGAAGTAGGCACCCACCAGCTCACCGAGGGCCTCGCTAGGGAGGTCAGCCTGTTGTTTACAGGGAATGGAAAGCCACTTAAGGCCTTTAAAAGGGGAATGGCATGCTTGCATTATTTATAGAGATTTCTCCAGCAGTGTTGTGGGAGACAGGGTTGAAGGGGTTAAAGCTGAAGGCAGAAGAAACCCCGTCAGGTGTTCACAGGCACAGTACGGAGAGGTTAGTGAGGGTGGAGAGAACAGGCACAGATCCTGTAGTTGCACTGGGATGGCATCGAGGAGGTAAAATTTATAGAAGGATATTAGGGGTAATGGAGAAAAATAAAATGACTAATCCTCTCCTCCCCTGGCTGGATGGTGGTCCCAGCAACTACTGAGGAATATAGGGGACAACAGGGAGATCATTAGTGGATGTTTGGAGGTGGAAGGGTCTGGGGGACCAGGAAGGGAGCTATCTAGCAGGCAGCTGGGTATATGGGTCTGAGGTTTTGGAAAAAGGTGATATTGGGAAATAATGGATTCGGTACTAATCAGAGTCTATAAGTAGCAACTGAAGCCATGCGAAGAGACCAGAGCACCCAGGGAAATTATGTGCCATGGAAAAACAGAGTGCTCGGGAGAGGAGCCTGTGGAGCTACAGCATTTAAAGAGCCAGCAGGACACATTTGGTAAATTACTTAATAGCCCAGAAACTCGGATAATAGCTACTTCATTTTTGTGCTGTGGAACCAGAGGAGATAACACATGGACAGTGTTTGACTCAGCTTTTTTTTTTTTTTTTTTTGAAATTCACTAAATGCTTCTTTTTCTTTCTTCCTCATTTCTATACTAGTGCTGTTGCTTTTATTACGTAGCAGAGATGGTACCTTGGATTATTGCTTTAAACAAGAGCAGAAAGCGTGCCATTTGTTTTTGCGCCAGTTCCAACACATGAAAATTGTATGTAGACTCGAATGAAATGGCTTGTTTATTCAAATTGCATGAAAGAATTGCTTAATATTACACTTGAAAAAAAAAAGTTTAAACCTGTGATCATTTATAACCCAAATTTGTAAATGGATTGCTATACATACATCCCTAGAAATGTCCACTTCTACATTAAAATCATGGCTTTAGCTGGAGTGTGGGTAATACATAACCAGTAATTCGTAAGTACACATATTCAATAGTGACCTGGCTCTTCTAATGTACTATTCAAGAGCAAGGTAATGGGGCAAGTGATAATGTTGTTCAAGAATAAAGAATCTTGTCAAATAACAGGCTAGGTCATTTCTATAAAGATCGAATTATTTGATGGAATCAGCATGTAGGGAAAATAAGAGACAAGAGCAGGGAGGTCATATGGGTAAAGGAGCCCATTTACTGGCTCTGTGCTGCAGATTTTTCTACCCTATGTGTCTAGTGCAGTACAAATTTATTTAGTAAACACAATTACTTTAAGTTGATGATAGACATTTGTGGAAAATGTCTGAGCATGTTGGCTCTAAACCCCTAACCATGAAAATTGTAAGTCTTAAACGGTTACCCTAAGAATGCTATCATTTTTTTTTCTGAAAGTAAACATAAGCATTTATGATATCTGGTCACCACCAACTATGTTGTAAACACGATCTAGCTTTTACATGGGCTAACGACTAGTTTGAAAGTCTTCTCTGCGCAAACTGTTTATTTTCCCTTACATTTTCTTTTTATTTTTTCCCTTACATTTTCTGTAGCTGTTTTTTTCTTTCTTTTTTTTTTTTTAACATAACAATGCAGTCCTGTGCCAGAGGCAGGTGATCTGTCTAGGTCTGCATCTCAGGTGCAGAAATGGGTCTATCAAGCCCAGAGCTGCCGCTGCCACCAGGGGACTGAGCACATTCGTGCTCACATGTGGAAGCTTTTTGCTTGATATGCGTTTACTCCCCAAGAGTGATGGTGTGGAACTGCAGTCAGCAGTCATCCACTGTGGAGTTGGTTGCTCCTTCTGAAATTGAAATAAATTGGCTGAGGGAATGTGCAGAACAGCAGTTGGCGAATTTAACACAGAGCACTGTGGGCCCACACGGATAATGACTGTATTATATTAAAGCAGAGAAAAGCAAAGGGAAAACCTACTTAAGAATATTGTGTTTCTCAATACATATCAAGGCATCAGAAATGTAAACAGATCTTTTATTATTTTAATTGTAGCAAAACTGAGTGAAGAGGGAATTTAATTAGCCCATGAATGATTTCACTGGAACTTTCATCTCTTGCTAGTCTGTCTTTGATTATTGCTGGTAGATTAACCTCTCTGGGAACAGGACTTTTCAAGAAACAATTCCCAAGCTCAAGAACTTATCCTTAGGCCAGATCTGAAAGGCTTTAAATTTTGTACCCCAGCCTCTGTGACCCACCAATCTCTACGTGGAAGTTTCTCCATTTGTAGAGGTGTTTGTGGATTTCAGAGGAGCCCGGAAAGAACCCTGACTGTCCTCCTCTCTGAAGTGGAGGAGAGACAACTTGTCCACCCAACCTTGTTCAGGGTTAGGCCTTGAGATACTGAGATGACTAAGACCTCTCTTTGACCTCTTGGAGGTCATAATTGAATAGGAAGTGATAAAATATAGCAAATAATTATGCTGTAATAAAAGGAGCATGACACACAAGGTGAATTTAAACTAGGCAATGACTAAGAAGGATAGAAGTTGAAGAAGAATAGAGAAAGGACTGATGTCCTAAAAGAGGGAAAGACTCTGGTAAAAGTGTATAAAGCACCGACTTTGGACTCAGAAATCCAGAGTCCGAAGCCTAGTTGAACCATTCTGGGCATGCCACATTCAACTGTAAGCCTTGTGCTCCCCATCTATAAAGTGGGATATAGGTAAGAGGATGTTTTCCTTTATCAGAGATTTTCTAGGCATTCTAAGTCAATACCTTATCACCCTGTAAATAAAATACCTTGTCTTCTTAATAGGCATGTCACTTTTACTCCATTCCATGTCGTACATCCTCTTGCCAGAGTAAAATCCCAACCATGTCTCCCGGTGAACATTAATACCAATTCTCACCTTCTTTGCTGGGCTTTTTTGGGTCCCTATGCTCCAGGATTCCCAGTAGACATAGTAATACCACTAACAACAAGAACATTAGCAACAATAATTGAAACACTGCAAACATGGACTGAGGGTCTATTTGTTTGACCATTATTCGCTTCCCATAAAGTATCTCACTTAACCCTTGTTCTATCCTGTGAGGTAGGCATCCTTACTTCCATTTAAATGACCAGGAACCTGAAACTCAGAGAAGATATGTGACACTTCCAAGGTTATCTGGAGAGTCAGTGACAGACCCAACTATCAAACAGATCTTTCTAACTTCAAAGATCACCTGCCATCCTGCTCAAGCCACTAGAGTTTACCCCTCTGCCCTTTGAAGTTTTTGGAATGTGGAGAAGGGGGAAATTTTTACAGGAACTTAATGCATATTTGGTTGGCAGACTAGTCTCAGAACTGGTCTAGAGATGCTCAAAGCAGCCCTAAATTATGGAAGGGCAGGCTCTGGAAGGGACCCTAGAGAGTGTGCTGAGTGATAAAAGAACTGCGAATGGTATAAAACTTCACTGAGGATCTCTGGCATCTCCCATGTACCCAGCAAAAATTCATAATTATAATTTTTAAAAATTACGAATATTCATTAATGTCAGTAGAGGAAGCTGTGCTCACTTTATGGTTTCTGTGGGAATAACAAAGTGTTTTTCATGCAGAACCTAGGTTACTGCTCTTAAGACAGTGTTTTTTGATATTTCACCTGGAGATGCTTAAAAATTTGTGTAGGCAGTCTTGTCTTTTAGATGAAAACAGAAATATAAAGGCCAAAATATGAAAGTGTTTTTTTCAAAAGTTCATGAGGTAAAATCATCGATAGATTTGTTATTATTGTCATTGCTTAAGGACCATTCACTGGAGGTGGTGGCATGTGAACGTTTGAGAATTCAGCTGAATATGAACATAAGGAAACATTCAGAAATGTGCCATATGAAAAAAAAAAAGATTTGTCTCTATGTAAGTGCAATTGAACAAGAATAATTGTTAGATCTTCTCTTTAAGCAGTTATTTTTCTGGAATTATTTGCAACCCAGTCCTGCCCAGAGGCAAGGAAAGTGAGCTAGATGTATTTTTGAAACTCTTTTCAGAGTTATAATTTTATGATATTGCAATAAATTCCAAGATGACCATGGGGAGTGTGTTGTTCTACACAAGCATTTTATTGCTACTATGCATTTGCAGTAATTGGAGATAATTTACTATTTTATGAAGCATAACAGAATAATTGCACTATTTTCAACTTTAAAGAGAAAAGACTAGGAGAGGTCTGGTCAGGATGATAAATGATTCACATCCCCCTGTGAATGTTTCCTTTTAAAAATGTAAAACTGTCACATGCAATCATATTCTAGTTTTTCATTTTTAAAACGTTTTAATCTTCATTTTATTAGGATGTTGCCAATTTGGTGTTACTGAGTTTGTGTGAATGGTGCTAATGTTTTCAACTTTAGAAACTCTTTACTTTGGCCTGTGTGTGACACACACATTGACTTCACAATCCCGTGGACCTCCTCCTTAAAGACCAATTAGTATTTTGTCCAGATGTAATCTGATCCATAAAGGCCTGGCCAGAACTATCCAAACATGTCCTATATTCTGTGAACATACTTCAAATAACTATATTCTGCCTCAATTAAGAAGAGTTTCTGGCCCCGAGTGAAAAATCACAATCATGGCCTCAAGTGGAAGGTTGCTGTGTGAAGGAATTTTTCCAAGGTCGGAAAGCCCGGGAGGAAGAGCACCGCAGGCAGAGTTGTTGATTAGATGTGTTGTTCCTCGTAGCTCTGGGCTTAAATCATGGAGGGGGAGGGAGATTCCAGCATCCACCCCTTATCTCTAAGTAATAGCAACTACCTAACCAAGGAGCTTGGTTAAGGTCAAGCTTCTAACAGGTGCGATGCTACCTCCCCTCACCTTTGGATTATCCTACAGGTCCAAGGGTTCGGATAGTGTTTCTAAACTTTCCTGAGAAGGGAAATTCAACAATAAGGAAAGATCTTCCTTTGGGCTCCATACTGCATGGATTGGATGAATTGCTGCATTTATGTTTTTCCTACAAGTAACGCTTTTCCACATCAAGATCTTGATGGAAGATCTTCATTGTATCTTACCTACTCCTTCCTCAGATTTCAATGCATTCACATGACTACCTTAATCCATCCAGGCAGTATGAACACAGGAGATCTGTGTGCCCCCAGTGCAAGGTGTCGTCCTTGGGAAAAAAACACGCTGGCCTCTCCCCTTGTCTCTCTCTTCTGCTACACCGCTTGTTTTGTGAGGGTGAAGACCATGGGGGGTTTACTCACCATTTTATCTTTGGAATGTATTATGCTCCCTGTTACAGACTTAGAACACAGAAAACATAGAGTAGAGGCAGCAGAGATGAAGAGACAAAATAATGAGAGATCATTTTCCATCTTTGAGGCAGCACTAAATAGGACTCTGGGAATCCCAGTATCAGATTTGGAGCACACCCCATGGCTTGACCCAGACCAGAACTCCAGTAGCAACTTTTCCCGGGAAGTAGGCTTAGTGGTGAACACATCTTTTATTAAAACTTCACATTTCCCTGGTAGGTAATGCTGCCTTCCTTGCTCTCTCTCAGTATTTCCTAAAGTCAGCATGGAATATAAATAGATATTAAAGAAAAATAGATTTTATGATCACCTAAGTTTAGTAGGCACTGGGTTGAATGCAGTTAAATAAGTTTTATTTTTAGCATATTAGAGTCAGATATATGCTGCCTAATACGCCGTACGTAGCTCCGAAGGAAAGAGACATGCAAATTTCCAAATTCAATTACAATAGAATTTTTCTTTACTAGATTATCTCACAGAATTTATAGCCCAGAGAGTTTCTTGGTCACCCAACACCATCTAGTTTGAAAGCCGTATCTCTTTAGCAGAAAATATCTATCTTTAAAGGATGACTTATTCAATGTCCATAAGTGCCACATTCAAAGGTATAGAACATTTTCCCCCCCGAAAGGTACAGCAGTTATAACAGCATCTTCTTAGATTTTATTTGATAAAAACAAATAGTGGATCCCCAAGGCATGGAGGGATGTAAATCGTTACAGTTAGATTTAGCAGTGTATCCTTAGTATCAACACAATTAAATTTGACACCTAATACATAAAATATTTTGGCTAACTTAAATGTGAAGCACAAATATCCTAAAAATAACTACTTTTGAAAACAGCAATCAAAATTGACTTGACATTTTGGAATTGAAAGATATTTGGACTTACTTATCCAGCAGCAGCTACCCTTCGACAAGTTCATTATCTCTTTATATACTTCTGTTGGTGTTTGTAGATGAGTCCAAAGAAATCCTTTTATTTATCTAACTTACATGCCTTTCCTTTGTCTGCACTCTGCCAGTTTAGATGTCACCTGTAATAACTATGAAAAATTGCTGTGTGCTTCATGTTCTTCTTCTTCTTTTTTAATCTGCAGAAGACGTTCTCTACAACTACCAAAGGGAGTTTAGTTCCAAAAAATATCAAATCTAATTTAACTGTACTGAGGTGCAATCTCTCTCGCTCTAATAGGCATTTTGTTTAGTATGAAAACTCATCAGTGGGGATTCTCTCAAAATTGTTTCATCTATTTTAGGGAAACAAACTAAAAGAATGTGTTTATTTTAGAACACCTAAATATTTTCTGTAATATAATGGTGTAATTAAATGATGCTACTTTATCATCCTTAGCTTGGAGAACTTGAGTTTCTTTTTGCCTTCTACATTCACCTGGTAGATAAGTCTTAACAAATCCCAGCTCCAATCAGGTCATTCTGCTGCTCAAAATTCAATGGCTCCTCACTGCTTATCAAGAAGTGAGCTCCTTAGGCTGTCATTTAAGATCCTAACATTACATTCTTACTCTTGTTTTCCTTCATCACTAATTAATCTGGTTCTCTTCAAAAGATACCCCCCACGTTTCTTGTACCTTTTGTTTAATGTCTCCATATCTGCCAGAATGATGACTCTAATCCTGGTCCTTTGAAACCAGCTCTTTAAGCTTCCTCTCAGATCATCCCACTTTATGAGTCTTTTTTAAATCCAGCCCTCTGGATGACATCTCTTGCCTTGGGAACCTACAACTCCCTGTTTGAAAATCCTCCTCTACCTAGCACATGGTGCCAGCCTTGACATTCAAAATTAATTATTCAAGAAAGATGTGTCCGATGAACTATTAACCCTCTCTTAGCATCTCTTTATTGCCTTGAATGACAGTTATTTGTGCTTTTCTGTGACTCTTTCTACTAGACTTGATGTTCCATCAAGGGCAAAGATTGTGTTTATTATTTCCTACTAATACACTCTGCATTAAATAGTTACTGAATTAAAGAACACTATTTTGTCCATTTAAGTTGAAATAAAAAATTAAAAAAATTTCTGTGGCATGCTATCACTTCAGGGTAGTACACGTTTTGAGTATGAAATTTGGTATACCAGGAGCACTACTTGTATTTTCCTAGGAGACCAGTTTCTCATCTGAGTTATAAAAGAAACCACACTGGACCGAGAGTCCAAAGACAGGCTGTTGAGTCTCATTTTTTGTTGTTGTAGCATTTGTGACCTTGGCCAAGGTTCTTAACTTTTCTGTGTCTTGGGTGCCTCATTTAAAAATAAGAATGTAACACTCACCATGGAAGCTTAACTTAAAAATTCACTGATGTAACACATGAGAAAATACATTGCAAACCATGAGATACCTTAAAAAGTATTTCTTCATTCAAGAAATACTTTAAGTGTTGAGTCTCTGGTAGGCATTACAGAAGTCACTGGAGATAAAAAATAATAGTCTTTTATTTTTACAATTTGATACTACCTTAAGATGAATGCAAAACTCATGGTCTCTGCTTGGAAGGACCGATAGTTAGAAGAGCTCAACATATAAATAAAGAATTAGAATACTGTGTGCGTGGGGTTGGTGGGGGGAGACATATGATATGAAAGGAAGGAGGGACACCAGTGCTACTAGCAAGAAAAGGAAAGACACCTAACAAAGAATGGTGACAGGAGGGCTTCCTGGGGAAGGTAACATGTGACTGGCGGCCTATAGGATAAATTTAGTCTAACGTGAGGGTAGAGGCAGAAGGAGTGTTCCAGGAAGAGGGAGAGTATTTGAAATGGTACATAAAGCATGAAAAGGAAAGGAGAAATTCTGGATTTCGGAGATGGGGTGAGCGTAGTATAAAAATACCTTTCCTTGATATATTCCTCTGATGTATTTCTCTTTTTTCGCTCCACAGCCTTCTGTCTTAAACTTTGTTAGGAATACTATTCTAAATCGTGGAGACACATAAGGACTTTCTTCACAGTAAAATGAGAATTTTTACATTTTAAATGAGGATGATTTAGGACTCTCACTGTTAAGACTATATATAGTGAATATTTTGAAGAATAAGTAAAATCAAAGTTACCCATAGTGTAGATGAGTGGTGAGGAGCACTATTTGTAGAGTTGGACCACTGGGCACATAGTCCTGCTTCATCACATTATTGTTGTACATCATTGGGCAAATTACTTAATCATTTGACTATAAAATACCAGTTTTTAATTATAAAATTATTGTAAACATTAAAGGAAGCAACACAGGTAATTGGTAAGTACATTATCTGATATTTGGTAAAAGTTCAACAACTGTTTGTCTTTGTTATTTAATAACCAATAATCATTTTTTCTATGCACTTCCATTTTTGCTTTATTTGCACATCTATACATCTATACATCTATACATGTTTAATTAAAGCTCTGCCTAGATTAGCTGATATTTTTTTTAAAAAGCATTGATTAAACCAGACTACTAGATCAAGTATTAAAGTTTACAAAATTAAAAATCTGTTTTATTAATCAATAATATAGCTAAGATGTAAACTTCTTACCTCAGTAATTAGATTTAGGATGAAAATATAAGTATACTATACATGAATTCACAATAAAATGTTTTCTGGATTTACATGGATTTCCCACTATTTAAAGAGATTGGATTCCCCAACTACTAACAGGAAAATAAGATCTAATCCCCCAATTTTTATTTTATTAAAAAAAAAAAAGGATTCCTGAAGCTTTTATTCATAGGTTGCTATGGGACTGAAGAAAGCTGCCTCCTTTTCTCAAGTTAGTTTTTATTCCTTATTGTACCTTATCTCAGAGAAAATGCAGGAGGAAATGCTGGAGCTCAGCCCACTTTTTATCCCCATTGGAAATAACTCACCTATATCTCTTCTATTTCTCATGTAGGATTCTTTTTATTTTGATCAGTTTTAGCTTTTTGGATAGTTATTTGGCATTTTCAAGTTTATTAACATATATCTGGTCTTAGTATTTCAATATTTTATGTTGTGCCGTTTTTAATCTCATTCATAATTTTATCTATATAAGTAAGTCCACTTGTTTGAAGAAAAATTTTTTCTCCCATTAACTGGAATTCTAGTCTGTACAACACAAATGAGATATGGGGGTGAGTAACTGGTAAAATAAAAAAAATGTATATTAGTTTTCTTTATACTGCCTCATTTTGTTTCCTTTGGTATTAAAGGTAGAGAAAAAGGTGTAGCAGTTAAAAGCTTTTGTAATAATGACTCATTTAATATGTACTCCTAAATGCTGCCATAGGACTGAGTCATTTAAAGAGGAAATGATTCTATTGCCTTTAGCTCCTATATCAAAGGAAATATATTTATTTATATGCTGTTAGCAGACCTATTTTGTACGCAGCTATTCAGGGTCTGAATACTTCACAACTTTCACAGGAAGTTACTCTAGACTTTAGAAATAGAACATTTAAAGCAAATACCTTATAAGGGCTTGTCAAGAAATTAGATATATACCAGAAAAAAACCCCACAGGTCAAAAACTTTTATGTCCTTTTTCATTATGAGTGAAAAGCACTATCAACAAGTTTTCAGTTGGTGGTTTGGCATCCACTAAATGAAAGTATTTCAATTCGTTACATAGATGGCATTTCCTTGAGCGACTGACATATAGAATCTGTTCCTCGTGTTCTTCTGTCCTTTGAGCATACGGACCACTCCCTTCCCTGTTGTTCCCAGACTCCTTCTCCCAGTCTTAGCAATCGAATGTTCTTGGATGTTGGGGCTACACCTTTAGCATTCTTTTCTTTTATCTTCATTTTCTCTTGGTGACAATATCCCACCATCCATCTGGGCTTTAGCTTTAATCTGAGTGTTGATGGTACTCCACCTTCATTTCCAACCAGGACTCTCCCTCTTATTTTAGTTCTACATTTTCCACTGCCGGCTGGATTTCTGCTGGAATCTCAAACCAGCGTCTGTACAGCTGAATCGTTTTCTTCTGATTCAAACTGGGTTCTTCCATCACCATCTCTATTTCAGTTATTCTCTCTGGCCCCCAGCTTTGAAACCTGTTCTCATTTACTTAGTCACAAAGTCCTGTCGGTTTGCCCTCCCTAAGGTTGGCAATCTATCCTCTCCTTTTGGTCCCCGCCATAGAACAAATTAAATTGCTTCTTAACTGATTTTTCTACTTCTGTATCTCCAGGATCCAAAATACTCTGCAAATAACTGCTATATCAGTCTTTCTCAAGTCTAGCACTGATACATCCTTGCTAAAATTTTTTTTTAGTGATTCTCTCTGGGGTATGAAATAGTCTGGTGTTCTGTGTTCCACTTCTGGTTCCAGTTATATTTGTAGACTCATCTTTTATTACTCTTCCCCATCTATAACAGTCAAACTGGATTAAGTTGCATTCCCTCAAATGCTCTAAAATAGTCACTTTCGTTCATGCCAGACACTTTGGCTAAGCCCTTTATATGCATTATATGAATTAGTATTCAAAAATTGCAAGGTAGGCATCATTGTTACTTTTGCACAAAGACATAGGAACTTAGGCCTGTCAAAATAGGGAACTTGGCAAATGCTATACAATGAGGAAGCAGAAGAGTTAGAACCTGAAGCAAAGTCCTTTGCTTCCAAACTCAATGTGCGTTTAACCATTATGTCACTGCATTCTGGGTTCTTTCTGCACTTTTGCGGTTCTTGGTGGAATATGTCTCCTTTAAGATCTTTCACGATTTGGCTTCTGCTGGTCTCTCATGTGACCTCATGCTGAACCATCTCTGTTTATTCTGTTCCAGCCACCCTGAACTTCTTGTTTCTTGAACTTAAGATGATTATTGTTCCAGCATGAACACATCAAAACCTATTTCCTCTTTCTGGAATGGTCTATTCCCTGGATATTTATTTGAAAGACTGGTATTTTATTTTATTTTTAGTTTATTTATGCTTATTATATTTTACTTATATTTAATATATGTTCACATTTAAATATTTATTCAATATTTCTTAAAATTTATTTTAATATTTATTCAGATGTATTATTTAGCATTTGCTCAAATACAGTATTTCCAGTAAGCCCTCCCTTACAAAAGGCCCTTTTCTCACTTCTGTTAGCCAACTTACTGTGATATTATCCAATTTTATTGCTGTGTCTGTATTATTATATAAAATTCTATTTTTTCTTCTTCCTCCTCATTCTGCTATATATTGGGAGCATTTTCCCCCCTTTTATTATGACTTGTGAAGCAGTCCAGTTTTCAACGACAGACATTTAAAATATAGTATAATCTGGTAGTTAGGATGAAGTTTGGGAAGCCAGAGTACATGAGACCAAAATTAGCTCTGTAGCTAACAAACATAATACTTCATGCCATTGCTGAGAGTATTCAATAAATTGATGAATTGCTATCTAAAACAGTACTTACACCAAATAAACACTTCAGGTATTGGTTATTGTTTAACATAAAATCTATAGCATATATAGATAATATATTATTTATTATCTTAAAGTTGGAGAACCATGTAAGTTATTTAAAACTTCGACAAAAGTTGGGAAATTTCTATGGCACCATATAAATTACTGGAAGCCTGGAATTTCAGCATGCATAAGAATCACAGAGATGTTAAATGGAAATTGCAACCCCTGAGATTGACTTGGAGGATCTGAAATAAGACCATAGAGGCTTAGTGGTACCTTAAACTAGATACAGCTCCATCTGAATCTAGTCAACAAGGCACTGTTCTAATCAAAGGCCAGTGTCTATGCCATTTAAATAAAACCACACTGGACAAAACTGATATGTTAAAGTGTATGAGAGTTTGTTGTTAATACAGACACATATTTACAAAAAAAATTAGTTTTTAAAAGATACTTATCAAAGATATTGATCAACATTTTTCTTTGCATTATCAGAAATGACAATTTACATAAATTTTGGAACTCCTGGGGGTGCCTAGGTAGTTCAGTTAGTTAAGTGCTTGACTCTTGATTTTGGATCAGGTCATGATCTCAAGGTTGTGAGATCAAGCCCCTATTCAGGCTCCGTGCTGGGCATGGAGCCTTCTTGGACTTCTCTCTCTCTCCCTCTGCCCCTCTTTAATTGCTGGCTCATTCTCTCTTTCTTAAAAAAAAAATGTTTTTTAATTTTTTCAAAACTCCTACTTTGTGTTAACAGAGGACTACATTAACCATCCAGGAAGTTGTGATTCCTTCAGTATTTGTGATTTTTGAATAATTCTTCACTCTTGTATCTCAAGGGTACATTTCTATCAAATCAGATGCATAACAATTATATGGCTTTAAATTATTAATTTTTATTCCTCTCTAAAGGATAGCATTAACCAAGCATATGTTTATTCCAAATTGCATTGTTTTAACACTCCCAGTTGCAATGAATAAATAATGTTTAGACAAAAAAAGAAAAAAAACACTTCATTATTGTGCTAGAGCTTCTATTCTATGGCAAAAATCAGATTTTTTTGAATTAATGTATTTATTGGTGAGGGATTAAGTGACATCATAGAGGAATTAATTTTTCCCCCCCGCAGGATCAGTGACATAACGGACTGAGTGACAAAAAAAAAAAATGCATCTTCTGAAAAAAATGCACCTTCTGGCTGCACTGCCTTCATTTGGTAAAGTTTGTATAGTTTTGTCATTGCCAAGATTAGATAGCTACTATGGATAGCACTTAGGTAGAACATTCATCTTTTATTTCCCCCTTTCCCGTGCTCACAATGTAGAAAATAACTGTTGACTGCATTTTTGGAAACTATTTCCTCATTTGTCTTTGAGTGGCTACCATAAAACTCTGAAGGACAAAAAAGTCAATACTCATACATTGAGCCAGATGAAGTCACTCTTTAACCAATTTATTTAGGGTGCTGTTCACATGTTCTAAAATAACATGTGGAAAGGCAACAATTTGGGGATTGTGTTCTGCTTAAATCAGATCTGTTTTGGGAGCTGCCTGTTAGTTCACAAAGAGATTCAGCCCCCAACAGGTCCTGACAGGTGCCTCTGCTGGCATGTGATTGTGTCCTCCTCTGCCATTGCAGAGTACCACATGGCAAAAGGGCAGTGGGCCAAGAGCACACGGATACGAACAAGACTCTCCCTACTAGCCAAAAGGTTTCATTTGTGATAAATTGAACTCTCTGTAAAATAATTTCTTATTGAATATAATTTAAAAATATTTAACTGAAACTACATCTTCACAACCTGAAGTTATGGAGTACCCTTGGAGATGGGACGACGTCAATAATATTGTTTGACCTAGACAAGTTCAGTTCCAGTGAACATAAATTGAATCCCTCTTGCTGGGCGTTTCATTTTTATTGTGCTCCTGCTGACAGTACTTCGGAATTTTCCATTCTTTTTTTTATTACTGGAATATAAAACGTTGCTATTAAATGCTGAATGCTGAAATTAACAGACGTCGGATAACTTACAATTAGTAGAGCCTACCATCTACCCAGCTCATCTGGAGATGACAGCGTTTGAAAGGAGTTGGGGCTTTAGGGTGAGAGAGACTTTGTTTCAGACCCTGGCTATGCATCTTTGTAGATCCATGACCTTGGACAAGGTGTTTAGCCTTTTATAAGTTCAGATTTATGTATAAAACCGGTTTGAACATTTCATTCATTGGAAGAGGAAGTGTAATAAAGAGCACAAAGCTCTTATGGTTTGGTACAGCATCGAAATTCATTAAATGGCAGCAATGAGGAAATATTAGCCCAAAGGAGTTAGGTAAAAACATATCTAGAGAGAATTTTGGGAAAACAAAACAAATTTTAAAAGATCATGGAATGTCTATTGGATTTCAGGTAAACGTGTGTGTGAGTGTGAACAAATGACTAGGCTTCTGGTCTATCTAAAGGAAGTGAGGAAAGCAAGGGTCTTGTCTAGGTGGTAACTGGTAATGTAACTTTGTAAGTCCTGCTGAACCATTTCTAAACAGGATTCCTGAAAGTCAAATGTTTTTTATCACTATTAAGTACACATTTATAGTTGTAATGGTTTTGCTACTATTCCTTAGAGGAGGAGGCAAATAGGTCATTTTTCAGAGGTCAAAAGATTGCTTGAATAGTGCCGGCTAAAGCTTTGCCTGACAAGATCTTAGCTTTATTTTATGAGTGTTTTGATTTTCTGGAGGGACTTTCAAAGATTACATAGTAGATTATAGTGACACCAGCTCCTATGGGTATTCATAAGAAAGAGGAGAAATTTGTTTCCATACCCTTCTGAAAACTGCTTTCTAAGATCTCAGAGGTTTATTAAACCTTATGGAGAGAGAGTATCAGTGGCCAACGGATGGTTCTGGCACTGTAAAGTGTCATTAGAGGATCAAAATATTTTACTTTTATAAACACAGAGAATATACTTGAGATTTCTCAGAAGTATGGTTGATATCCCTTACGTTAGTAAGGTCCCCATGGGGGACCAAGCTTATTAGGGTCTCTTGGATTTTGACTATAACAGTAAGGGAATAAACCCGTATTCTTGGGACAGTCCCAAATGTTTTTGCTTCATCCCATGTCCTTTTTATTCTACATGTTCTAACTTGAGTAATTCCATCCACACCTATGACTTTGACTTCTGCCTACAGAGACTCCCATGTGTATAACTCGACTCATATCACAGGATCCTTATGCTCAACACTTCCAAAATCAGGCATATCATCTTCCCATGCTGATTCAACCCCAGTCAGTATCTCTTTCATTCTCTCTCTCTCTAGCTCTTTTTCCTTTTTTTTTTTTTTTTTGTGAATGACACCTGGGTATTACCCTTTACCTCCTCCTCTTCTTCTGCCTCCTTCATCTTGCATTCCTGTGCTTTGTCATTTACTGATGTGGATTTTGATTCCTAAAACTCTCTCAATTCTGTCTCAGCCTTTTAATCCCCTTGACGCCATCTCACCTCATTGCAAATATGGCAACAGACTTTTATCTAAACTTGGTATCCAAATTATTTTTTCTTCCATACTGCTTCCAATGTGATGATGGGAGGCCTCTGATCAAAATCCTTTAATGTCTGACCCCTCACCTTTCAGTACCCTTCTTTCCAGGCACTAACTTCTTTTCTCCAAATGGGTTGTATCCTTGAATTCCTCTGTTCCTTTAACATGCTGCTTTTTTTCACCTAAAAATGCCTTCCTTCACTGGCAAATTCCTACTCATCCTGTAGGATTCAGCTAAACATTGCATTTCCAGTGAAACATTCCTTGATTGTCCTAGACAGAGTTAAAGCCTTCTCCTCTGGACAACATCTACTGAAGCATGAATCACACTTAGCAAAGTTTGTTGATGTGTCCTTCTCTCCAGTCACTGGAAGATCACTATGAGGAGGTATACTGCTCCACCTGGCCAACTTCGTGTCACCTGGCCAATGTGATTTTTGCAAGTCTGGGTACTGCTTAGGGGTCTCTGGTGGCCTCAAATGTCCAATTAAGAAGAAACATTGGGTTGATGGATGAGGCAGGAAAGTGAAGGAGGTGTTATGGGAAACAGAATAATGGGGCATGGGGAGGGAAGAAGGAGTAGGAAACAAAATGAAGGTTGAGATTCTGGAATGATGTGTACGTGGCTGTAAGTGGGGGGTGCAGTGGAAAACAAAGATGCGCATCCTACACTTTCAGTCTGATTTATAATCAAAATTTGAACAGTACAACTTTAAATGCCATCTACTCCCACATCTTTAAAAACTTTTTTTTTAATGGGTTAGTTTTACTACAATAAAAAGAAATTGTATTTTCAAGTGGAAAAGACACAATTTGTTCTCTCTTCAAGAAAGACATCACTCACTAAAAGCAAGCAGGAGGTATAATAAATAAACACTTATTGAAAAGACGGGTCTCAGAGAGAAGTAGACACATCTTAGGTTATTTGTCCATCTCGCTAGGGTGTTAGCCCACACAAGACAAGCCACAGAGATGATTTTCACCCTAACGTTGTTACACAGTTGTTGGTGGAATAATCCCATGGGGAGCAATCAATGCCATACAAATGTTTCAATACAGATGTGTTTTTCTCTGAGTTTTGAGTGAATTAGAGTATAGATAGGGGAACGTGCACAGGGGAGGAATAATGACGTCTCTGTATTTTCTTCAAGCAGACCAGGGTTCGGTCTGACTTGGAGTTTAGCAAATTAAATACAAAAGAAAGAGAAACACCGAAATGTGGCTCTTGACTCTGGTAGGAAGCAACATGAGGTAGTAGCAGGATGCTCAGAGTTGTTTCAGATTGGAGGAAGTGAGAGTTACCATTCTTTGCTGTGCTAAGACAAATACCTGGAGCTTTCTCTGTAACCCTGGATGCTCTATAAGCATGAGAAGTTTGAATTTAGAGTAGACCCAGGAATGACTGGGCTACTCAGAATGACTAGTCTACCAGAATGACTCTAACATTCCAGTTAGAGTTCCTGTTTAGGCACAAGCCATTTCTTTTCAATTGACTTCCACAAACAAAGCAGAAACACAGTTAACGCAATATAATGTGATGAATGCTAAGATCCTTAGCTCAAATCAGTTTGTTTTGAAAATCTTTTTTTCCTTTTTTTAAATTGAAGTTTGATTTGCCAACATGGAACACCCAGCGCTCATCCCATCAAGTGCCCCCCTCAGTGCCCGTCACCCCAAGCCCCTGCCCGCCTCCCCTTCCACTGCCCTTCGTTCATCTCCCAGAGTTAGGAGTCTCTCATGGTTTGTCTCCCTCTCTAACTTTTGAGTGGGAAAAGTTGTTTTGAACATCTTAACTCTTGCCAATCATAGTAAACGTCGGGTGAACTGTTCATCTTAGCATTTCAAGGCCTAGTTGTTTCTCTCCAGTTTTAATTCTTGTTACTATTCCATGGGATCCTTCCCATTCAGATCCCGTTTTGAGCCTTCTTGTCTTCCATCCCTGACTTTGAATTTTTAAACCATGCTAATATCTTTCTTCCTTTCATTTCTATCCATTTTTCCTAACCCAAGTCGTTTCCTTGGTTTTGTAATCCTGCATCATAGTCATGGATCTGTTTAGTATGAACAAGTCTAAAACAGAAGTTTTGATTTCTACCACCATTTTTCTTCCTTATAAATCTTCCATCTCAAGACATGACAACCTCAACCTGTCTGTTGAGGCTGAAATTCTGGAACCTCTCTCTCTTGCAAAACACTTAATTAATCCATCAGGGAATGTTGCCTGGTAAATCTCCAGAATATATCCAAATTTTGACCATTTCTCCCTGCATCCATCAACCCTTGGCGCCGACGCACACACATCCTGGCCCAAAGCCATATCGTCTGAATAATCTTCTAACTGATCAGGTCTTTCCACTCTTGCCCTCCTTCAATTTGTTCAGCATGGAAGTAATTCTTCTAGTGTATAAGTTAGATCATGTTCCCTTTCTTGCTTAAAATTCTAAATTCTTACCATGGCTTGTGATTTCCTATGCAGTTTGCGCCTTTCTCTCTGCCAATCAATTTTTCAAGCTTATTTCCTTTTGCTGTCGACCCCTTTATCACTCCACTTAATTTGCAGTGTAAGCTCCGTGAAAGCCAGCTTTCATTTTGCTCAAAATCAGTGCTTAAAATAGTACCCGGTGTACTCTTACTAGCACTACTACTAGCAGTAATAATAACTTGCTTATGTAACTCTGACTTTGAGCCTAATACTGATGTCTCGTTTATTTTTTCCTGTAACCTTAATAAAAGGTATGGTTATCTTGCTAATTTTACAGATAAAGAATTGAGGCACACAGAAGTAACAGGCACCCAATGAATGTTTGTTGAGTTTCTTCATTCATATAACACTGAGCGTGTACTCTGAGAGCCAGTCTCTGACTTGAAAAATCTGAGACATATTGGCTTGTATATCTCAAGGGGCTTTTATAAAGGAAAGAAGGAAGGAGTGAGTAAGTGAATATATGAAAGTGCCATTTAAATATAGAGCTTCATATAAACTGTTCAATTGCCCTATTTTAATTCTGTTATTACTTGTATCCTTTTGGTTAACAAATGACCAAACTGACTTCTTATCTCAGATTGTCATTATTTTACCCCTTTTGTCCAGCTCAGATATCACCTTCTCCATCACCTTCTCTCCTTGAACTCCTATTCTCTGCTGTTGCCCCTCTGCCCACTGCACATTACTACCACTGAGTTCCACACACCTTGCACATTGCTTATTTGCTTATCGTCCTCTTCCCTCAGACTAGGAATCCTCTGAATCCCAAAAGGCAAGCACATAGGAGGTGCCACATACATGCTTAGGAGATGGATGGATAAACCAACAACTCGCATTGTGGCTAAAAATTTAAAGAAATATTCGAACCTAACTGGGCTTTGAACTATATAGGCAAGAAGAAAAAAAAGTATAGTTTGGTTTACTTAGATGGGTCAATATAAATGTACTACTCAGATTAATTATTGCAGCTAATGCCTTCCATAAAGAAACATGTGATCACTCTCCTGTTGTTTTAGTAGCTCTACCACAAATCAGGCACTGAACTTGCATTTGTGGAGAAAGAGAATGACCAGGAGCGTTACAAATTTTGGAGGTGGATTAACGGTAAATGTAATACACACAGCTTAATTAAAAACAAAGACATTATTTATTTATTTATTTATTTATTTTAATTTTTATTTATTTATGATAGTCACACACACACACACAGAGAGAGAGAGAGAGAGAGGCAGGCAGAGACACAGGCAGAGGGAGAAGCAGGCTCCATGCACCGGGAGCCCGACGTGGGATTCGATCCCGGGTCTCCAGGATCACTCCCTGGGCCAAAGGCAGGCACCAAACCGCTGCGCCACCCAGGGATCCCCACAAAGACATAATTTAAAGGCAAACAAACAAACAAACAAACAAACAAATAGAAAAGGCCTGAAGTGGATACTAATACAGCTGTAAAGGTAATTCTGCAGTGTTATTTTTTGGTTTTTACTTATTTCTGACCATTGTAACTTGGGATTTTGTATACCTTACTTAGTTCAATCCTATCAGGCTATTTGAGATGTGTCAAAATATAAAAAGTCAAAAAAGTATTAGAATAGTGATGGGAGAAAAATATAAGATTAATTTGAAGGAGAAAGAAGGCATTTTATAAATGAACATGGAATGCCTGGAGGTGTATCAAGAATACCCTGCCACGCACTAGTCTTTCAGCTTGGATTTCGTTGCACACAGCATGCCATGGCCTTGGGAGAAAACCCCATGTCAAATGTCACTGGAAGCTGCTCAGCGAGGCACATAGAAAGGCACATTGCACCAATGATATTTGACAACTCTGGCAGTGATTTTTCTGCTTCAGTGGCCAACTTGTCCAAAGTCAGGGCAAGCCTACACACAAATAGTTCATGAAGAACTAAGCTGTCAGAATCATCTTTATAAGGCAGTGATGAGGACACTTCTTTTAATGAACAATTCACATTTCTGTGTGGCCAGGAATGTTTCAACTAAGAAAATATCCAGAAGAACAGATACTAAACTAGAGAGGATGAAGGACACTTTCTAACAAAAATACCATCGGCTCGATATTTATTCTAACCTACAGAAAATAATCATGTCTCAGCACTGTGTTTTGAGATTGCTATTTCATTCCTCATTACCTTTTAATCTAATCTAATAGCATTTTTTTAATTTCTAGTGCCTGATATAGAGTAGATATCTAGGCATAAAAGTAGGAAAAGTGTTGGAGGTTAAATAAACACACATGCATTCAAGCACATATCTTGTGGCAGGCAACTGCTAGATTTTTCACACATTTGATTAATTTCATTATAACCAATAATAATGGTGGCCACTGCAGATTGGTCATAGATGACTTTATTGATCCCTTTTCTAAGCGCTTGACATGCATTAGTTAATATTCATAGTAACCCTATAAGGAAGGTTAGAGGGTACTGGTTTTCTTTTTTTCTTTCTTTCTTTCTTTCTTTCTTTCTTTCTTTCTTTCTTTCTTTCTTTCTTTCTTTCTTCTTCTTTCTCTTTCTTCTTTTTCTTTCTTTCTTTCTTTCTTCTTTCTTTCTCTTTTCTTTTCTCTTCTCTTTTTCTTTCTTTTCTTTTCTTTTTTTCTTTTCTTTTCTCTTTTCTTTTCTTTTCTTTCTTTTCTTTTCTTTTCTTTTCTTTTCTTTTCTTTTCTTTTCTTTCTTTCTTTTCTTTTCTTTTCTTTTCTTTTTCTTTTTCTTTTTCTTTTTCTTTTTCTTTTTCTTTTTCTTTTTCTTTTTCTTTTTCTTTTTCTTTCTTTTTCTTTTTCTTTTTCTTTTTCTTTTCTTTTCTTTCACCAGTTAAGTGATTTGGTTAATGTCAGACAACTACTAGTAAGTGGAGGACCTGGGAGTCAAACCCAGGTGGTCATATTTGGGGGCCCAGAATTTTCTCCTTAATTTATTTAATCTTAAAGTTTATCTTATACACTAATTTTTTCTAAATTATCTTTGGTTTGCCCCAAGGTGCTCCTTGAAACATCTCCAAGGATTTGGGTAGAATACTTAAAGTCCCCTTTCTAAGCTCAAATTTATGTATTTGACTTTTACTTACAATTTCAAGGAAATAAAGGAGTCTCAGGACTGAAAATCTATTTGAAAGCCACTTCGCTGTGCATATTAAAACAATAACATAACATCCGGTCAACGTAATTACCTATACAAAATTATTTATATGTATACAATACACTGTAAAACAGTTAAAAAAATCATATGCCTATGGCTTAAGTGACTTTGTTCTTCATAATCTTTCCTTGCATTACATCTTATATCACAATCAAAGTATTATACTGGTATCAAGGTACATACTGGTTTTCCTTTGAACCTTAGAAAACATCTAGTATTCAGAAAGGCAATATGGTGTAGAACGGTTCTCAAACATTTTGAAGCTGCCATAGCCTGTGGGAGCCCAGTTTGAATATCACTATAAATAAAATAACTCGGGAGTCACATGTGGGATTTATTCTGGACCTCACAACTTTAACAGGCTTAGAGATTTAGGCAAAACCCTGAACCTCTTAGGGCCTTGGTCTCTTTACACCGCATGATAAAGTTGCCATTGCATGTTATTTGGAGGATTATAGGTAAATTATTTGAAGTGCTGGAGCCTAGTTGATGTTCAATTAATGCTTGCTATTAAATTACCATATCCTTCCATTTGCCCTCATAATGTCTTCCTGACATTATGTTTTTAGCCTGGAAATTTTAATAATGATGAATGAATGGACCGTGTGTCCAACATTTATGGAACATTTATTCTGGGCATAGTGCCAATTGTTTTATATACACTGTCCTGGTGCATTTTGCTTCATAATAATACTGTGAAGCAGATTCCATTTTGCGGGGGAAAAACTCGAATCTTCACAAAGTTAAATAACTGTCCTCAATGATGCAGGTCTAATAAGTGGTGGCATCTGGATCATTCCACACCTGATCCCCGAGCACACCACCAGGCCACTCTATAACATGGAGCCTTTCATTCCACCTCACCCCATTGTGTTCTTGTTATGAGGTATGTCAGTTTGTGAAATTTCCCACTATAATCATGATTTCATTAATATAAAAATATTACAGAGAATGTCCAATTCTATGAAAAAGCAGATGCTGACATGTTGAGCTCTCTCTGTCTCCCTTGAAATCAAATGGTCTATGCAGCTAAAGCCTCTCCTGTCCTTTTGCCCTCTCTTTCTCAGCTATAATCACTTTCATGAAGTTGGTATGTATATATGTGCACAGCATTATATTTATGAAATATGGATATCTGTATTAACAATGCAAGTAATATTATTTTTAGGTTGAAAGTTTTTTTTAGGTTTAAGGATTTTATAAAACCATTTAAATAAATGCATTTTATACATTTAATACACTTTTACAGCTTTAAGGCATTTAATACTTTTTTCAACTCACTTTTGAAAAATCACCATGGATATTGTAATTTATGCAGGTTGATATATGTAAATATAGTTTATTTTAATTTTGGTTCATTATCCTACTGTGTGAACAGAGTTTATCCATTTCCCTGCTGAAGAATAATTAGGCTGTTGCTGTGTTTCACTCTTAATGAGGGAAAGGACCTAAGCATCCTTGTACATACTTCTTATGGAAATTTTTTGCCAGTTTCACTGGGGAATTCACCTAGTAGTAAAACTTTGGAGGCTCAGCTCATAAGCATATTCAAATTTAACAGGTATTTCAAAGGTGTTCTCCTTTGTGGGGTACTAATTTATCCTTCAACTGGTAAAGTATATGAGTCTTAGCTTTACACATCTTCATTATTACCTTGGTACTATAACTTAATTTTGGTCAATCTCTCTTAATTAATATTTCAGAAGCTATTAGTGAGCTTTAACATCTTTGGATATATTATTGCATTCTAACTTTTTTCTTCTCAAATACCTACCTTTCTGCCCCTTTTTCTTTTAGGCTAATTTTTTTAAAAAATATTTTTAATCTTGATATGCCCTTTCACTTTTATTTAGTTTATCTTCACTCAAGTTTATATTTTAGTGGAGTCATTTTTAACAATCTTTTCCTTTACGGTTTTTACTTTTTTGTTTCTTGATGAAAAAAAAAAAATCCTCCATCTAGAAGCTGCTCAAGGACAGGGAGACTGGTAGACCCAGCAAGGACCGCTCTTTGGGCAGGCTTTGCTCATCTACCCTGCAGGCTAGACTTTCCCCAGGATTTACCACATTCAGTGGGGACTCCATCAGATTTCTCACCTACCAGGGTCTGCTTCCTCCCTGACTCATGAAGCAAAAGTTCCTGCACATGCTCTTTCTCTCAAGACTCCAGTAGCACATGAGTGTAGGCAGCTGTTTGAGTCAGAAAGAGTAGCACAAAGGTAGCTGTCATCATCTCATAATTCCCTATTAGTGATTCCCTGTCATTGCTATTTGTTTCTTAGCACTTATTATGAAGTATGTGTTTATATGTGTATTGTTTTTAATGTCAGTGCTATTTTGTAGAAAAAATTGAGATGCAAAGAAATTAAGGTTTTAAAGTCACATGATCAGTCAGTTGACATGTAAGAAGGTAAGAAGGTTATAATGACAAACACTCCTTTACAGGAGGGTGAATTCAAAGGTAAAGCACTTGTTTGTGGTCTTAGAAGCTCCCAAGGAAAGCTGGTAGAGGTACCTGAATTGATGGAGAATGTCAGAGAAATAAATTATAGAGGGCAACTGATAATTTGAGAAGGAAAGGAGACTATGGAAAAAGAGAAATTGGGATCAGTTACCAGATATAAGTCAGTATGTCTCATGTGTAACTTGGACAAAAAGTGAATGTGTGAGACATATGGACATACGATGTCTATATTGTATAGGTCAAAATGTAGTAATAAACCTTTTGTCTTTTCTTTGTAGATTTTATACACAAGCTCTAAAATGTTTGTTAGGTATATGGCTTTCCCTGGAAGGGAAGAAGAAATGAGGGAGTTGAAGAGAATGTGGTGGGTTTTATGTGTACAGGTTTGCACAAACACACAGACACGCATATGCACATACACAGTTGCTTCAGACATAATATCTAATTCTTCCAAACTCCACTTTTTAAATCCTTTCAGTCCCAAACTGTGTCAGTTTCATTATAACCCATTCTCACCATACTCAGCTGCCTCACTGACCACATATAAAGCTCTTTACCATCTTGAGCCATAGCATGTTTCTGCACCACCCCCCTCCCCTCCCCCGCCAATCTAGTCCCAGTAGTATCCCCCTTCAATCTGTTCTTACCAATAAGCCACATCTTGGCCATTGAGACTTTCAGTTTTATGTCTGTTGTCGAGAGTCCTAAATTGCCTGACCCATCTGTCATCTTTAACTATTTTGAGAAGGTATTGATGATGGAAGTGACCAGTGTGATTAGTCAAAAGTATCTTTGTGGCTGCCTGTTGCCTCTCTGGAGTTGTGGCAACCATGCAGAAAGCTTGAGTGGCTTTGTTAAGATCCTGAAGGATAATGGAGCTTAAATATTGGCATTTTAGAGCTGACATATTGCCTGGTGTTGTGGATGTTCATTTATATGCAAATCTTTCTCATCAAGTGAAAACTTGTGCTACTGTGATATTGATAGTCACTCATGTTAGTGTGATATTGATATTCACTGGTGATTTAATACCCAAATATTCAATTCTACCATCCTTCTGTGATTTGTTTTATCTGAAAGATAGAAGAAAATGCATTTTTATGTATATCACAAGCATTAATTGTGATTGCTTTTAGATTCAGACTTAGGCAACACAGTTTTAGTGTGGTGAAGAGCTTCTCTGTGTGTTTCACAATAGAAAAATTTCGAACTCTCCTTGGACAGGAAGGTTAATTAATAATCATTAGATCTGTTTCTCCTTGGTACCAAATCATTTAGATAAAAAATGAAGTGCTCAGTTAATCATTTTGAGGTTGGTCGTTGTCAAACACACAGATGTCCCAAAATATCCAGATGTTTGGTACAATGTAAAAAGATAGAAGTAATTTGCATAATTTTCCTTTTTTTTTGTCTGAATATACTTATGTTATATAAATGGGTAAATGTCTACATACTGAATCCTCGGGCTGTTTTCCTATAAGACCCAATGATGTTACATTTAAAATGAGTATCATTGAAATGCTTCACTTCATTGAAAGAGTAGGAGATTTATTTTTGGGTAACTGGAGGTTTTACTTTTGTAACAAAGACTCAAATATGAGGGCTACAAAATACTGTACTGTGAGTTTAAGGTTCTTTTTATCTATTATAATCAGTAGCTATCTGAAAGCATTGATCTGGTTTTTAAACTATTCTCACTGAGTCAGCAAAAAGGACAGATGGTCCATTTTTCATGTCTATGGATCTGTTCAATGTCATTAGCACCCACTTCAACCTTAAGAACCACAGGCTCTTTTATCACTTCAGTATATTTCATTATTGTGTATGCCAACTGCAAATAGTTCTTTGAAATTACTGTTGCACTTGAAAATAACATTATTTATGTTTATAACATAATATACACATTCTACAGTTTTTGTGGCCCATGAGAACACTTCTGTAATTCAGAAAGAAAACAGAGCAATTTTATCATCATACTGTGTTACATTAATTTCACTGGATTTACCTATCTAGGTAGCTAACTCAAACAGCAACAAAATTTAAATGAGATGGTAATGTATGTTAATGGGAATTTAAAATAAGCTAGGTTAAACTTCCTATTCTACATCTCCCCAAAATAATGCCACAAATATATGCCAATTATCTTATAAAATTCGAAGATTTTTAGTGCCTGTGCTCAGGGGCCTGTGATATATCTAAAGTTCCATATATCACAGGCACCATTTAAGTCACTCTCTGTCTTTAATATGGATTATACATCAAAGTAAAAATTACTACTTTATTAATCTCTGCTATAGGGAGAAGGTGAAATCAGTTGTAATATCCCTCTCATGTTCTTTACAGTTTGTGGCAATGACTCCTGTATCAGTCTTATTTTGCTGTCACTGCATGTTGAATGTTTTTTAATTTGTTCTTTATTTTTTAAACTTTTGTAGGGAATTCTTAACATCGGAAGGGCTCGATGTGCTGGAGATTCTGGGTTGTAGCCTAAATTAGTCCCCTGTCAGAAAGGAATTTATTAGGTGGATCTTGTGCATTACTCTTACTTGAACTGATGTGACTTTTTAATTCCACCCCCTTAGATGGCTGAGTTTGTCACATGTCTTTGAGGAGAGTCGACCCTCCATAAAGTCACACCATGTGGCTTAACTATTCAGAATATCCAGGGGCAGGACAATGTGTACTAGACCTTTTTGAAAATCTAAACCAGGATGGATATGGAGAAATATATATTTTCTGAATAAATATATATATTTCTGAAAAAAATGATTCTGGTTTAAGATGGAGTCTCACAGAATATTTTTTCACTTCAAAAAGCAGTCATGGGTTCTAGCTTTAAAAGGCAACTTGTTAGTATTAGAAAAACATGTGGAAAATAGAAAAGGTTTTTAATAAAAGCATGAGTAGAATTAGATTCAAGCATTGCATAATCAACACCTGCCTCAATTCCTTCAGAGATACATAATTTATGTGTTATTTTAAATAATTTTATTATGTTCCTACTATAGGTAAGGCACTGAACTAAGTAATTTACATATACTATCTACTTTACTCCTCACATTGACCCTTGAATAAAGAAGATATATTCTTATCATTTAAATAGGGAATTTTAGGGCTGGAGAGGGCAAGATCTGAGAACAGAGTGGAGAGGTAAAGAAACCAGAAGTAGCTCCTTGCTCTGCTAACTCTGAAATCATCGTGCTCTTTCCCATCATTGTTCTGCTCCTCAAATGATTGTCAGGATGTTAAATTCGAACCGGACAGTGACCCGTACATACCAGAAAGTAGACCACTGCCTTAAATTGATGGTTCTATGGATAGTTTACGGAAAGATAGTCTACGGAAAAAATCTTTCATGGGAAGCAACAGCTTTAAAAGCCAAGAATGCATGCTCAAATTTTAGTTCTTAAAAATGTTCTTGTTTCTACTAAAATATAAATTTGTGCAAAAATATTTCAGAAAATGACCCAGAAAAACTTGTGAATAGTACTTTTTAATGTTTTGGAAGTTAAATGTAAAAAATTACCAGACCAGGGAAAAAGTGCACACAATTTTTGAAATGAGCTCATTATTTCTAAAAGGGCCAGAAAGATTAATATGATAATATTGGATGTTCCATGCTTATTTTTATATTATTTTCAATTTTAATCCAATTTTTATAGCCCCCTTCACCTAACAACATAGGAAAAACAAGAGGTACATAATGCTCTTGTCAAAGTTTATATTTTTAATAAGTCATATTTATCTTTGCAAGCATTATATGGTCAATCGTCTTGGTACCTTGCTTAATGTTTAATTTTAAAAGAGAAACTTTGTAAACAATTTCAATTATCTCCCCTATTTAATGCCTAAGTCTATCATGAATGACCCAAACAACTACGCAATTTCCCTTCCTATTTGGAAATGTTAGGATGGGTCAGAGTGCCATTTCAGCAACAAGAGGTGATGGAGAGATATGGACAAAAATCTGGAAATTGGAAAGCAGACCTATTAGCCATGGGGTTATCCTGAGTAAAATGGCAAATCTCTGTGTGGTATGAATCGGTCATAGTTTTGGAAGGACAAGCAGTAGTTCAAGGTCAAAAGTAGTTGGATGACAGCGCTCCGTCTCTGGGCAGAGGAGCTCATTCCTGGAGGGAACATGGCCATGCTGTGGGAACAAGTAGTTTGTTGTTCTCTAGAATTGGGGCTGATAATAACCAAGTGGGGCCAATGCTTTATTCAAGGAAGTTCAGGCCCAGCTGGAGCCTAAAGCAAAAGCTCCACAGTAGGTCAATACTGTGGCTGAAATGGAGCAATGAAGGCAGGATTAAAACTTGCTGAGCATATAATAGTGAGACATTCCAAACCCAGTGCACCGCTGGGCTGACGCTTACTCTGAAATTAACAGGATAGATCTAGCAAATGGGGGTATAAAGACAAACCCACTGGTAAACTGTGTACATTTATATAGAGAATTAAGAAATCATCCCAATTTATTTTGAAACCCATAATTCTAATTATATGGGATCTCCCAGATAATGTGATTGGATGAGTCTTCATTTTCAAAATAGTTCTTTAAACATTTAATTAATTAATTAATTAATTAATTAAAAGTTTTTATTTAAATTCTAGTTAGTTAACATAGAGTGTAATACTGGTTTCAGGAGTAGAATTTAGTGATTCATCACTTATTAACACCAATGAGCATTATTAACTTATAGCCAATCCTGGAGTGTGAGGCATATGATAAAAATATTCCTCAACCTTAATGTTCTTAGAAATAAATTCACACTGAATCGTTTCCACATGCAGACTCCACTATGAAAAATAACAGAGGAGCAGGAATCACAATCACGTTTCATCTGATCTACTTAATTTTTAAACATTTAAAACTATGTATGTACTGTCTTCCAAATAAAGCAGTAAAGAATCAGCAGACACATAAAGATAATATATAAGTCACTTTACTTTTTTTTTAAAGATTTTATTTATTTATTCATGAGAGACACAGAAAGAGAGGCAGAGGGAGAAGTAGGCTCCATGCAGGAAGCCTGATGTGGGACTCGATCCTGGGACTCCAGGATCCTACCCCGGGCTGAAGGCGGCGCTAAACTGCTGAGCTACTCAGGGCTGCCCCATAAGTCACTTTATTTCTTTTTAGAAGAGTTTAGTGATGTTCTCTCTATTCTTAAAGCTGACATAATTTATGGTTTATAATTATTTAATATGTATTTATCTTTAATTTGCGTATTTTTCTCCTCCTAAGGTTTTCTAAAAAAATGAGTAGATGACTATGATGATAGAAATCCTGTTGGAACAAAATCATGCCTACCATCATTTTCATGCTCTCTGTCTGATTCAATAGACTTGAGTTTTATAAAGAGGAGAGGATGTGCCAAATATGATGAATGGTGCACAGGAGTATAGGTGACCTTGGAGATCAAATAGTCAATAGCCTCAATAGCCTCCTTTTGCAAATGAGGAAACTGAGACTGGGGGTTAGGTTGACACAACTAACTAGATCTAGAAATTTTAGATCTAGAACATAAATATTAAAGTATCAGAAGCACTTCCCCAAAGCAAGAAGGACAATATTGCATCTCTCTTCTGGGTACCTAGGCAAAGGTGACTATTTACATGGAAAGAGGGTCCTTTGGCTTAACGGTGCATGAGACATCAGAGACAGGTACTTGCTTGGAAGAAAGAGCTAAATGTCTGCCAGTCAGAGCCGGACAGAGAAGCCTGGTTGGAACACCACAAAAAGAAGTTCTAATGGGTCTAAGGGAAAAAACTCAGATATAACAAAGATTGAGAGTGGGTCCATAGATCAAAAAGAGAAATCCACTCTCAAATCAGAAGCCTCGATGATTTTGTCTGGGAAGTCAGAGGTTGGATGAATTGAGAGGGAGGAACTCATGTTATCTATTCTGCAAGAGTACCTAAAAGTGAAGAGATTAAAAATGTAGTTAAGTTTCTAGTTTCTGCAAATATAGGGCTTTTCTAATGGCTGGTTCTGGAAATATTTAATAATATATGCACGGTACCTCTAATTAAATATCTTTGAGATGTAGGATATTTTTTTAAATTTATTTATGATAGTCACAGAGAGAGAGAGAGGCGGAGACATAGGCAGAGGGAGAAGCAGGCTCCATGCACCAGGAGCCCGACGTGAGATTCGATCCCGGGTCTCCAGGATCGCGCCCTGCGCCAAAGGCAGGCGCCAAACCGCTGCGCCACCCAGGGATCCCAAGATGTAGGATATTATATGATACTTTTGTCTTGAGGATTCAGAGTAAAGTACATAGTAATTTTTGTTTTTTTCTCACTCGTTGGAAAGGAAGAAGGAGAAAAATATCTAGCTGGTCCCATTACAGGGGAAAAAGGAAGGAGCTTAGCTTATGCCCAAGTGTCCTGGCCCTGCCAAATCCAATGAGGGCAGATGGGATGATAGGATCTGGAACCACATGCACAAATTGAGTTTTGTGCACACTAAGAGCCAATCCAGTTGCCCATGCTCAGAAAAGTTCAGTCTATTAGGCAAACCGTGACTATAGGTCAAGAAGTGTGACAACAGCAGGACACAAGTCTAAATGAAAACTCAACAATAGGAACCTGAGGAATTGATTTGGAATGTTCCAGCTCATGAGTGAGCAAAACACGGGGATGAAGAACGCTTATTAATCCACAAACATTTTATTCAAAAAGTTTTATCAGGAGGTAAAATTACCTCAACAGCCAGGCCAGAGATCAGAGAAGAAGTGGGTTTTAAAAAGAGCAAATAACAAGAGAAAGGTAGAGTTCTAGGCTTCTACGGGCTGTGGTTGGGAAGCTACGGAGCCAGAGATTTAGACACAAGGATGGAAGCAGAACCTGAACACAGATGCTGTGCCAGTGTCCCCTGGATCTAGAGCCTTTAAATCCCTGATGTTTAAAACCGGGAACAGAGCTGCATCCACATGTTGGGGGCCACGTATGGAGTGTGGGGACAAGGGCGGCAGGGGCAAGAGCGAGGCAGTAGACAATGAGACAATGTCAAATGGAGGCTCATTTTCAAAACAAAGAATGAAATTAACAAATTCGGACATCACAGTCCTGATCTGTGGTGTTATTTCAAAGGTTAACCCATTGCTAGCAAGTCCACAGGGTTTGCTTGGAGGTTTCATTAAATAAAAATACTCCCTGTGTCTTCGTCTCCGCTGCGAAAGACAAAATGTGTGGAACTCAAACGTACTTATGGAATGTGAGTGCGTTATTATTTATAGATGGAAGCTAATGACTGTAATGAAAGCAGAACATTTTAGTTAAATAAGCAAATGATCAAAATTGACAAGACAGTGTAAATAAGGCCCAAATTAATTAAGTGGCTCATTATTTTTTCTCGCAGCAGAGATTACTTTGTGTTTAGTCTATAAGTAAGATGCACACACACACACACACACACACATTTGCAAAGCAGCAGAGATAAAGACGAGATGTACAGAGAGACGGGCAGCCACACAACTAAAGGGTATATGCGGAGTTATGTCACAGAATTAATTCTGGCTCATGAAAAATTCTGAAAGGGTAATAAAATGTTGGTCTTTGTTCTCTCTACTGCAGCAGCACCCTGGACTCCCTTGGGTCCCTGGGGACCCTGCGATAGTCCTACCTCAGGCCTGTCTGCTGAGCCAGGAAAGCACTTCCCCCCATTGGTGGCAGGGCCTCCTGCGGAGAGATGGCCTCTGTGGCACGTCGCGGTGAACCCCGACTCTTGCGGCACGTCCGGTTCTACCAACCGCATGTTATTTTCTCACACTTATCAGCAATGGCATCCTCCTTTATTGTGTGTTTACTTTCTGTCTGCCCTCATCCTTCTCATACCATCACATTTAGCAAATAAAAATATGGGGTACCCGGTTAAGTTTGGATTTTGGATGAACAGCAAAAAACTTTGTAGTGTGTGTCCTACATATTGCATTAGATGTACTTAGACTAAAATATTACTACTTGTCATTACTTATACTGAAAGCTTATTCGTTATGTAATTATTCAAGGGTCCCAAATATTGCATTGAACATATTAACATTGAAAACGTGCTTGTGGTTTACCTAGAATTTCAGTTTTACAAGGCATCCTGTATTTTACCTGGTGACGCCACCACCGCCAACCCCCTGAATGTAAGCTGCTTGAAGGCAGGAATTTGGAACACCGTTCACTGCTCTGTTCCCAGGACAGTGACCAGTGCCTGGCCTACAGCAATGCTTTTCATATATATTGGTTGAATGAAGAAATTTAACAATCCATTTTTTCTGAGATATCTATCCTGTGTCACAATTATGATTTTGGTAAAATTTCCTTAAGGCCCATATTTATACCGATGTAACTCTTAGAGTAATATTATGCTTCTCGATGTCATGGAAAATGTCTCTGTAGGATCTAATGTGTGGTTTGGAATTTGCTGGATGCAATAAATTTCTAACATTCAACTAAAGGAAGCAAAAAGTTGAAAATATTTTTAGGTACCACTTACACATTCTTAGAGACTGTAGGAAACTAATAAATGCTACAGATGATAATGAAATACTAAGAACTGAATATATAAAAGACCAAAAATAGAGAATTGTGAACTAAAAAAATGATTATGAATTCTTTTATTGTCTGATTTTTAAATTAAATCATTATTACTTTTTTAAACCAAGAAGGACAGGAATCTGATGTTTTAATGAGCACCTAGTTGATAGTAGTGTGTGTTCAACTGTCTCCTCTGAAAAGCTATGTTGAAGTCCTAACCCTGATACCTGTGAATGTGACCTCATTTGGGAGTAGGGTCTTTGCAAATGTGATTAAGGTGAGGCCATACTGGAGTAGAAAGGACCCTAAATCCAATAAGACTGGTATCCTTAATAGAAGAGGAAAACTGACGCAGACACAGAGGGAAAGCAGCCATATGCAGGTGGAAGCTGAGATTGGAGTTCTGCTAACACAAAGCAAGGAATGCTTGGGGCTTCCAGAAGCTGGAAGAGGCAAGGTAGGGTCCTTCCCTAAGAGGGCTCACAGGGGGCATGGCTCAACTCAACAAGTCGATTTTGGATTTCTGGCCTCCAGAACTATGAGAGAACAAAATTGTTGTTTTAAGCCATTCAAACTTGTGATAATCTGTTATGGCATCCCAGAAAAGAAATAGGCTAGGTAATTCATAAACATTCATTCTTCAGGATTGAGCTTTCCAATCTAAAATGTTTAATGTCAGTAAAAGTCATTACTTCTTCCTTTGTACTCTCATAGCCCAATTTTATTAGATATTTATTTTCCTTTCTCCTTTTCATCTCTCTTAGACTGAGCTTCTTAAGGACAAGGTCCATATCACGTATTACTGTAACTTTAGTGCTCATAATGGTGTCTGGCCTAGAAGATAGTAAGTAAAATGTGAATTCATCAATCAATAATCTTTAAAATAAACTGCTATTGATTCACAGAGGTTTCTTGCACTTTAGCGGTAACGTATTGAAGACGAGTCTGTTGTTTTCAGACATCCACATAAAGTCAAACACAGACTGAATTTCCTCTGTTTTGATATTGCTTTTCCATGTCAGATGTAGTTTCTTCAAAAAGGGAGGGTCAAGACTTCAAGCCACTTGTTCTATTTTCTCTACACATCCTCACTTTTGGAAGTCAAAACTCTGTTCTCACATTCAGACTGTGCTTTGGGGGAACCTAGGTCTGACTTACCCATTCTGTGTACACAGAGCTTAACGAATTTTCTATCATTTGCAGTTGTTACCTATGTCAAGTTTTGCCTGATTTAAACATGACCAAGCAGTTTTTATTACAACTTCCTAGTTTAACTTTTTGGAATAAAATCAAGTTTCAAAAAAAAAAAAAAAAAAAAGGAGAAAAACTTTCAAAAAGCTGTTAGTGACGGAAATAGGAATTTTAAAATGGAAGTGTAATCTCAAGTACAAGTATAGCCGTGACTATAGATTTGCAAAAACAAATGATGCCACATTCCTAAAAGAAAAAGTGCAATGCCAATAATCAATTAGACTGAAAACTTGAGGCAGAAAACCCTCATTTGACTTTCTTTAGCCTTGGGCACATTAGGTGCCATCCGTTTCTTTGCCATAAACTGTCAATAACCACAAATTATCTCTCAGGGGTGTCATTAGAATTTCTTGAGGCCCATAAAGCATTTCGAAGTAAAAAAATCCTAAGACTAGACAAATTGCTATTCTTGCATGGACGTGCACTTGGGTGCTTAAGTCTGTCTTGGTCAGTTTATATGTCACTCACTCTGTATGTTCGTAGGTCCATTATAAAAAACTGCAGGAATTGGGGATAAACAGCTTTCAAAAGAGAGGCTACCATTATAATGGATGCATTATTATTTATCTATGACATCTTAAGTAGCTTTAGCTTTTGAAACATTTAAGAGGATGAAAATGGAAAGCATTTGGAGAATCCTTACAACCTTACAAAGCATTATGTTCAAGGTTATCTTTGAGCATCTCTTTGTATTTACTTTCTTATTATTTATTCAATCTGTTGGACAATGAGATACTTAATTCTATTCAATTTTTTTTTCCATTTTGCATCTCAAAATAGGAGCACATACATTTTGGCAAGAGATGAAAGTAAAAATCATCCTTTTACCCAAGCACTTTTTCTCCAATTAAAACATACAGAGTTACACGATACTTCTATTTGCCAAGAGGACTGAGTTCCAGAAAGGGATTTTAACATCTGACTCTATCCAGAGTTTGTATTTATCATGTATTCATTGCCAGACATACTTGTACATTTTTCTGTTGGTCAAATGGCATTACAAGTGGCCATCATCCTTTATAACAGGAATTTTTAGATTCCTTTGTAGATCTTCATGTTAATTTTTAATCACTGCTAAAATTAATGTCGTAATAAATATTAAAAAGGAAAAAAACTCAGTCTCAACACTCAAACACAATTGTGGAAAAACAGGAATGTGTATAAACATATACAAAGAATATGAGAAGTTTCTTAATTTTTCAAGAATGCATTTTAAATGAGAACGTAAGTCAGCATTATGGCTTTAGTTATGCATGTAAAATATTTTGTGAAGCCTAATAAAGTAGAAGGAGCAGTACTTGAATGAGGTTCTTGATTACTTTGTCTACTTATGGATCTAAGATTTTTTTTTTTTATAGCTGCTGTGGTTTAAACTGTTGTGAAGCCCTGAGTGGGTACATTACCTGTGTTCTTGGTTTCATGTTACTCATTGCCATTTAGAGATGAGCATCTGCCCCCGCCTTGTTCTCTTTCTTCTGAGAAACACAACAATCTACTACAACAAATCACCCATAAAACTGTAATTATTAGCTGCATTTGATTTATTGGGCTCTATAGCTTTGGCTTTACAATCCTCTTTGGCCTAAATACACAGGAAGGGTATTGAAATAGCCCATATTTATACCTTCTCTCTGGCATGGATAGGTACAGGTAAGCTATACTGATCTCAGCTGTTATTACTATTTATGATAAGCTGGGTTTTTCTGTGATTTGCTAGATCCTAAAAGAAACATCAAGAAGAAATGAGGAGGAACTTAAAGATGCGGTAGCGTTTCCCCCATGGCACTCTCCTTCATAGCTCATGAAAAAGAAGATTGGGGAAAATTAGTCCTTCGTATAACTTAAGAGCCTTTATATTAAAAATAGTAACACTTAGGAAGAATGCACACCTAAAAAGCAGTCACAGCAGATGAGAAACTTTTGCAGAGGGGATTTCTATTGTTGAATCTTAACAAAGTTGAGAATTAGTCCCTAAAGGATGAGGTAATGCCTTCCAAAGAAGATTTTTTTTCTATTCTCAACCAATAATAAGTTATATTATCTTGTGTAAATATTAAGATGTGAGGTAATTATCTATATTTTCCCATCTTTCATGTATTCTCTCATTCATATAGCTTTTCGGATGGAAATCTCTTTAGAATCCTACCCTACCTCACCGACAAAACAAATTGTATTTAGCATTTCTGCTGGATTTCTTGTGAGTGTGGCATTAAAATGTCAGTTGAAAAAAAAGCTATTTGTCAAATAAAAGCAAACTGTACCAGCATATGAAAGGGACAAAGATATTATCTCAGCAGGCTTCAGGGAGCTCATTAAAATGTATGTAACCCAGTAGCAAATAATATATAAAAGAGAACTCAGCGGTCTGGTTAAAATTAAGTAATAATAATATTAAATGCATAAAACAGCAAGAATTATCTCCTCTAAGAATCATTTAGCCAACTAACTGTTCTTGTTTCAGATGCTTACATTGGTTCGTAATGGTTGGTTGGTCAAATAAAATTTCCCATAATGAACAGTGATGCAACCCAAACTCAAGAGTCCATGATGAGATATTTCTTTGTACCTGTGATGTTGTAACACGTGGGTCTGAAATATTATTAATGCTTGTGAAAATAAATAAATACAACCTGGCATTTGAAGAATTAATTAAAAATACTCAAGAGTCCATAAGGAATATTCTCTGGCTGTGCAAGACACAGCTTTATAAGCACAAGTCTTGTGTAGGCACCTTTCCAAGAAAACCCAAGAAATTCTTTGAGGATTCCTCAAGGAGACTTGAGGGAGGGACAGAGTTTGAGAAATCATGACATAACAGCTCAGGTTGTATTTTCTTAAAATGTTTTTCATTTTTGGATGATCACTGCCAAGCAGCTGTTTTGTATCCATAAATGGTAAAATGTATACATTTTCACATTATTATTGAAATGAAAGAAGAAAAATTTTAAAAGTGGTGTCCTGGTACTCATGAACCCTCACAGATACATGCTATGAGGGTCCCCAGTGTGACAAGCACTGAAATAATAAACATAGGGTGAGGTTTGGGATGAACTAGGCCTGAATTCAATTCCCACTTCCTTCCCTTATTAGCTCTGTGAAAATCATTCAGTTTCCCTGAACCACTGCTCCTCAATCTGTAAAGACGATGCATCCCTCACAGGATTATATAATTATTATCTTGTATCATTAGACTAAATGAGATAAAATGGGAAATCTCTTTAGTAGAGTAGCCAATAACACATGCCCTCACTTCGTCTTTTATAGGACCAATGTGTCGATCAATGAAAATGTTTGGGACAGAGCAGGAGAAAAATCAGTGGTCCAAACATGATAAATACTTTCAGACAGAGGGCCTTTTTTTCCCCATGAGGCATTTATTTGTTCGATCATGTCTGTAAGGTTTTAACAAAGGAAGCAGCAAATAATTCCAGAGCACAACTAGCTCTTGAGCTCTGGAAGAATTTATCTACTTCACATATGTGAACAGTTTATCCCTAGAGTATTTTTTTCAACCTCTATCACCAAAGGATTAAGCCCAATTATAATTAATTCTTTAATAATGAAATTGATACCCTTTTCAAGCATTTAGACCAGATACTAGATTAGAGTACACTATAAAATATGCTTCTGAGTAATTATGACCTAATTAATTATTTTAGACAGCCTTTGAAAGTTTGATTTACTAATTGGACTCTCTGAAATTGAAAGCAGGAAATAGAGCTGTCCAGCCCACCAGAGGCCTCATTCCATTTGGCACGAAACCAGAGTGAAAGTTGACTTAATTTGTGTCGTTTTGCATGGTTGGGTTTGACAAGTGTGTTTGGGTTTCATAAAATAATCAAAGGTCATTTCTGGCCTGGCTTTTTTGCAACTACAACTCAAATTAATAAGAACAAAATCCAAGGCATGGCAGGAGCTCTAGGCATGGTCTGTACTCCTGCCTTCCCCTTTCATGCTTGCTGCATGGGTGTACGCTTGTGTAAATAAAAGTACAGAGGTGGTATAGCCAAACGATAATGCTCAACCCTGAAATGTGGAGGTATATGACCTATTCTCCATCAGCTCCTGCTTAGGGTGTGGGCATTCTTGAACAAATATATTCTTTGAGTCCAGGTGACCCAGGGAAGTTTGGTCCTGGGGTGGATGTATGCTAAGATAAAGAACTAGGGGAAGTTTTAAGTGAATATTTCAAGTCTAGGACCAGGTACCCATATCCTGACTTCCTCCCTCTGCCTTTTTACACCACCAAGCATGAAAGTACAGTTGGTATTGATGTTTTATCTGAAAACTTCAACAAATCTACAAGGTCTCCTTCTAAGCTAACTGCTAGAGAGAACCGTCTGTGGCCTTGCTTGTGCTTGTATACTGCTATTTATTTGCTTCAAAGTTCATATAAAACTGTTTAGAAAGCGATGGCTTTTTATATGATCTTAGCTTTATAGGAAATTTTTCTCTATGGGACTCCAAGTAAACCAGCTTAAAGGTTAATTAACATTGACCAAAAAATTACCTAAAACTGACTCTCAAAAATAACAATTTATCAGTATAATTTCCTAATATTTTTAATATTTAAATCACATATCTCTGAATTCCAATTCCATAGTTTCATGACTCTATTTTTCTGCTTAATACAAGCAGAAGCAATATTTAAAGTCAACTTGAAGAATTTGGTATACACAGGGATTGTATATTTGTATAGGGGAACATCTGAAAGAAAGGATGAGCATGAGCTCTATGATTTTGATAACGTAAAACTACTTTTAGCCAACATCTATAACATGCTCCTGACATCTCAAAGAATGACTTAAAATCTGTTCTCTAATAAAATGTTTATTTTTTTTATAAACTGACAGATGAATCTTACGACTTAACTGGCTTGTCATGGCAGAGAGTTTTCTCCATGGTATGGATATATGATCTAAAAGGATATTCCGTTGACTACTTTGAGGAAATATATAGCTAACACTTAGGCAATGTGTATTTCTGATCTATGTTTGAACATTGTAAGGTTTTATTTAGATTTCAGAGATATTAATGTGGACTCAGTAGCGCTTATTGATATTAGAAACCTAAAAAAAAAACCAATTGGAAAATGCGGTTACTTATTTAGGGTCTAAGCTAGTGGATTTGTAAGAGAAACTGACCAAACCAAGGTGAGCTAGAAATCATCGATTATAACAAAGAGGTAAAAGTATGCCTTACCCTTCTCTGTTACTTTTTTTGAGCATCTTTTATGTACCAGACATTGTTTTATTAGTTAATGGTTATTATTTTCATTGTATAAAGTCAATATTAGACTAAATATAAACCATAGTATTTAATGCAAGGAAATGTGATATTGCTCATGGCCCCTGGGCACTGACTGTTTGCTCTCTCTAGATGATGACATGGCCTAGGTGTCATTGAGTTTGGTTTGCAAACCAAAAGATGTGACACTTACTGTTAATCTGAAGCATGTAGATTGTAAACTTAAGATTTTTCTGGAATGATTCTATACAATGGTATATAAAAGTGCAGCGCTGCAAAATGAAATGAGCTTTACGGGTCTGGTTGCATGTCATTATAGGCAGTTATGAGCCCCCTCTGGGGTGCTGGGGAGCAGGAGAAGCTGCTACGAGATCTACTCCTATCCTGTTACCTTGCTTCTGATAAAATTCCTCTTGCTTAGTATTTAAATTGGGAGCGTAACTTTGCTGTGTCTGCATGTGTTTGTGAGCATATGTACGAGTACTTCCGTATGCGGGATATGTGTGTGGTGGAGTCTGCACATGTGCACAGCTTTGTGTGTGAAGGAATGTGGTCTCTATATTGTATATGGGTGATATGTGCATGCCCCCATGGGTAGGTATGTGTGTGGTCTTTCTCTTCCAATTCATGATCTAATTTATTTTTGTTAAATATCTACTTTTCTATCTTATAAATAATTGCTTTATCCTTTTATAACTCCTGCAGCCCCTTTTCTAGAGCATTAACTTTTCCTCTCCTTTTTGTCCATTTTTTTCTGCTTATTACCAGTTAAACTATAAGATAAAAGAAGGAAAATTCAAACCAATTCACAGAGCATCTTCTATGCATGTAAATACACAGACTAATAAACGCTCTGTTCTCATTGTATAACTGACTGTCCTATAGATTTAACAGACAGTGGGGCAGGTGTTTGTCAGATTTGATTCAGAATTGGGAAGTGATTTTGACAAATTTTAAGCTACTATAATAAATATTAAAAAGTCATCCTTGATTTTTTTCTTGAAGATTTATTTTCTATTTCTTGCCTTCAGTGACTGCTAATTATAGTTATTGCGATATTCGTTTTTAAGCAGTAGCAAGAGAGGAAGAAAAATCAAATATCAGACTTATTTAATGCATTGTATGCCCAAAGGTATGGCAAGAGTTAGCATCAAGTGTCAGTCATTAAACAGAGCAAGAAAGCCTCCTCTGATCTATCCCTGAATCTTGAATTGGAATGCATGAAAAGCAGTAGAATGTCAGTATGCAACCCCTCAAAGTTCAGAAACAATAGAGAAATTGGAGGTTTTCTTAGGATTGATGAGGGTAATACTGAAGAGATAAAACGGAAGACACTAGTACATTAGCAGGAGAATGGATAGTAAGTGGTGCTTATGCAGGGAGTAGTTAGTTCCTATTAGGAACGCTGGTGTAAATTAGCACTATCAGTCTCATAGACACCAAAGAGAAAACATACACACATACACACACGCCCACTCACACATGCATATGGTAGATTTTGCATCATTATTTAGGAATATTTTAATACATGAATTGGGAGATAAATTCTTTTTTCTTCTGACTTAATTTGTTATATTATAAAAACATATTGAAAAGTCTTATATAAAACTTACCTGAAATAGTTATTTTTTCAAATAAATTTCTTCGTTGAAAGAAAATATGCTTATATGAAATACTCTGTGAGAGATTAAATCATCACATTTTTATTTATATCTTTGGCCTGCTTTCCGTCTTGCCTTTCTTCCTGTCCTTAAGTCCTTTTTTCTCTCATTTCTCCTTCCCCTACCTGCTGTATTCCTTTCTTCTTTTTTTCTTCAAATATTCTCTGAGGACAGCCCTTAGTGCTGGCACAAGGTCTGGTATTATTGAATGACTGCATAGAATGATGTGCTCTGTGCTAGGCATTGTGCATAACATGCTGGATTGCTTTCTGGAATGGTGGGGGTGAGGAGTTGTCTAGATTCCAATTCTGCTGGCTACTTTTGCTCATATCCAGCAGATCGGATGGGTGCTGCATTAGAGGCGTGTTCTAGGTGCTCTGGGAATATGAGAGAGAGGGAGAAAATAACTCAGCTTAAGAAGAGGTTAGGTTGGAATGCCTGGGTAGCTCGGCGGTTAAGCGCCTGCCTTCAGCTCAGGGCATGATCCCGGAGTCCCAGGATCGAGTCTCGGGATAGAGTCTCACATCGGGCTCCCTGCATGGAGCCTGCCTCTCCCTCTGCCTGTGTCTCTGCCTCTCTCTCTCTCTTAAATAAATAAAGATCTTAAAAAAAAAAAAAAAAGAAAAGAAAAGAAAAAAAAGAAGAGGTTAGGTTAGGTAAAGTAGGGTCAAACCTTGAGCTAAAGATCTGGTGTTTGAGAGAACATCGTACTTTCTGGAATGGTGAATAGGGTGGTTTTGTGTTTCCATGGAGCTGCAGGATAACATATATGTTACTTCATCTGTTTTAGCTTTTCTTTTATTTAATCTTCCCATCTTTTTGTTTGTTATTCTCATTGTCCAGTTGTTACTTCCCATCCCAAAGGACCTCAGAGACTGATGTCAATGGGTTTTGGAACTACTGGTGATTGGACAGAAATAGACTTACTACCCATTTTCATGTTATCTAATCTTTGTGTAATATTGTAAAGTATTCTCTGTGTGTGTGTCTCTTTGTCCTCTCCCCTCTGTTTATTCATGTATATTGAGTGACTAGGATGGAGACCTTTGGTTTCTATGGAGACCTGGGAAAAGACTGCACAGACTGGAATGTCGTTAAAGGCCAAAGACACCATGAGCTAGGGTCCTAGTAGGAAATAGAAAATAGCTATGTATATATTTCCTACAGAGTTTTCTGGGGTATAGACTTCTGGTTTCAAAAATATTATTATGCTTCTGCTTCAGGCAAGTATTGCCTGGGTAAGCTTCATCTCAAAAATTCTTCAAGGGCATCGACAGGCAAATTCTCCAGCTGCCTTCTCCTCCAATAAAGTCCAAAGATAAACTAGCAGTGGTAGAAATGAAGCCATCTTTTCACATGATGCTTGCCAAAGGAACATATTTTAGCACAAGAAAATCCATAATTCATTTCTGAATCGGGAGTCTCTAAATGGTCTCCCAAAGTAAGATGGAATGCAAAGAATAGATACCAGATTTGTGAGGTTAAAGAGGTACTGCTATACAAACTGTGAAGTGCTATGCAAATCCAAAAAATATTACTATCATTTTCGATAACTAATAGTCAAGCATGATTAGAGAGATAGAAGTAATTATTATTGTCTTGGACAAGTGACTTAACCTTTCAGAGTCTTACTTTCCTCTTCTGTAAAATGAAGTAATGACATCTACCTCATAGAATAGGCAAAATTAAAGATAGCCTGTAAAGTCCGCTATGCACAGAGCTTGATAAACAGCAGGAATTTAATAATTTAATAATGATAATTATCTTATTATTATAACAGACATTTTTAACCATCCACAATTTTAGAAAAATTGGAAAAAAGACACCTTTTAAATTCTACAAATAAATGCTTGCCATTCAAGCTATTTGGGATTCCAGGTGTTCAAAAAATGAGACAATACCTATGATTTTATATTTCAAGATTCAGTGAGCATGGAGGATTTCTAAGAGTGAAGTTTAAACCTTTGAAGAATAAGAGATGCATTGGAATGTCTGGAAAAATAAAACAAGGAGGAGAAGAAAAAATAACAGAAAACACAGCTCTTTTATGGCAGCTACCCAGGACAAGTGGGTGATTTTCAGAATGATAATAAGTACCCACCACCCCATGCGCAGGGCTGCTCCAACTTCATGCGCAGTGGGGAACCTTCTGTGTCCTTCAATATCAAATTGTACATGCAAGTTATTTGTAACAGAACATTGAAAAGTCAATGAAGGCAAACCTGGTAGGCAGCTACTGTCAGAAAACATCTGAATCAATAGGACACTATCAGAATAGTCTTTCCCAAGCAAAACACAAAACTGTATTAACCAAAAGCATGACAGGACTGTGAAATTTCCTCACTACAGTAACTTAAAGCAACATAGACCTTGGGAAGCAGGTTTCAGTGTCTCGCCCAACAGGCCAGAAAATAACAACAAAATGTTATGGATCATACTATTGAGGATCACCTAAGAGACGTGGAAAACCAGCATGGAAGTAAGTCCTGTAAGGTCACTATGGAATGCCCTTTCCTTTGTGAAGTTTTTCAGGCAGTGTTAAGCCACATCTACCTGCTGGCTTCCGAGAATTTCTTAAGTTCCTACTATTACATTTAATTTTAGTATGTCCATTCATCCCACTGTAATGTGAATTACTCCAGAGTAGAGACGGTGTAAGGTGGCGGAGAGAACCAGCCCTGCCCCCTGGAAGTCCTGATCTCAAAATCCAACTCTTATACTTACTAACTGTGAAAGTCACTTAATCTTTCTTATCCTCAGATTCCTTATCTGTAGAATGGTGACAAAGCTTGTCTATTAGAAGACATATACAGATACGTACATATGTATGTGTGTATCTTGCATTCAATAAATGCTAGCCATAGAACTATTAATAAGCACATAAGGAATATATATTGAAAATATGAAGGAACTTACTGATTTAAGATTCATCCAGTAATTGTTGGGAAATAATATTTCATAATGTGGATGAGAAGTTAAATGGTAGCATTAGAAAAGTTGAAGGCTATAAATTTGTATTTCCATTTTGAATCAACAATCCCCTCCCTATTATTCTATTTGTTTTTAGAGAAAAGTTGTTATATCCAAACGTCAGATAATCAAATGAAGACAGGCGGATTCTAGTCTGAGCAGTTAAGATGTGGCATATTTATGACTTAGGAACCCTAAATTACCTTAAACTCATCTATGTCTTTTGCTGATTGCTTGTACTGAGCTAGTTTTCTGTGATTAATTTATGGGTTTATGATATAAAATGAGAGGTGTCCTGGAAGCCACAAAGTTACTGCACTTCTATATTTGCATCTTTAGTTAGGGAATTCGCCAAAAAATCCACTGAAGACAACTATATCATTCAATAAATTATAGGTAAGTGGATAAACATGGAAAATGTAGTATATACATACAAAGGAATTATTGAGCCTTAAATGGATAGAAATTCTGACATATGCTACTACATTGAAAAATTATGCCAAATGAAGTAAGTGAGACACAGAATACCCATGATTTCACTTACATGAGGTATGTAGCAGAGTTAATTTCATAGAGACAGAACATAGTATAGTGATTTCCAGGGACTGTGGAGAGAGGGAATGGGGAGTTATTATTTAATAGACATGGAATTTCAGTTTGAAAAGATGAGGAAGTTCTGGGGGTGGTAATGATGGACACAACAGTGTGGTACCAATGGTAATGATCGTACAACAGTGTGAAAGTACTTAATACCACGGAACTGTACACTTAGAAATGATTAAAACGATAAATCTTACGTGTATTTTATCACAATTTAAAAAAAGGTAAAAAATAATAAATTATAATTTGTCCAAGGCTAAAGATACAGCTCTTGAAAATAAAAAGCAGTGTAATGGAGTGTTTGGGGTGTTTCACTTAAATCTAGCTTTAAGTGAAGACAAGAGAAAAGATAACTTTGGATAAAGCCAGTGCTAAAAGGGTTAAAAAGTCATCACTTTGGTTCACCTGGCATTGAGCACTTACCCTGTGTCAGGGTCTGGGATAAAAAAGATGATTTGCCGCCCATAGTGAGGGAGTTGACCGTCTGTCTCATGCAAAGAGAAACTCTTCAAACATCATTTTGGTGTAAGTCTGAGAAATTTGTGTGTTTAAGATTAGAAGTTTCAGCATTACACAGGCCCTAGTCTCCATCAGGCTCGAAAATGATAAGGTACGCTACCTTGAGGAAGTTAGTTTGCCTCTCAGAATTCCTCTTTTACAAAATATGCATTTAAACTTCTCAGAGAAATGATTTGCAAGGCATTCAGGAGGAAGTATGTGTTCAGTTCCCAGTGGCCACTGCTGTGTAGTAATACGAGGACAGAGGTACAGGCTAGTCGGGGGCCACCTGACAATTAGTCTGGCAAAATCAAGTGCAGTAGGCTGGCCCAGGCCTCATTGTGCCACCTCCAGGATTGTTGATGCCAGCCCAGAAAGAGCATGGCATTTGTCTGATCAGCACTAGTGGGGTGATAATTGAAAACATATATTTACAACCATAGTTGTAATAAAAATTAGAAGTTAAAATTTCAAGATGATTTCCTTGATCTCAGTTGTCAAACAGGATGAATGGTATAGCTGGTTGCAATGGGTTGAATGCTTGCTTGCCCCGCGTCCCCCAAACTCACACACTGAAATCCTCACACCCTTGTGATGGTGTCAGGAGGTGGGGGGTCTTTGGGAGGTGATTAGGTCGTGAGAGCAGAGGAGCCCTCGTGCATGGGATTAGTGCCCTTATAAAAGGGACCTTGGAAAGCTCTCCGGCCCTCTTTCTGCCATGTGAGGATACAATGAGGAGAAGAAACCTGCCATGTGGAAGAGGGCTCCTACCAGAACCCGGCCACATTGGGCATCCCAGCCTCAGGCTTCCAGCCGCCAGAGCTGTGAGAAGGAAATTTCTGTTGTTTATAAGCCACCCAGCCTGTTATAGTTCATTATAGCAGACTGATCTGATGAGCGCAATGGTACAGACAAAGGCATTTCCTTCATGTGGAAGGGACCTTAAATATTTTATGAGTTGATGCTTTTATGTTTGGGATATTTAAAATAAAGTTAAAATTTTTAAATATAGATAAATTATACTTAATCGTGTACTTTCAATACATTTCAAGAGAAAAAAAAAAAAAAGCACGGATAATTTCTAGCCTACTCTACCTCATGGAAAGCATCTATCACCAGCCTCACAAAAACTCCTGGGAAGGGCAGCCCGGGTGGCTCAGTGGTTTAGCACCACCTCCAGCCCAGGGCCTGATCCTGGAGACCCAGGATCAAGTCCCACATTGGGCTCCCTGCAGGGAGCCTGCTTCTCCCTCTGCCTCTCTCTCTCTCTCTCTCTCTCTCTCTCTCTGTCTCTCATGAGTAAATAAATAAAATCTTAAAAAAAAAAAACCTCCTGGGAAAACTTGTAGGTATGAAAATGAAGGCATTCTGGGCTCCTGCGTAGAGGACTGGAAGGAAATGTAAAGAGCAGTGCAGGGATGCTGCATCTAGGAGCTGCGTTCCTCTCCCCCATTATCTCCACCCATCCGACCTAAGTTCACTTCAGGCTCTCACACTGCCCTTGTCATCTGCTTATTTGGTGCAGCGAGAATGCAGGGCTGGTGGAAATACTTTGACTCAGTTCCTTTTTTTCTTAGGTGTTCCCTCAGACCAGTTATACTGAGGCATTTTGATGAAGAGAAAAATGGGGCTGCAAAATTTGAAGCCAACACCACTTTAAAGAGAAGGCGGCTGGAGACTATTTGGTGGGAAGCAGAATCACCTCAGGAAACAAGCAAAGGTTAGAAAGAGATAAGCGCGTGTGTAGAAAGCCGGGTGACCTTATTGTCCACATTTTGGGGCAGGGTCAATTGAGTATCAGCAAAAATGGAGAAGCATTTTGCCCCTGTCTTCCTCTCACTCATTCAGGCCCATCCCCAAGCCTGCAAATACTGTGATTCAGTGCAACTGTGCGTTTTCATGGGTCTGTTTTTCCAAACACTCAGAGCAAATATCTATCCTATGAAGTGGAAAGAAAAACATCTTAAAATATATCTTGTTCCGTAGCTCTTTCCCAGGTTGAGGACGCCTGTATTTTCTCCATTACTTCCACTGTCCCAATGACACATTTGGCTTTGCCTTTGTAAAATATATATTGATAATTGTGCAAATATCATAATTGGAAGTAATGGATATATTAATAGTTATACAAATATGCAAATTCATTTTTTCTAGAATTGTTAATAGACCTAATTCAGATAAATAAAAAACCTGGTATTCTATACTATAATACGCTTAAAAATATTGCCACATATGTAATGCTCTAAGATATAATTTGAGGGCATTAAGAAAATCTTCTCTAAAATTAGAAAAAAGTATTTTAAAGTCCAAAAGAGAAGGAAAATCCAAGGCTAAATCTTTCATAGTTTAAACATTACATTCCTAATAAAGAATAAATAACTTCCCAGGAGAGATTATAGCAAATCGTGTCTGTGCTAGATGCAAACATCAAATGGATAAGCAAAAACCCTGAGCAACCTGCAAAACTAGTGCTGAGAATGATTTCTTACCAGATATTTCAGACTACTGGAAATTCAGATAGTATCACTTTGGGGGTCACTGAGGAAGCAAAACAAATGCATTTGTGCATTCCTTTGGAGACATTATTTCCTTACTCTGAAACATTCCGTACCAATTCATAAACACAGGCTTTGCCAGGATTCTTTTGGAAGTGGAAAATAAAAACAATAGCAAGTTAAGTGATTTATATTAACCATAATAACGGGGAACATAAGTTACTCAAATATACAATAGAACATATACCGAACCAGATTTTTCATACTTTAGAAAAGAAAATTGTCTGCAGTTTATATTAGGATTAACTTTTTAAAAAAAATATTTTATTTTTTGAGAGAGAGAGACAGAGATAATGACCCAGATAGCCCTAGCCCAGATGAGAGGGAGAAGCAGGCTCCCTGCTGAGCAGAGAGCTGGATATGGGGCTCCACCCCAGGGTATCTGGGGCTCAATCACAGGACCCTGGTATCATGACCTGAGCAAAGGTGGGTACCCAAGGATTAAAGTTTGAAGAGGAGAAAAATGATAAGATATTTACCAGAAATTACATTTTGCTGATAGAGAAATGATTATTACTAAGACTGGGATATATTTCTATTTAGAGGCAGAACAAGATTTGACGTTAAAAGAGAGACTAGTATTTCTACTGATATTCTATGTCAGTATTATAAAGAGAATTTTTACAGTATTTTCAGAAGAATGACTCAAGCAACAAAGACAATTAAAATGATAGATATAAAACTAACAAAATAATTCAAGTACTAAAATGCAGAGAAAATTCATAAAATATTATTTATCATGGGGAAAATGGCTTTCTGAGATTTTTTGGTGAAAAATGTAAATTTTGTGATTTCAATGTCAGATATCATATACAAGTTTTATTAATTTTTTGAAAGGAGAATGTATCATTTTGCCATGCAATGGCACAAAACTATCAACTTTAAAATGGTTTATGTAATAACATATGTTACATATATTTTATTTCCAGAAGTCTGCTCACCCTACAGTTGGGTCAGGTTTATTTTTTCTGGGGAAAATGACCCCATTTGTGACTCCAAAGTAAGTAATTTCATGATAGGGGAGAAAGCCTTTTTGGTGACCTACACATCATAATATGGACTGATTCAGCCTACTTATCAGGCCATGAAGACCATCAAGATGTCTCTCAAGTCTTATTTTGACCTCTTTGAAGGGGAGTCATGCTAGACCTTATCTAATCTTAGTATTTGCTTTAAGAGGGAAGAGGTCTTCAAGGAGAGAACTCATGGCAGACCCTTCCCAGAGCATGTCTACATCTTACTGAACCAAAACCAAATTTCATCTTGCACTCAAGATTTCTAACCATCCTCTGCGTCTCTTCTTTCTTCCTTCATACTTTCTTTCCTCTATTCTTTGCAGACTTGTATATGTTTTATAATTTAAAAGAATGCCCCTTTAATATTGCAAAAGAGATATATTAATAGCAAATAACAAATTACTACTTGCTTATACTGTTATACTAACTTCTGTAATAAACACATAATCAACATGTATGGAATTCTCATATAAGGATATAAAATGTGATTTATTATCTTTGTTTTTATAGATGGGGACATTGAGGAAAAGTAGTTAAATTGTCTTTATGAGGTCATTTATCCAGTATGTGGCAGAAATAGAACTTAAACGTAGCTCTTTCAATCCACTGCCAACATTCTAAAATACAAAGAATAAATAATGCAATCTAAAATAATCACCTGGTACAGACAAATAAGTGAATAAATCAGAATGTTAGAGCAGATCAAAATTAGCATAAATTATTCAGATCGCTGAATCATTAGTTTTAACCTTTTATTAACTTTAAACTTTACATGAGGGATCCCTGGGTGGCGCAGCGGTTTAGCGCCTGCCTTTGGCCCAGGGCACGATCCTGGAGACCTGGGATCGAATCCCACGTCGGGCTCCTGGTGCATGGAGCCTGCTTCTCCCTCTGCCTATGTCTCTGCCTCTCTCTCTCTCTCTCTCTCTCTCTCTCTGTGTGACTATCATACATAAATAAAAATTAAAAAAAAAACAAATAATTATAAAAAAAAATAAATAAACTTTACATGATACATACTAAGCCATGTAGTTAGTTTTAAAGCATTTCTACTTTATCTCTTTCATAACTATACAAGTTATATTTCAGAGTCATGAGAGATGATAAAGTTTTCAGAACAAAATAAAGACATATCAATGGGAGCATCCAAATCATATTGTTCCTAGAAATAATGGATAGAATTCTATCCATTATTGTAGTAGCTAACTTTATATAGTACCTACTACCAACAAAATACTGTTATATAAACAAAGTTATTGTATATCTTGAATTCATTTGACTATCTCAATCACTCATTGAAGAAATTAAAACATCTGGAGGTCTACTAAATAGCCTTAGATCCTATAGCTGATAAGTAGTGAAGCTGGAATTTGATCACAGCGAGTGAATTATCATTCTTTACTATCCTAGGAAATATTAAGTCATGAAATCTGTTTTAGCTTTATTGTAGATAATAGTGATTGTGGAAAACCCATCTTACCCAGTGCCCAAAGAATGTGACAAGACTGTCAATCATTTGTTAAATAAAAACATAGTGATTCTGACCATGATTATCAGATGAATGTCTTAAAATATGGTCTATTACTGTAAGTCAAAGTACTATCATTATCTATATAAAGTGAACATTCTGGTATTTGTGGTTATACTAAATATAAGCTATTTGTTGACAGAGGCTGCGCTTTGTTCACTCCTGTATCTCCAACAATTGGGAAAATGTATACAGTAGGTATTCAATAGCAACTATAGCATAAAGAATAAAGAAACAAATGTATTTCCAAAGTAGTATCAAAGATTTTAAAGGAAATAAGTCCAGATAATGTAGTAAGCATAAAAAAATCTAGGAAACATAAATTGTGAGCATTCATTTTGTGGTAATATGCTTTACAACCAAATAAATATAATTCTGTTCCTTTAGGTGACCTTTTATACTTATGGCTATTATCCATTTCAACTTTGCTCCTACTTTTTCTATCTAAAGATAGTTGTCTTTAGTAATTAAATTCTCCTACCCTGGTTTAATTTTACCATCTGAAGAACAAATTTTCATGATTCAATTTCATGTTTATTGATGATAAGTGATAAAAGTGATTTTGTATGTGCATCAATGGCATTTTAAAAAGATCAATTTTTTACTTCCGTTTCTTCTCACCAGACCATCATTCATGCATGAAAATACACCATGCCTTGCCTTCACTAGTTGTGATGTGTTTAGTTAAGAGTGAAAACCAGAAAGGAGTAATCAGACCTGGGTCCAAATGGTAACCGTTGCTTACTGATTAGACTAACTTTATAAAGCTTTTGTTTCTCCTTTTCATTTATCTACAAAACTGTGATAACATAGGAAATGTTCCTTTGATAATAAAATGAAATGTCATTATATAATTAGTAGAGCAACTGACATGGACAAAGAACCCTATAAATGTACCCTTTTCTTTACTAACTCTCCTTATTTTATATAAGAACTCCTCTTAGGCCTATGGGTGAGAAAGCTAATCGGGATGAAGGGCAAATTACAAATTCAAGGAAAAGGGACTTTTTTCTTTTCCTGGAAGACCATTATTGTCTACAACTGATAGCAATCAACAATTTTGGTTTCATCATCAATGCACTGTTGTAAAATAATATATTGGATTCCCAAAACAGCAAAGGCAAATTTTCATAGAAAAAGAATTTCTTTTTATAGTAATATAAGGTTTTCATAATCACATAATAACCAAAATTTATAATAAACATCACTCTACTCCTGTATCTAAAGTATGTCAGAAAGTCTTAGAAAGTGGACTTGGCGATTATTTTTTCCCACTAGCCAGATAAGAAAACAGAGAATCAGAGAGGTAATTGCTTAACTATTGTTGATGGCAGATTGTATGTGTGTATTATTCTTGCATATTATTTTTATTATATGGTAGTTTTTTAGTTGTGTGATCTCCCCCTATACTCCAGGACTCCTCACTGTGAAAGAGGGAGTTGGGTGAAGCCAAGACTTGAACTCAGATTCTCTCTGTGATAGAATTCTTTCCACTATAAACATCATTCTAATGAGCTGTATCAAAATGCAGTTTTAGGCAGATAGAGAGAGGACAAAATTTGATTAGTGTTTTGGTTGAAAAAAATTAAGTTTTGGGAATAAGTTTCTTGAACCAATCTGAGACCCTCAGTTTTTATAGAAGTACTTTCAGTTGATATGGCAGGGAAAAAAAAGTTGGTGGTTAATTAAGCCAGAATTTTTCTTGACTCTGTCACTAGATACTAGGAGAGCTTGGATAAATATGTTGACTTATCTGGCCCTTTATAAATGAAGATGTAAGAGGAGGTAATGTCTGTAAAATGAATATACTACACTAGATAGATTTTTTTCTTAACTCCATGCTACTATTACACACACACATCTATACTTTTTGATTATAAGAACTTGTTACTTCAAATAGAGAATGGTTTGACTTACTGAAACTTATGAGGGACATTTGCAAATAATATTTATTTACTAGTGAATCACAAAACACTTCCCTAGTTAAAATCTGTTTTCTCTTAGGACATTTCTTCTGAAAACTTCTTGTTTTATTTGGTGTGCCAGGAAAGAGAAGCTGTTAATGATGATCATACTTTCATGTAAGAACATCAACTCTCAGTAGTATTTAAAGAGGTTTGGTAGGTCTAAGATAATGTGAATAGTTTCAGAGAAGCATGCCTGAGCATCTGAATTTTTTTTAATGTGTCGTTGTTATTATTATTATCTAGTGTATTCAGTTTATAGAGAACTGACCCTTAGAGTACTTGAAAGTACCACTGAGCGTTCAGTCATCGAGAGAAAAATTATTATTTTAAAATACAATTTTTAATGGTCCGTTCATTATATTTCTTAGCTTTCTTAAGCAAAAAAAAAAAAGGAACTTTTGTGAAATATAAGTGCAATGTGCTCCAAAGATCATTTGTAATATTCTAATCAGTTACCAAATTGTTGTTAAGCTTTAGGCTTTGAGGCCGACTTACAGGTTTATATGCTTTCCTATGCTAAAAAATTTTAATTAAGAAGACTTAATTTTAATACAAATCATAAAACTCATTTATTATTCATGAGCTTGCAACACACACATATTCTTTAAAGACAAGAAAAATAGTCACTGTGTTATCTCCAATGTCTTCACGTTATATCATACTTCATAGTATGTACTGATACATCTAATTCATGAACTCTTTGGAAGATGCGACCTGTATTAAGGTACTTAAAATGTTTTGACAATGTCATTTTAACTCAGTATTTCTCTTCATAAATATTTTATAAAGTCATTAAGGCACGAAATACACTTTTAAGTTTGGGCTTGAGTTAGTCATTTTTCCTAACAGTTATTTATGAATCATTTACCATGTTCTTGTTAAATAAAAGACAAAGGCTAAAACGAAAAACTACCACAAAGCACAAAACACAACAGAAAATGCATGGTTTCTTCCTTGGAAATATATATATCATTTTCTCTAGGATTATTCCAAATGAGCAGAAGACCTCATTACTTGAATCAATTTTCTCTAAACGATGCCATACTAAATCCTATTTTAATATAATTATGTAAAGTACAATTCAAACAACTTCTATATGTCACACTTGAATAATGGACAAAATCATTTAAGGACAGATCAGAAAAACAGCCACTGATCGCTGTTCACAATGAAATTATAAGATGACTAAGAAATTGTGAGGGGGTATGGTAAATATTATCTGGGTCTTGTATAAAGTATGTAAAACAAATATGTATGATTCTATCACTCAAAAATTCAACTTGGAAGTGAATTTGCAAACCTTTCAAGACAACCAGGCCGTTAAAGTGATACAACATGGTTCATCAACATGAACTTTTCTACCTTTATTATTTTTGATAGTCACACATTTAAAATTTGTAACTGTTTGCACTAGGAAATCATTATAATGTTACCAATTCTGCCATAAAGAATGATAGCAAAAAATTTTAACTGTGTTTCACAAAGACATATTTAGGTAAACAATCATTACTATTAATTAATAGCTATGTAAGGACATACATGTCATAGTTAAGTTGTAAGAAGATTAGGAAGAAATGTACTAATGAGATTAAACTATAGACGTAAAGCCTACAGATGGTTGCCTTTTTTTATTTAATAATTCTAATTTAATGACTATAAACAAAAGTATCTTGATTTTGTTTCAGAATTTGCTCAAAATGAATAAATTTTCTGGCACATACAGAGAACGTGAGGCACTTTGATAAAATTTTACCTAATTTTTTCTTCTTTTGAATTTGGAATGATCAAATGCTAGTCAAAAGATATGGTGGGGCCAACATAAACATTTCTGTCTCATAGGTGTATCCCAAGGATTACCTGGGCCTCTTATTTAAGAGGATTATAGGATAAATGATTTTCAGTTGACTCCAGTAAATTGGGATTGAGTTTTAGAAGGCTCCACTTGCTTGCTATATTAATCTCTTATCTTAGAAAATAGAAAGGTGAATATTTCTGTAACAGAAATTTGTAGGATCCTCTCATTTTGTGCAAGCTCTAGTAATATTATTGTATTGTGAAATACTTACTGTTCTGTTAGGAATTCTGGGGTATTCTTTCTTTCAGATTCTTTTTATCTAAAAGGAAAACAACATAGCCACTGGTGAGTTGACTGCATAGTTCAGGATCATTTCAGACTGTCATTATTATAGATGATTAATTTTATTATGTTACATGTCTACTTAAAAATCTTCATATATATCCAAATACAATATAATGTCATGTATGTGTATATTTAGTATCTATAGAATAAGATAGATAAATAGTTGGAGGTCTTAAATTGGTTTGAAGAGCTAGAGATGAAGTTTCTGTGAGTAGTTTATATATTGATTTTTGTTACAGGTTAATTATGCTTCCTCCTAATATAGTTTTTCAACTTGAAAAATGAAATAATACTAATCTAGGTAGACGTTGTTACAGAATATTACATTATTTATTTAAAAAGAATCATATGATTATTATTCAATTAAGTACATGGTGCCATATTTTGTATTGCTGTGATTACAGTTAACCCCTGAACAGTGTGGGAGTGAGGGGCATTGACCACCCCTTGCAATCAGAAATCTTCGTATAACTTTTCTTCTACCAAACTTGACTACTAACAGCCTTCTGTTAACCAGAAGCCTTCTCAATAACATATAAACAATTGATTAACACATATTTTTATGTTATATGCATTATATACTGCATTCTTACAATAAAGTAAACTAGAGAAAAGGAAATGTTAAGAAAATACATTGACAGTATAGTGTGTGTATATATATATATATATATATATATATATATATATATCCACAGATTTAGTGGACCCCTGCAGTCCAAACCTATGTTGTTCAAGGGTCAAGTATGTATGTGTGTGTGTGTGTGTGTGTGTGTGTGTGTGTGTGTCCCATCAGGGGTAAAGAGAAAAATAATCTCACATCACTGCATTAAAAAAAAAAAAAAGTACAATTCTAGCTTAGGGAGTAAGAAAATGAAATCCTTCCCGAGTCAATATTAGGAATTGCTTTAATGTAATAAAGATGTCAAGAATTTCTGATTTGATTTGACAAGTTAGCAACTCACAAATGAAAAATTTCACAGTGCTAGAGACAAGTGCCTTTTGATATAAGTTCTCATCAGTTTTAGTCTTCAAAAAATTTAGGTAGAATGGAAACCAAGAAAGAATGAAATATTTAAAAATAGGTTCATAATAGGCATGTTGCTCTGTTTCTAAGGGTTCTTACAGTGTCTGTTTTCAGCAGAACTACAACAATACTATAATGCTAGCAGCTCTGGCAATGGGTTCATATAGGTACTCAGCGTAAAAGATCTGAAGTGACAGCTATATTTTCAGAGCTGCATTTACTGCATCTGTTCAGTGGTTAAGCCTCCAAGGTCTGCTTTCTTTTTATTTCTGCTTGAAACTCCAACTGTTTTCTAGTAAAAGCCATTAGAAAGAGCATTGTAAGAATGCATTTAGATTTGCCTGGCCGACTCTTAAAATATGACTTTGAGCCACAATCAATTTTTGATAAGATTTCTATATATAGTTCCCGTGTGCTGACACTTTTCTTATTAAAACAAAAACTACAACCACATTCTATGAGTGTACATATTAAGGAACCAGAGTGACATAGTGCTCCTTACAGGAAATAATGGGGGTGGGTGGGGCTTGCTGAAGTAAATGGAGGTTTTCTACTAAAAAACTAAGAGAATATTTGACATTGTGTTTATTGTACATTAAGACTTACCAAGGGGCTGGCTTCCCAGAGGGATGCAGTGAAAGGATGAAACAGTTTTTGTGACTTATGAGCCATCTGCAGGAACTTGATTTCATTTTTGGATTTGATTTTTTTTTTTTTTTTGGTTTTGCCTGCACATCTATCACAAGGATGAATGGGCAAGCCTGTTCTACTCTAGGGGACAAACAACTATTTTACTTTTAATCTGTACACTGAATATGGATGCGAGTAGTATTTTTCTGGTAGCTAGTTTCTGTCTCTTGCATGTATAAACATCTTTATTTATTTAGGAAGAAAAAAGTGAAAATAGCACAGGATGATTTTGCACTTTCTGCAAACTATCTGGCTGTTCAGTAATGTAATTGGTATCAGTAGTTCTGACTCAGACAGTTTCCTGGTATTGAGACTTGGTACTTTTCATGTGTTTATGTGATACTTAAAAAAGTGTGAATCTTTTAAGGTAGATTTATGTATTTTTTACAAAATTTTTTACAAAACTCTCTCATGTTTTTTAATCCAGTTTTAGAAGCAGGCCTGATATGGGAAAAAAAGAAAATAACTGAGACTTAGGGATTACTTTGCTTGACAACAGCTAGAAATTAAACTACTGTACCTTGCAGCCCTAATCGTAACCTTTTACAGCACTAAGCAAAAGCACTGTATGCTTTAGGCATAAGTATTACAAATGCTTGACTTGTTTAGTGGGAGGAGGGCACTATCTGTATTCATTTTAAATGAATATTTAAAAATGCACAGCTGTATTTTTTTTAAAGGGGCTTAGTTTCCAGAATGACAACTAACATGTATTCAACCTTTGTTTTAAAAAATCTAAAATATTTCATCTTGATGAAAATGTTGATTTTAATGGAGCTTTTACTAACATTTCACTGAACTAAATATTTAGAGTTGGATTTAAAGTATGCAGTATGAATCCTTGCAACATGGCCATTTGTAAACATTACCTTTTTGCCCCAGGTAGACTGGGATGGCATCAAAATCCCTACCCCATGTTTTAAATCTGACAACTGCAAACTGTGGGTAAACTCAAAGTTCTTTTCCTTGGACATCTTCCAACTGAAATGCCATATCCCTAATCCTTATGCAATTTTGTTAGACATCTTTTGGCTTAAATTCTTATTCTTAGAACAGTGGTCAGCAAGTAGAGATTACTTTAAAAAGAAACACTATCCAGGTCATTAGTGACTGAGTGTAAGATTTCAAACACTAAAATAAAGCATTACGTGACAACACTTAAATGTATCACGTGATTCTGGATTAGCTCCTGGACCAATAAGACAAAAACAATTAGCTATTAAGAACACTACTGTGACAGTAGATGAAATTTGATTACGGACTCTGAATTTGACAATGGTATTAAATCAGTGGTATATTGTCTGTGTTTGATAACTGTTGTGTGTAAGAAAATGTCCTGCTTTAGGAATCATACTGAAATACATGCTAAAATACTTGGGATAGGCCACACCAGATCTCCAATTAATTCTAAATGGCTAGGAAAAAAATTATGAACTGTGTATATATAGACATATATAATAATATATATAACATATATAACAATATAGACAGAGAAAATGATACAGAACAAAATCGTACCAGTAACCCAGGTAAAGGACATATGAGAACTTCTCAGACTATCCTTGCAACCCTTTTTTGAGAGTTTTTATAAAAGAGTAAAACAATCATTACCAAAAAATGAGATTATAAAATGATCTTAAAAAAAATAAAAATAAAGTGCCATTTTTCAGTATCTTTACAAAATACTTCACTAACTGTGGCTACATTATTTTGTTCATTAAGCACAAGATTGTTACATTCTATGTACAACTATAAAAGATAGTGACATTTACCTGGAAAATGGAGAGTATTAGGCAATAAAAGAAAAGTAATGCACCAATTAATAGAGTAAACAAACAAATGTTCTATTAATAAATGCAATCACTGTTGGTACCTATGGTGCTTCTGGAAGGAACGCTAGGAAGGAAATAACAAGAGGATGGGCTTTCCTTGAAAGAAAGGTAGAAGGGCAAAATATTTTTGCCTCATATTGTGGACAAAGGGATGTTTCTATTTCTTTCTTTTTTGTATCTAACCACTGACAGCCACTTAGGAGGCCTAATTTTATAAGCCTGTCCTCATTATGATAGAAGCAAATGTTTACCAACACAGACTGGAAAAGAGGGGGACAGGGATGAAGGCTTTACTCATTTTTCTGTTGTGACACTTTATTACACAAGTCGAAACACACAAAAACATTTGTTGGCAGTCATTACAATAATGACATATTGGGTTCAACCATGTTTAACATTTTCATTATATTCAAAATAATTATTTGAGAAGGGGGGCTGATAATGAGGTGGAATGGCACTAAGTCAGGAGAGTCCGTTTGTATCTTGAAAAGGAGGATGGGAATTAATTAAATGAGAAGCTCGCGGAAGTTAATTGGGAATGAGTGAAGATAAGGACACTATCAAAGCATGAAGAAATAAAACTATTAAAATAAAAGGTATAGCAGAAACAGCACACCCAAGAGAAAATGAACCCTGCAGAATCAGGAGTGTAGAGGAGCAGAGTTATGCCTGTGAGGGCTCCTGTTGGCTTCTCACCCCTACAATAGTGCCTGCCACATGAATAAATGTTTGCTGAATGAATAATGGTATATTGACAAAAGTAAAATTTAGTGTTATATAATCCGAGTCTGCTTCTGCCTCTGTCTAATGTGTGTCTTTAGACAAATCATTTAGTCTAATTTTATCAGCTGTGAAATGAGACAGTGGAAAAAAAGGTGATTCTCCAAGGTGCCTTCCAGATCTAAATATTTCTGTATATGGTTCTGTTTATTAAAATGGGCAACTGTGAACAGTTTCGTAGAAGAGAACAGCCTTATATGAGTTTTAAATGAAGAAAAATGGGGAGAAATAGAAAACATGAATGAAAGAGCAATGCATCGATTCAAGTAATGGAAAATAAATCCCATCGAAAGAGACTTTAATATAGAAGAGAATGAAGGTGATTTATGGTTTTGTTAGAGGTGACATTTATTTGTACTATTGATACAGGCATGCAGATGTAGAGATCTTCATCTGTTCTTTTTATTATTATCAGAGTGACTTGTATACACTCCCCGCTTCCACCTTAGGCGTCCTCATGGAGACAGAAGTGTAGAACGTTCAAAAGAAGCCATAGATGGCAGGAGTTTATATAAATGTTCTTTTACCACAAATTCATAGAACTGGGACTGCCCATCTTGGAGAAAAGAAAGCTGAAGTAGCTCTTAGGATCTGTATTTAATATCATGAAGAGCAATTTAATTCAAGACCCACCTGGCACGATCTCTTATACCTCCACGAAACCTTTGATAATTAATATTGGTTTCCCCATGCATTTTCTTTTCTATAAGCTTGGTGAGCATCTACATTCTGCAAGACATAATTTAGCTTTTACTTCTACTTAATCTCATTATTTTCCTCTGTTCCATCTATGCGGAATTTGCATTGGCAACCAGAGGTGGCCATGTGCTTTGCATTTGTATTTAGGGTGGTCCTTAAGATGAGTTAGATGCTCAATAAACACCTGTCAGCCGGTGGGGGTGGGCATGATACACTTTGAGGTAAAAAAATGAACTGGAATGCTGATCAGCAGCTACCAAAAATGACTTCTTGGACATCAAGTATGGTTGGTAATCCTGGGAGTTTCTTGAGGCCCTTACCTTGTTTTTTTCTCATCAGCCTATTTCCCTAGGCATTTTGGGGAAGAGGTGCTGATGACCCATCATGGGGATGAACAGTACACTATTCTTGAAATAGAAAGGTCTAGTCAAGTAGCCTGAAGGCATGGGAAGCTGTAACCTGAAATAAGCTTATCACTTAGGTCTGACCCACAGCAGAGGTGAGCATGTGCCACTTGCTCAGCTTTGTCAGATCAGAGCGGAATATTTCTTATAATTCTTTATTGAAATCAAGACAACTGATTGCAATACGCTTATAAGAAAGTTGGGGTGTCAAGATGGCAAAATTAGTCCCTGTAGGAAAGAGGGGGTAGAAAAGAAAAGGAAGGTCTGAGACAGAGAAAGAGAGAGAACATGAAAGAACTAGACTATTTTCAGAGAATTTTGATTTCTGTACAAATTCTAGTACTCCCAACAACTGGAGACTGTGAATATTTATAGATTTACTATACTTTATAGATAAAGTAGATATATAATTGCTAATTTTACAAAAAGCAGAACCCAACTCAATAACTTTCCAAAGGGCTCCAAGGTAGCTATAACAACTGCACATTTCCTAGCAGGACAGAGGGTATTGGTGAAGTGACAAGCAATGAAAACAAGTTGACTCACATTTCCCAGTTTTGGAAGTTGGGTGTGGAGAGTGTAGTAGCAATTCTATTATATACACTTAAGGCTGAAGGAGAAAAATTGATTTATTTAAACCTCGGTTTGTTGCAAACTCAAGCCCAGCAAAGTGCCATTGAACAAATAAGTGGGATATTGGGCTAGGGTGTGAATATATGATAGTTCTATGACGATTCCCTCAGCTTTAGTGCTATGCTGTGTTCTGAGTTTAGTTCAGCACCATGGGAAGGTACCAAGCTGGCAGTTCAAGGCCAGCCATGACAAAACCACAACTAAGAAGCAGTCGCCGGTCTTCTCTATTTAACATCCATGTAGGGAACAATCATAGACATAAAAAAGAAAATAAGCAATTTCTTATGTCAAATTTATTCTCAAAGCATCATCTTTATCTCCTTCTAGCTGCTAAATATAGAGTATACAAATATAAACAGCAATACACATTGGTTCAGAGACAGCCTGGACCTTGACATTTACATGAAAACTGCCCTCTTCAAGATGCATGGTGGTAGGGTTGTATTTCAGGAGAAATGGAGTGATTAAAAAAATATTTATAACTGCTATTTAATAAGCTGCATTTAGCAGACTGCATAAATTTACCACATTCAGATTTACAAGGATATGGTAAAGTAGTTGTTAAAACTATTTACATATGAACAAACTCAGTTCACAATTTTTTGGAGTTAGTAAGTGGTTGAGGCCAAAGTCTACCAAGATTCAGTTCTGTCTATACCTAAATCCTGTTTTCCCCTAGCAACAAAGTCTCTGTGTTGTTAGAATAAATTTTGAGAAGGTAGAAAATCTATTTTCTGGTTATTTCTCTAACACATATTAGATGTTTATCCCCTGAAGCACTTCAAAGAAGTAATCTTAATTTCTTCATCTGTAAAATGGGATAGATAACACAATAGTTACCATAAGGAAATGATTAGATTAGCCAATTTGTTGAAGTGTCTTTGGTTTCGAAAAGTAACTGAATATATCTAATCTTAGAGGAAAAGAAACCTTAAAAATAGAAGCTTATTCAAAAAATGTTCAACATGTAACCTTTTTAAAATTAGAACTTCTGGAACCTGAATATCATTATTCCTATATTAAACAAAAGAATCCCAAATCAACCTCACAGTATCATCTACATATGAAGGAATTAATATTATAAGACATTTGTCGTATAATTTTTAACTCTAAACATCTACATACTTCACATAAAATTATATTGGGTGAAGAAAAACTGTGAGGTCATGAAAGTCTAGAGATACATCTTCTCTTAATTAGAGCCTAAAAAATTTTTAACATTTTAAAAAGTTCTTAGATGTTGAGGAGCTGTACAAGGGAAGAAGTCCAAAGAACAGAATGGGATTTCAATTTTAAAAGAGAATATGAAGTGATTGTTTCAGAATATTAGACTCTAGATTCTCCCATCAATGGATTAAACCAAACTGATAAATTGAAAAGACCAAAGGAGGGGCAGCCTGGGTGGCTCAGCGGTTTAGCGCCGCCTTCAGCCCAGGGCCTGATCCTGGAGACCCTGGGATCAGTCCCAGGTCGGGCTCCATGCATGGAGCCTGCTTCTCCCTCTGCTTGTGTCTCTGTCTCTGTCTCTCTGTCTCTGTCTATCTCTCTCTGTGTCTCTCATGAATAAATAAATAAAATCTTAAAAAAAAAAAAAAGACCAAGGGAGATGGAGACTAAGAAATAGGTTTCCATAAGTAATAACCAACAATCTAATTCTCATTAAAGTATTATCTCTTAAAATGGCCATAAATACAATTTTATAAATCTTGTAAAATCCTAAATTAATGAAGTCAGAGAATTCAGAAGATAAAAAAAGTAAACATGTGTGAGAAAAAAATGGAGACTAGCCATCAAATCACGGGGGAATGTATAGTTACGTCCTACTACATTTTTCATTAGAGGAAGCAATTAGCATTAGATATTTAGGTGATGGTTCAATAAAATTTCAATTAAAAAACTGATATTATTTTACCTGGATTTGAAAAAGATGCTCATGTCATCCATGAAATGATATGAGGAATAGAATAAGAGCAGAATAAATGAGGCAAAACATGGGTGAGTTGTTTTCTCAGCTTTTATTCTTTAATCCTTCACTTGTCTAATGTGAAGAGCAACTAATTTTCTGACAAAAAGAATATGATCATGATTAATTTCTTAGAACAATTCCTTGGAATTGGCAAATTTCCCTGGAGGACTCCAGGCAAGGGTTAAAATGGTCAGTTCTGGACCCTTTGATAGGAAACTCAACCGAAGAAACCTACCTTCAATTTGAAATCAAAATTCATTTGGAATTACATACAATGGCAAGTGAATTTTATTGTGTTCTCAGTGCTCTCACTGTGGTATTTGCCATAGAAGCCCCTAGCATTGTAATTTCCTCTTTAGTTGTAGTTTAAGGTCGTGTCATTTTTGAAAAGAAACTGATTTCATTATAATCACTTTCATATCCTTGATACAGAGAAACAGGAAATAATCATGTAATAATTCACTTTAACAGACTTTAATGTAGTCTATGCAGTATCATCTATCACATGTGGATTTCTAACTTTACTAACAATCGAACTAAAATATCAATATAATGAAATCATTTGAATGCTAATTATATTAAGGATAGTAAACTTGGTTGGCAGAGGTTGATGGGAAGCACAGACCTTTTATTAGTCGAATGCCAATCACAGTCTTATTGCAGTACACTTGAGGTGGCCCCACATGAAGCCATCATCTATGTAATCATCTATGTAATCAGGCATCTATGTAATCAGGCAAATCACAACAAATATTTAGTTTCTCTAGTACTATTATAGGAGTTTTGCAGAATAAAAGGAAGTAGAAGAAAAGTCCCTGTCTGTAAAATCCCAATTCATAACTCTATCTCAACATTTAGTACAAAATGTTAAAGTTTGTTTTGTTGTAAACTCCATGTCAATGGAAGCTCTCCAATCTTCAGTTCATGGTACTTAGAGCATATACAGGATTTCGAAATACATATTTGTTGAACTAAACTCTAGAAGAACCCAAATCCGTCTCCTTTCTCAACACAGCATCCTCTCACTAAAACTCTACTTTGCCAGTTTGGTGGCATAGTTGTATCACGGAGCTACAATTACTTGTAGATGACTTAATGCCAAGTCTGCTCTGGGTTTTTCTATGCATGCAAAAAACTTACTTGACATCTACAGAGTGTTGAGCTATTACATGAGGCATGAAATGTTTTTAATTATCTCCTATGACATTTATTTTTTATGATTTTTATGATTTTTATTTTTTTTATTTATTTTTTATTGGTGTTCAATTTACTAACATACAGAATAACCCCCAGTGCCCGTCACCCATTCACTCCCACCCCCCGCCCTCCTCCCCCTTCTACCACCCCTAGTTCGTTTCCCAGAGTTAGCAGTCTTTACGTTCTGTTTCCCTTTCTGATATTTTTTATGATTTTTAAAAGATTTTATTTATTCACGAGAGTCATAGAGACAGAGAGAGAGAGAGGCAGAGACATAGGCAGAGGGACAAGCAGCCTCCGTGCAGGGAGCCTGATGTGGGACTCGATCCCAGGACTCCAGGATCATGCTGTGGGCCCAAGGCAGACACTTTAACTGCTGAGCCACCCAGGTGTCCCTCCTATGACATTTATTTTTTAGATCTATTTTCATAGAGGCTTACTTGGAACTTACATAATTAAATTAATTTTGTGATCCTCAGTAGAAAGGAAAAGGGGCATAGGAGACATTTTGGCAGGTAGGGGCACACTTAGACATTTCTCATGTCAGAAATGTCTGACTGCAGAATATTCTATCTTATTCTATACTATTACTTTTTCTCTCTTCCAAGTAGATAACTGCTATCCCTCAAACCTTAGCCTCTTTCCCACTGGGTACCCATTTACTTCTCTTTTAGGGTCGATGAAAAAAAGGCAGAGTTAATTTTGTGATGTGTTTAGTATGGAAGGATTAGGATTTAGGATTGTCATTTTAACAGGGAGTAAGACCTGACTGAGTTGGTGAATTAGGGATATTCAAGCCAAAAATTAACAAAAAAAAATCTCCTGAATTTTCTGTAAAGTTGTAATGGATTACACATGATCCTAAGAGTTGGTTTCTGTATCGTAGTCTTCATATTCCTATATCAGAAAGAAGCAAATGCCATGAAAATAACATGGAAGACCCACTCAACACATCATAATCTACTAAAATCTCAAATTTTGTATTATTTAAAACTGATTAGAAGTATTTGCAGGAGGTATATAAAAATTACATAGTATTTTAACAAAGGAAACTTTTCTTATTGACTACTTAAAATACACTTTTAATATGGGAGGAATAAAATAACTGTGGCATTAATAGTTAATTTCATCACAAATGATGCTAATCTGATGATTATTTCGATTAATCTCAATATTATTGAGGAAGTTAATTCTAGGTAAATAAATCGTCAAATTTTAGGTGTTTATTCTGTACTTAACTGTGCGTGTTCTATTCTTTCTGTTGTGTGTATATGTATGTACATACATATATACATACAGAATATATACACCTGTGTGCACACACCATGTAGACTTTCATGAATGAATGTATATATCACATATATCTGATAAGGAGATGGATAGGTGCTACTCATGGAGGTAAGTGTGCATTAGTGATAAGAATTGAGGCAACACCACTGGAGACAACATACACCTGAGGAAACTCAACTTGCCTTCTTTAAATCTAGTCGTTATTTATTTTTTTTTAATATTTTTTCTTTATTTATTTATGATAGTCACAGAGAGAGAGAGAGAGAGGCAGAGACACAGGCAGAGGGAGAAGCAGGCTCCATGCAGGGAGCCCGACATGGGATTCGATTCCGGGTCTCCAGGATCGCGCCCTGGGCCAAGGGCAGGCGCCAAACCACTGCGCCACCCAGGGATCCCCTCTAGTCATTATCTAAAGAAAATATAGGCACTGGTACTTGAAGACAAAGTAGAACTGACAATATCACATCACTTAATTTAAACATAAAGCTATTTAAACAACTATTTTTTAAGACTGTATTTACTTATTCGACAGAGAGAGAGAACACATGCAGGGGGAGCAGCAGGCAGAGGGAGAGGGGGCAGCAGTCTCCCCACTGAGCAAGGAGCCCCATGCAGGGCTCGATCCCAGGACCCTGAGGTCATGACCTGAGCTGAAGGCAGACACTTAACTGACTGAGCCACTCAGGCACCCTAAACAACTATTCTTTTTTCTTTTATTCTGTGAAGGCCTCACCAAAGCAACTGATGCAATTCCTTCCTAATACCTATTCAGTAACTATTTTCCTGATGGAACACTTGGAAAAGTACTTCCCAAACGTTGTTCCACATGCGAAAAAAGAGAAATCTCAAGGAATTGCTGTTCTCGATAATTCTTGAATACAGAAGATATGGTGGAGAAGGGATAATTGAATCCACTCATAACTCTTAAACAAGGAAGACTAGGATGAGTTCTCTGTGAATACAAACTAAAGCCCACTGGAGTAGCAAAAGCCCTAAGAGCATATGGTATTTGTGGGATGATCATTCTTTGCATGAGTTTTGATAGGAAGAAGTGTCTCAGTTGGAGGTACCAGTAACGGAGGAACAAACTTATGGAGGGGAAAAAAGCAATGGATGTGTTTGGGTTCTTGGTAGTCAGTCGGTATGGCAGGAAAATAATCATGGAAGGAGAGAGAAACAAGGCTGGAAAAGTAGACTGGGCTATACTGTGGACTACCTTAGAATGAGGTTGCAGAAGGTGACAAGGAGCAAATGCAAGTTTCTCAAGAGATCAGTTGAGTTTCTCAGAAGATCAAGATAGCAAAGCAATTTGGTCATGATCTTCCGGTCATAATTTACTTAACTTTGTACCACAAAAGCCTTGAATAAAATAGAGCAAAATTTGCAAGGAAAATTTTAAAAAGTGTGTTATGAAGTATATAAAGTTAACGATTTTGTTCCTTTCGTGAAAGGGTTCTTAACACTGAAATTCATGACGCATTGGAGAGAAAGACATTGCCTGACTTAAAGTCACAATATTTCCTACAGTTTGTTCTATATGGCACTGACACTCTGTACCTAAGAGGGAAAAAGAAAAGGAAACATAGACAGTGAAGCAAGTCTGACATAAAATTGAGCACCATGGCACTTAAGTGTACTAGAATTTATTGTGTTGTGGTTAGAAATCAGTGTAACATGCAGTTAAGGTAACTGTTGCATACATAGTTGAGTAAAAAAGAAGAGCTTTGGGGTACCTGGTTCAGTTGGTCAAGCATCTGCCTTCAGCTTAGGTCATGGTTCTGGAGCCCTGAAATCCTGGAATCAGGGAGCCCTGCAACCCTGCATTCCCTCTGCTCCTTCTCCCACTCGTGCTCGCGCCCTCCCTCCCTCTCTCCCTCCCTCCCTTCCTATCTCTCAATGAAATAAAATCTTTTTTCAAAAGAGGAACTTTATTTTGATAAACTAGTTGCCTATAAAATTATTTTTACTTGCAAAATGTTACTATATGACTTCTTAAAGGAACATTTGTCAACAGCTATGATCAATTAACGAACTGGCAGTTACCATGTAACCTCTCGTATTCACACTTACCATATCCATATAAAGAAAACTTCATTTAAGGTCCAGTAGCTAGAGCATAGTATTACATGCATAGAAAATATTTTAATTTCACAAGTGATGCTAAATTAATCACCAAGTCAGAAGTTGCAAATGTTTCTGAATCCGTATAGTTGGAAGAGGCGAGAGTATATGTCTGGTTTCATATTTTATTTACCTTTTCTGTTGCTCAGTTTTGAGAAGCATTCAAAAATATATTTTCTTTAGTTCTACAGTCTTCCCCAACCAATGTTAGCCACCTAATTTTATTTTTTCTTTGCTGGTTTGTACAGAGTACAACCAGCACAAGCACAGTACGCAGATTAAAAAAAAAAAAAACCCACAAAAAAACACTTTGTACTGTTGATGCTGATGTATGGAGTAATTTTCTCAGGCTTTTTCAATGCAATCTGCAAATGCATTAACAAAGGCTATAAAACAAAAACAATCTACACTACCTATAACACACAAGGGCGAAATATTGGAAAGTTTGAAAGCATAATTGATATCTGCATTAGTAGAAATTACCTAGAGATGAGAAAGTATCCTACTACCATGTAGGACTTCAAAAGCCAAGTATCTCTTGTATAGCTTCCTGAATAAGAGAGTAATGTTCCAACCACTGAACATAGGAAGAAGAAATATTTGTGACTATTGTTAACATAAAAGACTCCTTTGAAATAATGCTTTCAGAAAATCTGTAACTGTTATTATTCCAGGCTGAAAGGAAGGAACCCCTACATGTGTTTCCTATTTCTTATTCCAACTACTGTGTTGCCCCTGAGAGAAGGTCAGTGGTTAGAGTATAGTTTTTCCTTAAGGAAAAGCATAAAATCTTCCTCCAATTGCACAGTTATCATGCTGATATATTTCATTGCTTTGTAATACCATGTTCAGAAAAACAGACACGTTTTAGACCAAAAATAAGACTGTATTAGTAGCCATTAATCAGTCACACCTAAATAATGAATAGTGGGTTATACTTCTTTTGGTTTTGGGGGGAGGGTCATTGACACACTCATTTTTTTTTTTAATCTAACAAAGGTACACTGAATGGTTACCATATGACAGATGTAGTTCTAACATCCTGTGGATACAAAGGATCACAGTACACGCATGGATTTTACTCTCCTGGTGCTTATAATCTCTGCAATGAATAAGTATGCTCTAACCTTCTCTCTGGGAAAAAAGACCGAATAGCAGTTAGCTATATCCATGCTAGTTTATCTTAATGTTTTTGCACTCAGAACCTCTGAAGCATCAGGCTGGCCACAAACATGCATTACATCACCACATTTACACTTCAAATTTCAGAAGAAGGATATGAGGGGATAACGTTTAAAAGTGTGTGGTTATATATATATATATATTTTTTTTTTTTGAAGGAAAGAAACATCTGATGAGTTCTTACAAGGCCAGTAGAACACAAATAACTTTCCAGAAAGGAAACTTGAAGTGGCTTGTCAACTATTATTTTTCTGAAGTTTTCTAACACATGTTTTTATGGAGATAACCCAAGATGATAAAAGTAATCATGTATTCCTACAATATTACTTGAATAAGCAAACAATAATCTCATCTTGAAGATTTGGTGATATTCAGTATGCTGCTTTTACTCTTTTATCCCAGTGAAATCTTTTATCAGTTCATACTATGCCTATGGAAAGAAACAGGCAAGTTCAAATACCCAGGATTTTATTAGGAGATACATCTATCCCCAGAGAGGCAACCGACCATTAACACTTGGCCGGTGGTTGATGCAAATTCATGATTAAGCGTGTCTCTATTTAAAGCAAATTCAAAATACTCGGTGTGATGGTATATCTTTAACTGTTGCAACATAATTTATCTTAATAAAATTTGTGTTTTTAAATAACTCGTTTCTATTGTTCCAAGTTAAAATATCTATCATATATTGTGTTTACTACTTCTGAGAAAAAAAGGAATCCATTTTTCAGACATTTTGGATGTAATATTATTTAATCATAAATTGGCTTCATAAATTTCCTTCTATATTCTTTCAACAGAGGTTTGATACACACACACACACGCGCGCGCACACACAACTTCTTTTGGTTTTTTTTAGCCCCTCTGATATAATAGGCACTGTTTAGAGAAGTGAATATTATGGCACACAAATTCCCTACTCTCATGTAATCGATGAGAAAGTGAATCAATATAACTCCAGGTGGTAACAATGGCTATAAGGAAAAATATAGACAGGGAAGGGCTTAAAAGAATGAAGCAGGAAGCAGAAGATGTTGAAGATGAAGCATAACAGAAGATGCTATTTTAGATAAGGTGGTCAGGAAAGTTAGCTCCAGAAAGAGGTTAGAGCAGAGACCAGAGTAAAAGTGAAAAGAGCAGCTCTGTAAGGATCCAGGGAAGACCCTCCCAGGTGGAGAGCACAGTTGCCTGAGGTAGGGCAAAGCTGCTTAGGCTCAGGATATAAGAGAAGAGCAAGCACACAAGTTGCTTTAATGCAGCAACGCATTTTCCAACTATTCAGGTTAGATTGCCTTGTGAATAATTTCAAAGGGTTTATTAAAAGGTATAAAAGGAACACATCCCTAATGCTGTGTGGATTTTTAAAGAGTCTTAAATACATTCTAACAGCTAAAAACAAACAGGTAAATCAAGTGGTTTCAAGTGTTTTATTTAATATGGCTTTTTTTATTTAATTGACGAATGTCATTTTCTTATCAGGTAAAAACATGCTACGTGGATGAGAATGGGCAATGTTTTCCAGTGATCAATAGACAAATGCATTAAACATCCACAAAATGCAATTACTTCTTTCAGTCTTCAGTTCCTCATTTCTATAACCAGGACACTAGTTCCTTTGATCAGGAAATAATAGTAACTCTGTGTACTTAGAATATGTTTATAGAACAGAACTAATTCCTATTCTTCATAGATTAATAGCTTTCTTCTTTCTTGGAGGTGTTCACACAGAAGCATAAACTGCTGTGGTCAATATGTTAGAAGAGAAAAAAACCTCTAAACACCTCAAAAGGACTATTTCCTTAAAAATTATGAAAAACCAAAATAAACAATGCATAATGTGAATAAATCAAACTTTAAGATATAGGGGATCCCTGGGTGGCGCAGCGGTTTGGCGCCTGCCTTTGGCCCAGGGCGCGATCCTGGAGACCCGGGATCGAATCCCACGTCGGGCTCCCGGTGCATGGAGCCTGCTTCTCCCTCTGCCTGTGTCTCTGCCTCTCTCTCTCTCTCTCTCTCTGTGTGACTATCGTAGATAAATAAAAAAAATAAAAAAAACCTTTAAGATATAATTCTTTACTATAATATAGTATAGTAATAATATTATGCATTTGTATTTCAAGGGCCTTTTAAAATACCTACCTAGGTTTTCTTATTTATATTGAGGAGGAAGATTTCATTTTGATGCAGCTGTGCCCTCATATGTAGACATAAGTGACTTCTCTTTAGCAAAAACAAAGTTTCCAAAAATGTATGTGTGCATCTGTATTACCAACCTTTTCAAAAAGACACTTATACAAGTAGTATGTAGTATTAAAAAAAAAAAAGCTGTGTTAGTGTTGGTTTTTTTTTTTTTATCATTTCTTACCACTTAAAAGGTATCACACATACACACACACACACACACACACTCCTGTGTACACTGAAGAATAAAACACAGCATATGTACCTGTATGTAACACATACATAAATAATGCACTTATACACGATACATACATGTGTTGTATATATATGTGCATGTGTGTATATATTTGATTAAGAAATAAATTATTTTCATTCAATAATGTAAAATAATAACCAGAAGTCTGACACAAAGTGTACCTCTGATTTTTCTCTCTAGATTTATGAATTCCAAATGACATTCCCAAAGCAAGCTATTAAACTTAGTTTCTAATGATTTTAAAAATGGCTTTTAGAAACTCTAAGGTTTCAATATAATTTAAGCATCATTTCCCAGTTTCCCAGTGCTTCTATAAAGTTTAACAAGCAAATATCATTATATTTTGGCTTTTAGCTTAAGAGTTTTTAAAGTCAACTTAGAGAAAATGGAATCATGTTGATGAGACTCATGATTCCCATTGAAATAAAGTAACGATGGCTCAGATCTTTCTTTCTTTTCTTTCCTTTTTTTTTTTTTGTCTCCAAAGGACAATTCTTCTGAATTCAGACTTGAACATTTAATATATGTATCATATCCAAATAATTCCAGACAAATCAGAACTGCCTAAATGGTAAAACCATACATAGAACTTTGGATAGAAAATCAACACTCATACTTGGTGTTCACAAAAATTAATTAGTATATACACATGTGGACTTTAGCTTTTGAATATGAATTCAGTATGCCTGAGGAAATATTTTATAAGCATATTTTAAATATGTGTGCTCTACCTTGGAATTGACTGTCAAAAGGTCACAATAAATGCAGGATTAAGTACCCTATCTTGGAGCTATTACTAAAAAAAATCCGTAGTTAACAAGCAGGACTTCAAGAAGACAGTGCATCATCGTAGGGGAACAAAGCTGGACTAAATTCTCTGCTAGCATCATTCTCTGATCCAAATCCTTTCCTTAATAACTACAGCATAAAAACTATAGCATGCGACATAATAAAACATCACTGCACCATCCCCTTGCAGAGATAATAGTTCAAGTTAAACAAGAACAACGGAACACATCCTAGAAAATAACTTGCAGGAGAGCAGGGATCTTGCCTATTTTAGTCAAATACTGTTTTCTTAGGACTTAGAAAGTATGGCACCTTATACTTTTCAGTAAAGTTGAGTGAACACATGAATAAATAAAGCAATGAATATTGAAGATAATGTTCAGGAATTTATTCCTCGTCTAGTACTTAACAATGTAGACATGCAGTTACAATTTGATTATTAAGTAAATAAATGGCTCTGCAGCTGTAGAATGGTCGCATCAATATAAGGTAGAACAAAATCCTGGCTTTGGATGACAATACCACATCCAATACAGATAATCTTGGCCACCGAGTGTGAATTATCTCTACTTGCTGACATGGCACAACCCTGGATTCTGCAGTTGATTCTAATGTTAGGCAAAGGCACAAGCAGGAGCCTAGGATCTGGGGTAAATGTTATCCTGTCCATCCTTGAATTTCCCTTGCTATTTGCTGGCCAGGTGCCCCTTTGAATCTGCTTTCCCAGAAAATAAGCCTTTGAATTGTTCTTCAGTGAATGGGTCCTTTCTATCCCCAACCTCAATTTCCTATCTTCTTTGCTAGTTATTCAAGACTGGTTTAGAGACCTGTGAATGTTCATCTGTTTGTCCTTCATACTTCCTCTCTCCATCTTTGGGAAATCATCAGTTCTTCCCCTATGTGGGGTCGGGATGCCCTTCTAGGCAGTCTTCTTGGGAGCATTTGAAAAACCTGTAGCTATAGATTAGGGAATACTATGGTATCAATGAGAAGTTGGCAGATATTGATAACAGTACTGTAGTCATATAAGAAAATGTCATATAAAAAGTCATATAAGAAAACTCCTAACTCTGGGAAACGAACAGGGTGGGGGTGGAAAGGGAGGTGGGCGGGGGGTGGCGGTGACTGAGTGATGGGCACTGAGGGGAGCACTTGATGAGATGAGCACTGGGTGTTATGCTATATGTTGGCAAATTGAACTCCAATAAAAAAATAAATTAAGAAAAAAAAAAAAGAAAACGTGCTTGTTCTTAGGGAATACACACAAGTATTTAGGGGTAAAGAGGCCTGATGTCTCTGACCTATAGGCCAATGGTTAAAGGGAACCACCTCTGTATGCATGTGCATGGAGAGAGGGACGGATAGAGACAGAGGAAGAGGGAATGATAAAGCAAATGCACAATGTTATATAAATTATCGCAGAATCTTGGCAGAATGTATAGGAGTTTTTTACACTATTGTAACTTTTCTGTAGGAGCGGAGTAATATAATTAGGCTATAATAGACTATTTTGAATTATAAAACCCATCATAAAAATTTTAGAAGTTACTAGCAATAACTACTCAAGGTTGTGTCATTAATATTTGATCCCAAAGGAAGCGCTCACCATACTTGGCCCTGTTGACCTCTGTGAGTCCTCTCATGAAGCCTCTTTTTCAAGTTCCTCCACTTGAGGGCTGAGCCAGTCACAATATCCTGCTTTTGGGCTTTTCCTGCTTAGGTCAGGCATCAGCTGCAGGGCCCCCGAGACTCTGTATGTCATAGACGAGGATCTCCAGGTGGCCTCCCTAAGCTGCCATTCTCCAGGTTTCTTGGGAGAGGGATGCTCTCTTCATCTCTCCCCGATAAAAGACTCAGAGCGTACGGAGAAGTATGTTTAAAGAAATTCTTTAACAAGCTGGCTTCTCCAACTTCTACCCTTTATGTCATCCAGGTAGGAGAGAGGTTGTCAAACCAACTTTAAAAATTGCTTTTAAAAGTCCTGCGTAGATTCCAGCCTCTCACTTTGGAAGGTACAGGTTTTATCACTTGTCATTTCCTTCCTGGCCTTTGAGGCCCTTGCTGAAACTAAGTCAAAAGTTAGATTTAAATTCCTGGTTATAGTGATAATTCATAACTCATGACCTCCAAGTAATGAACTAATTATGGATTTCTCTCTAGAATAAGCTACATTTAAAAATGACAGGACAGCAAGGTTTATCTAAACGTTATTTCTAGTATTAAGGTTGATGTACACATAGGTTTTCTTAGTTTAGAAAGACAGATCCTGGGCCATTTTGCTGTATATTGTAGCTCCCAATTTTGCTCCGTGAAGAAGGGTCATCTAGCATGGTGGTTCTCAAACGTTTCGGTTCTGGAACTCTTCTACAAGCTCTTAAAAATTATTGAGAATTTCAAGATAACTTTTTTTCTAAGTTCCATCTACAGATATATAACCTATTAGAAATTAAAAATAGGAAATGTGAGACATTACTAACTTAAAACAACAGCGAACAATAAATCTATAACGTGTTAATGTAATTAACATGTTTTTTTAAAACTATATTTCAAAACAAAATAGTAGGAAGAGGGTCACTGTCTTACACATCTGCAGATCTTTTTAAACATCTGATTTAATACGAGATAGCTGGATTCTCGTGTCTGCTTCTTTAGTCAGTTTGTTGTGTTGTACTGTATCACGTATAACTTCTGGAAAACCCCCTTGTGAAACTGTTAGATAATGAAATTCAAAAAGATATTAGGAAAATAGTTTTGATCTCATAGACTTCCTAAAATGTTCTTTGGGCCTGCAGAGTCCTCACACCATGCTTTGAGAACCACTAATCTGCAAGATCAAGCATTATTATTATTTATTTTTAAGAACAAGCATTAGTTTAGGATTGATAATCCTGAGTTTGAATCCCAGGTTTGCCTCTAGATGTTTTTACGGCTTAGGTTAAATTTACCCTGTAAGGGACTAAGTATATCATTTAAGGAATAGAGATAATAACTCCTTCACGAATAATTCAATGAAATAACATAAAGCTTCTCCCAATAGTTTAGCACGAATCACTCATACTTGGTAAAAGGAAGTTTCCTATCTCTCTCTTTCTTCTGCAAAGTCACAGGCACTCATAATTACCTGGGTATTTTTAAAATTTATTATTTGAAAGAGAGAGAAAGAGAGAGAGAGAGTGAGAGTTGGGGATGCACAGAGGGAATCTGCAACAGATTCCCCCCTGAGTGTGGAGCCTGCCACAGAGCTTGAGGCGGGGCTCAACATGGGGCTTGATATGGGATCAACTCAGAGCTCCAGCTCGAGACCCAAGATCCTGACCTGAGCTGAAATCAAGAGTTGGAGGCTGGACGATTGAGCCACCCAGGAGTCCCCATAATTACATTGTTAATGTCTGTGTGGATTGGTTTGTGAACTTGGTATGATTGTATCGTACCTCCCTTGTTTTCCGTGTCCTCAGTGGGGGAGAAAAAAAAACAAAAACAAAAACAAAAAATAAAACCAAACAAAAAAAACCAAACTGATACAGGAAGCTGTTCTGTAAGGTCAGCAACAGTGACAAAAGACAGTGATTTGAAGAGGTTTTGAAAAAAGTAAAAGGGACACTGAATTATAAGCAATGCACTTATTTTGGCAGCAGAATGCAAATAAAGTATGCTGCTTAGACAAAATTCAACTCTTTGAAAGATAAGATAAAAACATGAGTTATGCTAAATTATTTCTTTTAGAAGCCTAGGTGTGGGTACTCTAAATCGTCTCAGCCCCTGATTCTTGTTGTGAAGTTATACAGCACACAGAAAGGTCAAATCCTTTTCTAGGAGGCAGATGATGGCACTCTGTGCTTCCATCACTAGCTGCCTTTCTGATTTGGAGAAAAATCAACCTCTTGGAACAGCAGTTTTCATCCTTATAATGATTCTTAGAGGGTTTAGGTGCTCATCCTTTCAGTTCCCAAATCTCTAAAATAATCATTGGAGTTTTTACCAGAAAAGAGGTATTTGCAACGTGCTGGGCTCTTCTCATCACCACGAATATAGGCACGGTGCTAACTGCAGGCCAGTGCCCAGGGGGCAGGAGGAGGGACCTGGATAAAGCCCCTTCTCCACACAAAGGAAAAGCAACCAGTATTAGAAAAACTCACCATAGGAAGAAAAATTTCCTATCTTATACCTCATGAGAGAGTCTCTGCTGTTTAGCTCTGTTTTTTTCTTCTTGGGAGTCCCAAACCAATTTTCTGACACAGTTGTCTCTTGGCTAAACGGGCATCCTGCTGCCGGCATGAGCCCGTGAAGCATGAGCCCTACAGAACAGTCCCTCTAACTAGGGCCTGCGTGCACTTGCAGGGATGTTGCTGTAGTTGCAAGAAGCTTTGCTACAGGCTGCTTTCCTTTCTGATGTTGGCTTGCTAGAACTATCAGAAAAAAGACATTTATCAAGAGTGGAGCGTAGAGAGATTCAATGGGGCCAGAGAAGCAATGGTTTACAGATGCAGTGATAGGAAAAGTCAAGCAGCCACCAGTGTTGACTAAGTATGGGACGACGTCAGAGTTTCTCATCTCATCAGAGTATCACTGCAAAGCCCCACCAATTCTTCACGAAGCCACTTGGAGTTGCCTGTGCAGCGCACCTTTGCTTTACTACCCATCAGGTAGCCTGGCTTAGTGCTGGCCTGAGAATTAAACACCATTAAGTTTCTCCAAAGGACTCAAATAGGAAACAATATTTGACCATTAGAATGGTGCATTGTCTTCAAAGTGTTTCCTTTTCAAAGCCCAGAAAAGCCAGATCTGTTGCTGTGGACAGGTCGCAGCAGGCAAGATGCGCAGTATAAACTCACGGATGTGTCCATCTATTTTTCTCCAGGAGTGACACAATTGGGAAAGGAATGCCAGGCACATACACTACAAAGTGGAGAAAAAAGGAACCCCACTTCTCTAAGTCCCAGCCTACAGAATGGTTTTCCATTATTTATATTCACTTTCTGCTGAGACTTTGTGTTCTGAAAAAAAGGAAAAAAGGGGAAGTTGACTTCCTATTAACAGTACGTAATATTTTCTTATTTTTTCAAGAGAGGAGGCGAAGCAGCACACACTTTTATTATCCTGACAGGGAAATGTCCTGAGTGTCCTGTTAATTGAAAGGGACAACTTCTAGGCTGAAAAATCTGTCAGGTGGTCTCGTTGCAGCAACATAATGCTAACCACAGGCTCAGACGAAATGAGTCACATTCGCAACATGCTGCCGGTTCAATTGATTTAGGGAGATAGAAATTACACTTTGGGAAATAAACTGATGATCACAGAAACATACATTAAAAATCTGCTAATTCATACTGATGAAAAACATCCTCGGTGTTTTACTTCATTTGCATATGAGGTCACAAATGCTGTTAATACCAAGGTCAGGGAAAACAAGACAGTAGGCCTTCCAAATAATTTATTTGAGATTTGAGGTGTCAGATCCTGTATTGACTTGGAATGCAGTATTCATTCTCTTGCCATATAAATTGACACTGCTTTTGTTTCTCAAAATGAGGTTTTGCATCAGCTCTCTGGGTGAGTATCCTATGTGCCGTATATTACACAAAAGCAATTTGTAGAGGTGTTGAAAGAGAAAAAATAATGTACCTTTGCATCACAGGAAACACCTACTTGTTAAATGGGTTAGGAAAATGGAAGCATTTTAATACATATAAAAATTGATTAGTATTTTGTTTACTTCATTTGCAGATTTTGCTTCTGGTTTTTCTGGTCAACAATTTTTCTCTTTCTCTGGCATAAATGGATTTTAGTCGGAAAAAAATGCTGTACGTTGTTTCCACACTTCTAAAAAACAAAAATTAAAAACCAAACAAAAAACCCAAGTGGTATTTTGCCTAACAAAGTTAAAAGCAACTAACTAACCTAATACCAACAGGATAGATGAATCATTAAAAAAATTCTTTCCTGTTGGCTACTTTTGATCATTACATCTCTACAAGGTACCGACTATGTTTGCATTTATGATACTGATCATCACCATATACAGTAATTTGTGTAGCCACAGCCTCTGTGAGTGTTGTATTATAATTCTGGGATGGCTGGTGGTAATTCAAACGGGTTATCTTTTGGTTAACTTAATTGGGATTCAAATTTCCGCGGTAGTTTTAAACAGTTACCCCCAAATTAAATTATTTTAAGAAAGATATTAAAAGAATGCATGTTAATGAAATATCATGCCCACAGATTTATAAGCCATGAGATCAAGTTGTGCTGTCTTTATTTTGACTGCATTTCTCTCCCCATTAGACTTTTAGACCATAGTCAACAATCTGTACCTCCAGATGTAGTTTGATATAAGACAGGGGCTCAAAAAAACTGCCTACTGAATGAATAAAGGAGTGAGCAAGATAGAAAGGAATATAAATTTGAGGTATAGCAACTCAATTCAACTGATACATGTTCTGTTTTCAATAAACATTTGCAAATAGCTACCATTTACAAAGTGCTTGTTATATGCTGAGAAGAACATAAAGCATCTTACCTTCGTTGTTTCATTTAATCCCCAAAATAACTGTATGAGGGGGTATTATTATCCCATCTTAATGATAATAGGGACACCTGGGTGGCTCAGTTGGTTAAGCACCTGACTCTTGATTTCTGCTCAGGTCATGATCTCAGGGTCATGAGATCAAGCCCCACGTTGGGCTCTGTGCTGAAAGTGGAGCCTGCTTAGGATTCTCTCTCCCCTCCTCCCAAATGACACCCTTTTCTAGCACCTTTATTTCCTCCCTAGCACTCGGCTTTCATCAAAATCTCTTACCATTTGAAATAAAGAATTTAATAGCTATAAGAAAAACCTTGAAAACCATATCTCTTTCTCTTAACCTAGAGATCCTCCTACTAATAATATAAACCTGGTCTCCTCTTCCTCTTCCATTATCCAGAGCCACCCATGCTGCATTCCTAATAAACACTAGCAATTTTCTTTCAAATAGATTCCTTTTTAACCATCCCCACTGACCTCTTCCCATTCTACCTGAACCATGGCCATGGCTTCCTTCCTAGACTCCCCATCACGAGTTTCCGATTTAGGATCCTTCTCCTGTCCACTTATTATATTGTTGTTTTATTGACAGGTTTTTTTTTTTTTATCAAAGCACAGTCCAGTCATGCCAATTGTCCAGTTAAAAATCTTCAACAGCTGCTTCCTGAAATTCCTTAGCAAAGCATATCAGGCCTTTATCAACCTAATGCCTCTACATTTTTGAACCCTTCTTCCAATATTGTCTCCCAACTCAACGTATTCTGACCATGTTGAAGTCCTCAACTCACTGTGTGTCATGATCTTTTATATTTCCCAATGCTGTGTCACACACATTGCTCACAGCCCCTCCTTATCTAGCAATTCTGTGGTTAAAAAAAAAAAAAAAAAGGAAAAAAAAAAAAAAACCTTTGCAAAACCATTAAACCATTATGGAAACCAAGTTTCCAGTGAAACTTGTACTCTTTTCTCAAACTAGCCTGTCATGCTCCTGGTTTATCTACATGCCACGGTGAGAGAGATGACCACTGCATTGTGGTTATTTGCTTACGTGCCTGATTATTTTATTAATTAGTAAGATCTTTGAAGATAACCATGCTTAGTTAATTCTGTATTCTTAACAGCACAGTTCCTGGCACAAAACAAGTGACTCGTACAGATAAGTGTGGAATGTGCATACTGTTATTTATAATATCTTTTTTTCCTGATTTGAAGTCCTACGTTCCTTGAATGTGAATATCTGATCTGAAAGGCAGAGCGGTTTCCTGGTTTCACTTACCTGTCCTGAGGTGGTTTTCTTTAACACCACTTTTGGAAGTCTTATGAAATATTATGGAGTCATTATGCTTTTCCCCTATTCCCAGCAGGGATTTTAAATAAGTCAACAAATTCTAACCGCTGGTATCTTCAAAAGGGAGTGATGGAAGTATGAGAATTGATAGGAACACAAGAAGCCCTTTGTTCATATCTGGGAGTAGATAATTGGAGAGACCAGTCTTTTGTCTCTTCAAACGTCCAAACTGATTTTAGCTAGTGTGCGGTGAAGTCTGGACCTGTGGTGGCCTCTTTCCATCGTACTACCGTATCCTTCTAATACATGTTAATAATTTTCTCAAAGCATGCTTCATTGGGAGTTGTTGAGTTGTTACAAAGTGACTAGGAGACCAAATGTAGATGTTTAAATCCTAAGCATATACAGGAACTTAACAATCACTGCCTCCTCCATGACATCATTAGGAACAGCTCTTACTCAGTTTAAAATCCATTTCAAATTAAGTTGCAGAAAGCACTGCTACCCATCCAATGCTCATGGATTTTGTAATTGAGTTTTTCCCCTTTAAGTTTATAAATATACCATGGGATAGTATTTCTGACACCGGTGCACTTAGTAAATAATTTAATTGATCTCAGTTCTGAAAAACCGACCTCTGTGTAGTTTAAGTCGCTCTCCTTTGCCAAGTTATAAATAAAAATGCAACAATGGTTTTCAGTTGAAATATAATTACAACCAGTATGACAGCATTAGAAGTGAGGACAGCTGTTTAAATAGGAACAGTTTGACTCCAAAGGAAAACATAATGCTTCTGGAAACGTACTGGAGGCAGCTTTAATTCTAGAAACAACAAGTATAAGATTAGAGCATTGAAGAGCCATGAACATATTCTTCTTAGCTGGACATAGTGTATTAGAAAATTCACTATAAGGCCCTAACTCACATGGATGTGATAGTGAAAAGATAGAACATTTTTGATGTAATTAGAGGAAAGTAACTTCTGTCTTTAATTTTGTGTTTTTTTTTTTTTCATTACATATTCTACGTAGAACAGTAACACACAAATAACAGATCTCAGCTATATTACTTGAATGTACTTTGGTGAAGGAAGAGCTATCATCTGGCCCAATTAATCTTGATTTGGGATAACTACCTGATAAATGATTTCCTGGGTAGGGAGGCATCATGGCTCACTGCACTTTGTTTTCATCTTAGATCTTCTGTGTATTCACTGTGTGACCTTGGCAAAGTCATTTAACTTCTCCTTACCTCTTTTCATTTGTAAAGTATAGCTAATCTTGGTCTACCTCACTTTGGCAAAAACAAACACTAGCACTATATATTCGATAGGTATGAACATGGAAGATTATTAATATGAAGGATAACCATGGTGGATTAAGACTATCACTGTGTCACTAAGCTCAACCTCTGAACAAACTGTCTTCACATAGAACTGTTCTGACAACTATGTACTTTGAATTTATTTAAATAGATGCTATGGTACTTATTTTGGTCCATTAGATATAGATCTGCTGGCTGTATAAAACTATAATATTATAATCTATATTGTGTGAGACTCTATAATACATACAGTTTTATTATTTTGATTTTTAGAGTGTGACTCTTCTATTCTGAACCATTAACAAGGTAGTAAGTGATATAGGTAGAAACAATATTAATCAGATAAGGAAACTCCCAGGAACAAAAGTGATGTTAATTAATATACATATTTTAAAAAAGAGGAGAAGCAAATATATTAAAAGTTAGTGACATTATTATTCAAAATGAAAGCACAAGATTACAAATATTTAAGACGGAGTAGGCCTCTGAAGAATAAGCTTATATTAGAGTACAACTTTAGCTTTGAATTTTTTAACTTAAATTTAATATGAAGTTTTTGAACATATTTTTAAAGAGAAAAAAATATTTGCACCAAATATAAGCATGACATAGAATGGTTAAAGGGAAGAAGAATTCTAAACACTATTCTAAGTGGCATCAAGTATTTGAAAGAATTGTAATCATATTTGAATGTAGATTTTAGGTTAGATTTAAGGAAAGATAAATTGTCGCTATTATGAGAGTTGTTTTTGATGAAAGTATTTGAATTGCTTTTTCACTAGATATTATCAAAAATACCCTAGATTTTTAAAACAAAATTGATAAAGGATATAATCTTATTTTCATATAAAGAAAAAAGAAATGGACTACTTAATCTCCTATATACCTTGCCAGTCCTACATTTTATAATTACGTAGGAAAAAAGTGCTTTTTCACATACTAAACCAGGACTTAATCTGAGATTTTGGTTTGTTTTCAAGAATTGGGTTGAATTGGATGCCTTATTCAGACCCCCTGGAAATGAGCCAGGTGTTGTATGGGAAAAACAGAAATAATATAATGGAATATGCCCAAGTTGATTGCAGCTGAGTAGGGGAGAAGCATTAGTGAGAAAGGACTACCACTGATACAAACAGGTGATACAGCAACATCTAATTGCAAGAAAGTTGGCTAAAACTGAGGATGCATAATGTGGTTGTAGCTCACAAACAATTCATCTCTTCTTTCCTAGTGCTTATTACTGGGTCCAGCACATAGCAAATATTAAAAATTATAAAATGAACCAGTGGAATGAACTGAAATCACAACCCTGACTCTCTCAGAGTATTTTGAACTTTTCATTCACTTCTTCAACAAATATTTATTAAGCACCTACTGTATGTAGTCAATAAAAAAAGACACATAGTTTCTATCAGTCTAATTAAGGAGATATTAAGCAAATAAATGCAAGAAAGAGTGTATAATAACACTTTAGAAAGCATTCTAAAAATAGTGTTAGATAAAAACTGACCTTGACTGAGAATTAAGGCTGGATTTTCTAAGTAGGTGAATTTTGGGCTGACATGTGAAAGATGAGTATTTAGTTGGGTTGACACGGAAGTGTCAGAGATGACTGTCTCCAGGTAGAGGAGACTGCATGAGAGAAGAGGCCCTATTACACAGAGGTGTGTGGCACATTTAATGAAACAAAGAAAGAGAAGATAGGCAGTTGAAGGAGGGTTGGGGCACATCCTATAGAGCATGGTGGGCCTCATTTAAAAAATGACTTACATCTTAAAGATGATGAGAAACCACTGGAGGAAAATTACATACTGGTCACAAGGCAAGGATAGTCTGGGAAGAGGTATGGGAAGCAGCTACAAAGTGCACTAATCTTTTCTCAGAAGGCTTAACAGGTGCCTATGGAAAACTGTCAAGTTTTGCCTACGTACCTTATAAAAATCAAGAGATGGTATGGTAATTTTGTCCCCGTTCTTTCTGAACGCAAGAGCTATACAATGTGACTTAATCCCATAGATTTCAAATAAGAGAATTGGGAAAGCCCACGTGCTTTCCTTACATATTGGAAGTTCTGCATACACTTCAATTTTTACGAACAAAGAAATGTGGTTTGCCATTTGTACATTGGAGTAGTAACTAGTCAGTTAGGCTTGAGTGGGAGACGACTTTTGAGTTGGATGTGGCCAGAAGGAAGGACATTATCCAGTTGATGAGACCAATCTTCTAAAACTTAAGTCAATATCTGATCCATCCATAGTTATCGTCATAACATATAATATTGTTCTAAAACTTTACAGCACAGTTTATCCTCGTATGCTCTCCCTACTCTTGAACCAGAATCAACTGATTTTTAAAAAATGAAAAGTCTGGGCCTCTTAATTCTAGATCCTCAAGATTCTCATGAAGCATGCTCAACAATCTGCAGATATAAAACGTGCATAGGGGATTCTCAGGAAAACCTATGTTTAGGTCTTAGGCAATGATTCCCAAGCGTTACTATATGTAAGAGTCACCATAGAGCTTATAAAATGGAAATTCCCAAGATCCACACTCGGGAAATTTAATTCAAGAGTTTTGGGGTGACTGGGCAAATATCTTTTTTAAAACGAAGCTTAGGTGAATTTTAAGTGCAAAGTTAAGAGCTATTGGGGTAAAATATTTCCTAGTTTATTTGAACTATTTCTAGGAAGATCTCTCAGAAATCATATACACCCTTATATGATAAGTTCTTCAAGGTCAGGAGCACTGTCCTTTTCAACTTTCTCTCTTCAGCACTAAGAGGGGGTTAATTATTACCATTCTTTGGATCTCAGACAAAATGTCATTGCCTCTTGACTGAATGGCATGCTCTTCTGTAGATTCACATCCCTCTGTGTAATTCCCAAATCACTCATCATACTCCTTCATAATAAAGCGGATTATTTTTATTCTAAGCTATCTATAAACTCTGGGAGACATTGTCTATTTTATGCTCAGTAGAATTGCTGATATCTAGCAAAGTACCTGGCACTTAAGAAGCCCTTAATAAAAATGCTTATTGAGTGAAAAAAACGTGCAGGAAATGTTAAATGTTTTGATTACTTGAAGACTGTGATCTCTCTTAACCTCCAGTGAAAAGATATTATTTCATTTAAGGTCTTATATTAGATCCTAAAGCAACTTTTTGGAGTACATTTAAGAAATAGACATCAAATTCTGGTAGAACTTCTCAAAAGTAATTGGCATAATGGCCCAAATCCGGCCATCTCTCACCATTTTTGCAGCCATGACCATAGTCGAAAATGCCTCTATCTTTTCCGGAAAGGGATATTGAATAGGCTTGAAAAATAGAAGCATACTCATAGGAGTAAGATGGCTCAGGAATTAGATGGGTATTAATTAAAAAGTAGGTTTAGAAGATCTAGCTTTAGAAGAAAATTGTCTTCAAAGACTGAAATAATTATATTTACAGACAAAAAGATAAACTGGCTAGATTGAGGTCTGGGGTGTGTTGGGGGGAAGAACATCGACATGATTGGCATGAAAACTGCTATCAGGACAGGAACTCTATAAACCTAAAGTATAGGAACATAGAAAGTATAATAGGTAAGACCGAAAAATCAGGATCTGAGTGTCTTGGAGGCATTTTAAGAGACACTGAAGTTGTTAATCAAGAATCCAGATTGAATGAAGAATACAGTTCAGTGGGCTGATAAGTGGGGGGTTCAAATATGGTTTCATATCAAGAAGAGCAGCAAAAGTAAGAGCTTCGTGAAAGACAGTAGTCGGGAAAGTTATTACAGATAACCATCCGTGGTATGAACACATAACAAGACGTCATTTGGGGAGGAGAGTTTGTTCATAATGCAATGGAGGATTCCATGACAGGCAACCAAAGTGAAGACAGGACGTGATGTGGATACATGTGAGTTATTCCTCACTTTTTATTTTCTGAGAGAAGTGAGGGACATCTAGTCTAATCTTGAACTAAGACTGAGAAAAAAAAATAACATTCAATTTGTTTCTGTCCAATTTTCATCTTGTCATGGTCTCTTTTCAATTCTAATTCTATTGATTTTTTCACCTCTTTCTCTATTGTACTAGAAAAATATTGAAAGAACAGGATAAAAAAAACATTAACCTGCAGTAATAGGAATGGCATAGTATTCATCTAGCAATAAAAAGAAACGCATAACACCTCTGGTACAGACCTCAGACTCCACATAGCTCACACTACTTGGTTCATGGGCACTGGCAAGCAAGTTAAGAAATCTCAGAATATTATCAGAGCTCAGTATTGTAAATCCAATAGAGAGCAATGAAGGAAGGTGTCGTGAAATATAGAGGGAACACCTCCTCTGGCTAAGCTTCAAGAACCTATGGACTAAAGCACCAAATCTGGTTCGGGGAGAAAAGATGAAAATGAAAGAAAGGTAAAGAAAAGGATTAATGAAATAAATAGAATTGAGATTGATAGGAAAACAAAGAGGAGATACAGGTTAAAGCACGTGGAATTTCAACATTTTGGAAAATATAAATTTACAGTTGACCAAATTATAAAATAACTAAAATATCAACCAATTGGATTGACTTTCTTATGTCAATAGCAAAATACCTTTCAGTTAAAAGTTCGAATTGTACCTTTGTATTTATTTCAGTTCTGACTGACAGCTGGTCGATCTTAGACACACAGCCTTTAAATCTTTCTAAGTCTCGGTCTTTATCAGTAAAATGGGGATGATTATGCTACTTAACTTCATAACATATTGACACTGAATAAGTGAAGTAGAACATACGAGTGTTCATCGTGGTGCTGGGAAACAAGTAGGAACTTAATGCATGTAATTTAGTATTAATAGCTATGATTTGCTTTGTTGCCTTTTGCTAATACTCATTAATAATGAAATGTGGAGACAACCAAAGATTACTCTGGGTTTCAGGAGAAAACTGAAAGTAGGCTTGCCTACTGCCTTAGACAATCCGCAGAGTGAATGGTCTTGCATAAGTAATTGGAAATCCAAAACAAACAGAAGATCAGAGGGATCTGTATCTAAATGGTAAAGATAAAGCCACTAGGATTTGAAGTATTGATACAAGAATATACAATACATGAGTGTTAAAAGAGTTTTGTTTTTCTCATCGAAAGTACTAAAAATTCATAAAGCTTTTAAAGTACCACTTTAGATTTCACAACAGCTATCACAGAATTTGTTACAGGTAACAAAAAGAGGTAGCATCATGAAAGTTAAACATTTAATGAAAGTGAACAACTCAGATTTATAATTTGTTGCAAGGCTATGAGATGGAGTAATAATGCTCTAAGTAAATCTTGGGAGCATAAATACATAGAGAGCAAAGCCCAAACTGCTAACAGTTTTACAGTGTTTCTCCTATGGAAGAAAATTGTTCTTGAATAATGTTTTCTTGCTCAAGTAGCAGAAAAGATAAATTAATGGAGTTTTTATTGAATCCTGTTGGGACATACACAATGGGCACAGAAGGACATTAGGGAACTTGTTCACGTGGGCATTCGTTGGGGAAATAAGATGAACAAAAAACAGGCATGAACAGTAGACGATGACTCAGGAATCATTTGGAATACCTTATGCATCCAACCTACTGGTGAGCCCAGGATCCTGGAAATCATCTGTGATTTTTTTCTTTCCCTCAATCTCTGTATTATTAAAACCTACCTGTTCCACCTCAACAAAATGGTCCAAAATTGACTGCCTCTTACCATTTCCACAGCCACTGTCATGGTCCAAAACACCTTCATCTTTTCCTTAGGTGAATGCTTTAATGTCTTTACTCTTTTCCACCTACAGTCAATATGCGACCTATAGCCTACATTTTCTTGTCAACTATGAGTTTGGTTGTAATATTTCTCTGTTTAAAACATTTCACTGATTCCCTATTACAGTTGGAATTAAATCTAACCATTTCTTATGGATTATAGGATCCCATGTGTTTCGCCCCTGCCTATTTCACATTCTCCTTCTCTGTGTACTAAACTCTTCCTACTTTCTGCCCCTAGAACAAATGAAGGTCATTCCTGTCTCAGCACTCTTGCATATATGCTGAATGCTCTGCTTGGAACTCTCCCCCTGCAGTTATTCCAGTATGGTTGTTACTCTTTTTTCATTGCTATTTATTTATTTTTATTTTTTGGTTGTTACTCTAAGTTTTGACTCAGAGACTTTCTATGACCATCCTATATAAATGGCTTTCTATTTATCCTCAACTCAATACTCATTATTCCATATATGTCTGAAGGTTGTCATTACCTATACCTTTCATCCAGATATATTCCCTATCTCTGAAGCCATCTACTCCCAGAATTATTTTCTGTCTTCGCTGAGCTTTTACATGGAAAATATTTCCTTACTTTTCTAATGAGAACTGAGCCCATAGTTCTTCTATTTACTTTCTGCTCCCAAAGCCTTTTCTTGACACCGCCTAGGAGAAGAAAGTTGACATGTGGCAACAAAAAGAAGTATAAATATTATTTAGTTCCTTCTCACTATTACCAACTTGACCTTGCACTACCCTCTCAGTTCAGATGATCTGTTAACTTAAGAGGAAGAGAACTCTAGAAGTTGGGACAAAGAGGTTCCTAGGACATCAAGTTATTGTAATACTGTCACTGCTATAATAAGATGGTTAGTGGCTCTGGGGCTGGTCCAGACATTAATTTCCTATTAATATTAATAAAGCTGATATAAAAAACACATAACAATCACATAAAACATGATCCCCAATAGTTCCATCTGTCAAATGACTAACTTACACATAAACTTATAAAATACATCTTAATTTTAATTTCATGACTACCTGAGTTAATTGTGAGCTGTAGAAATACAGAGGACAGGGAGGTCATCATGGCCTGGAGTAATTAAAGAAGCATTTGGAGGAGGAGGAGGGACTTGAGATGGGCCTTGAATTACTGTTGGATTTAAATAGCTACTATACTTAGTCACATAATTTCCCCTCACCTAATTTTGAGGGGAAATTTGCATCTCCTCTCTGCCCAGTTTCTCCTGGCTGGCTGCCATGCCTGTCAACAGCAGCAGCCCTTTAGCTGAAAAATGGCCAACAAGGTAACCATGAATAATTTCAGGCTGAAAACATTTAAAACTTCCACAGATTGAAATGCTTATGGGAAGAAGAACACCTTCCCATTAACAAAGAGTCTATTTGTATGGATGCAAATCCTTTTCTTTTAAATTTCTCCCAGAGGTTTTAAAAATGTAAAAAGCAACAAAATAAACAGGAGCTACATATTTACTGAAGTCCATAATCAATGCAAAACATCTTAATCATTTGAAACTAAACTGTGGTTCAAGGGAATTAATCATGATAGTCCTGTGTTTTGCCATATGCTTTGACATGGCTCATCATGGAGAAAGTGGGAACTGTGTAGAAGGATTCTCCTTCTTATCCTGTTCTAGAATCAAACTTACTAAGTAAATCTCCAAAGCTTTCTGACAATGGTTTTCTGTGAATATCTGATGATCCTACATCGTACATTTTAGATAACTAAAAACAAAAGGAAAAAAATACAAACAAATAGGTTGGACAGATGTCATTTCGGGGACTCTCAGAAGATGGCACCAAATATTCATCCCTACTGACTGCCAAAAGACAAGAAAGCCAAATATCCTAGCCTGCAATGTCATCATTCTTAGTAATATGACTAGTTTTCCAAAAAAGAGCATCTGTTGCCTGGAGCTCATTCATGGTCATTGCCATATCTGCCTTTCCTTTTCCCCTCATAACAGACTCCAATTACAATTATGGAAACCACTCCTTGCAGAATAGCCACCCTTTGGCCTTGGCAGCTTTGGCCAGCTGTTGGCAAATTACTGCCTTGGCCAGTCCTAACCAAGTATTCTCTCTATGACACAGAATCTAATCTAATACTTTAATTCCCATGCTTTATATAAGTGATATTCATACATGGTCACAAGTAGACCTGCCTGAGATAGAAAATCCTAAAGTAATGAATACCATTACTTCTTCTCCAAGCTGAAACAGAAATCAGTATTTCCAGTCAGTTTAAAAATTTTGGTCTTCCCTAGAAGAGGACCTTGAGTAAGAAACTCCCGATTTTTTGTTTTGTTTTCTGTTTTGTTGTTTCTACTCAGTCATACCTTTTTGCTAGGAACTAACATGTATGATCTTTTTGCACCCCCCAAACCATACTGTCACCCATCAAAGCAAACCCATTAGAGAGAAAAAAGGCATGCAAACTGTACCCTCCAAATGGCAGTACTCCCCTAGGTACCATGAGCACTGAGGTATTTCCATGGTGGTGAGGATAGTTTGAAGATGTGAGATTGGATTGAGAGCCTCGTGAAATGCATACCTTCAGTGGGATTCATTCTCAATTTGTTTTTTTTTTTGTTTTTTTTTAAGTGAAAGCTTTTGGAACCCCTGAAGATTTCGATTCTCTTCCAGCATAGTAATTATGAACTACATGGTTAGTGTTTGTTTAACTGCCTATCTTTTTAGTTCAAAACTTCCATGTCTATGTAGGGGGCATGTTTATTTGCTCTTAAGGATCTTCCATGCTATCTCGTATATATTAATAATAATGCTAGAATATGAACAAAATAATCATCATTTCTGAAGTGCCTCCAATGGGTCATATATCTGTATTTTACGTATATTATCTCATTTAAGCAGGCTCTCTGTGAGGAGCCCGATACGGCACTCGATCCCAGGACCCTGGGATCACAATCTGAGCCCAAGGCAGACACTCAACTGCTGAGCCACCCAGGCGTCCCTATTATCTCATTTAATATATATGGTACCACAGCCCCTGTGAGATGCTATTATGAGCCTTATTTTTCCTGGGAAGAAACTGCAAATCATTGGGTTGAAATGATTTCCCTTCAATCCAGAGCTAGTAAAAGGAAAGGAAAACTAGGATGGTAATCTAGGTTTGTGTGATCTTAAAGTCTTAAAGTTTTTTGTTGTTTTTTTAAATTTCTGTGGGTTATTTTTCTTATTAATAAATACTTGTTTTATTGATTCCATCATCTGAATATTGAATAATATTAAAAGATTATTAAATGGGTTCAGATATTTTATGAGTTAATTCATGTTCCCTTTCTAAATTCTATCATTGGCCTCTAACATCTGATGTTGGCTGTGACCTTTGACACAGGTTGTTCTGCTGACCTCATCTTCTATGGCTGGGGTGAGCAAAATTAGCATAGTTATATAGGAAGCTTCTTAGCTGCTAAGATACAGAGGATCTATCAGAAAATCTTGTGGTGCCCTCACTGTAAAGATACCAGATTCTTTGTGAGATACCATCTACTAGGGTTTTCAAGGTATGTTTTAGGGAACCCTTTTTGTGGAAGGACTGTACATGTAGAGTTGAGCTTCAAGGTTTTATGTGAGTTCTTCTCTGAAAGTTTGACATTATATGAGCACATTATTCACCAAACCAGTATCATTGTTGAGAGGAAAGTTTAGAGTCAGTTACATTGATCTATTGCTTTATAACTGTGTGGCTTAGAGTAAGTTACTGAATGAATGCTTTTCTGGTCCATTTTTAAAATCTAAATATAGAAATAATGTTTGCCTCATAATGTTGTAAAATGAAATAAGGTACTTACAGGACACAAGGACATATTAGATACTTGAAAAGTTCATGTTTATATTCAATTCACATTCTTATTTCTACCCTGTAGATAGGAACAATTGCCACTATACTATTGAAATACCCCAAAACAAGAGCATCATCATTTTTTTCATCTTTAGCTCCATATCAACAAAACAAAATAGCTTACACATATGATATTACTGAAAATTTTCTGAAATACATTTAGTTATGCTCACCAAAGAAAACAATCCTACAATAATAATGACAAAATTTGTATAGAGCTCAATGTTTCCCAACATTGTTCTAAGTGCTTTTCTATCCAAATCACAGAATTAATTAGACACATAAGAAAAGTCAGTAAGAATTAGCTGAATTAGTTATGTTCTATAATTATTTAAGAGAACCTACAGTTATCACCACCTTTATGATCTGTTTACTTTTAAATGTTCAAATATATTACTCTAAGAAATTTAGATAAGTAGTAACTTTCACCATTAACAACTGTAAATCAAACAAAAGTTCAGTGAATGTAAGTATGTTTTCTTCATTATCATTTGGCATATATATCAACTACATGTGATTGTCTTCTCTTCATTAGAATATTAGGTAAAAAACAGAATTATGAGATCTGAAAGCACAGAAAATTGCATTCTTGATGACATTATCGTTACTTGGCTATTTTATTATAGTTTCTACTTATGGCAGTTTTCCCACATAATTTGTGCTTTTCGAGATGTTGGCAATTGTTATTTTAAAATTGGAAAAAGAGAAATTAATCCTTGTAGGGGAGTGAAGATTCAAACCTGGCCGATGAAAAAATATAGCTCTAACCTAACTCTAAAGCCAACATTCTTCTTTGTAGAAGAATTTCTATAGAATTATAAAAGATGAAAAGGGACTGTCCAACACACAAATTGAGAAGATGGGCTACAACACCGAAACATAAAATATGAATAGATCATAGAAATTATGAACATTTCAAATAGTCCTTTAAAGGGAAAATGAAATACACATACATATTTTAAAAATCAATTTACCTACAGAAAAATCACTATCATTCTTTGGAAAGATCTACTGTATAATATAAATTAAAGTAGGCCTTTCTTATAATAAGAAACAAGGAAGTAACAATCCCTCAATGAGACACGTTAGATCTATTTGACCTGCATGTTATTCACATCATTGAATCTCTCAAAATCTTTCAAACTTTTCAGTCATGTCTTAAACATGTGTCTTTCCATATTTACAAAAAATGAGAAAAATCTATCTTATAACCTGCAACTTTGCCATCTGGAGTCTTAAATAACATAGACATTGTAGTATTTTTAACATGGACTAGTGGCATTTGGCAAGGTCACGTGAAGGTGGGAACTCAGGTGCATTAGAAGAGTGAAAATTGAAAAGTCATTGATTGGAATTTTTCTTTCTGGGTCAGTTCTGGACCGGTAATTATTAAGGGACTAGATCTCAGGAGATGTCATGTGATAGAAATACCAAAATGTCAAGACACCAATCACTGAGTCGAGGCACTAGAATATTTAAGAGAAAAACAGGAATGGAGTGGAGTGCTTGGCTTGAATGTCCTGGCCAAATTCTAAGCGGAGAGATTGTAGTCTGCTTTTTTTAAATCCCCCTGTAGTTTCTTTTGGAGGCTGTATTCTCATTCAGTTCCTTTGTTAAATGATTTTGCCTTTTGTGTCCTGTTAAACAACTGCTGTGTTCCACTTCAGTGGTGGGTAAAGTGGTTTCTGTGTTCTGTATATAGTTTGTAACATACTCCTTGGGAGGTGAAAGGTGCTGCATAAATGAAATATCCTGTTACTCATTTTAAAAGAAAGCTACATACTGATCGTAATATAACAAATATATATATATTTTAAAGCCCAATACTATAGGCTTAATGAAATTACCTTCCAAACAAAGCAAATAAGAGTTCAAGTATTTTTTTTGTGTGGGTTTTTTTTTCTCATTTTGCCATACCTTACCCTTCTTGCATATTTTATCAACGATAGAAGGATCCCAAAAGAGTGACTCAGTGAATTTGAGATTCAAAGAATACACAGTCATTAAGCAAATGTAATGTGTTTAGTCATGCTAACCTAAATTCAAAGTTTGCATAGACATGGAATATCAATGAAATAAGCTCAGGGCAAGATTTCAGGACATCTCGGCAAATACAGCTCCAGAATGTTTTCTGTAGAACTCACTTGCTACCTAGATACCAAACCTGAGGTTCAAAAGCCAAATTTTATTCACTTGAAAAGAAATTCAAAACTGTGAATTGATAAAACATTATTCTAAGCAAAATTTCCCTCATAATAAAAAACATGACAATGAGAATAAAAGCCAAACAAGGAATAAATTCATCTTGCAGGAACCAAGTGCTTTGCTACTCCTTCTGCCAAAGAAATTTTAGCTAAAAACAAACAAGTTGTCCATAAAGAAAAATTGTAAAAATATTCAGAAAGCACATGATGTGATGACTTTTAATTTATAGTCTTTCTGCTAGGGAGAGAGCACACCGTACTGAGGTGCTTCATCCTCCATCAAATTTATTTAATCAATGCCATTTTGCCATTCTTTTTTAACCAGGAAAAGATTTATGGTAAAAATTATGTAAAATTGTTTTAATCTTTTTGAATAATATAAGGAGAAACAAAAGGTATATTTCCATCCCTTTTTAAAAATATCTGCAAATATTTCTATGTTCCCCACAGCAGCAGTTTTTCCTTAAATATTTTGGTTATTTTACCTTGAAGATTATTAAAACATAGAACATTCCTTTTTAAAAAATGATAAAACTTTTTGAAATTAACCTAAGCAAAACCTCTCAGCTAATCCAACTCCTGAAATTAATCCACGTACTCTGTTCATTTTCTTTTAAATTTGAAGTGCCCCCACCCTCCAAAAAGAAAGTTGATTCAGATAAGAAAGTTGAAGTGAAAGTGAACACTCCGGATGAACTTCTCATCATGAAAAGCAGATGATCACTTGGCACCTTTCAGTAAGAGGGTATTTTAAAATCCGAATCACTTTGTCAAAAATATTACCATCTGAAAAACAGATTTTACAATGTGCTGCTCTCTCGGGCATTATTGGCACTAAGAATAGACCATAAATGGGTAGTATGGAGTGCCTTTCAGTTCCAGTTTTTCTAAAAGCACTTCACAAAGCAATTAGTCAGATAATGGTGGTGTGCTCACTTCTCACAGCCTCTGTACTCACTAATGGCACAGACTCTTTCCAACCAAGTGAACAGGTTGGAGGGAAAGCAGAGTAACATCCTGAGTCTTCCCAATCCCAGTCCCATTCTCTCCTTAAATAACGCATTTTACTGTCTTCTTATTTATAAAATGGCTTGGAGTTAATATTTGCACTAAAAAAAACCCCAAACCCTAATTTATTGACTACTTAATCCAATTAATCAGAATCCACAATGGATGTCTTCTAGATAATCTGTGAATGATGAAATCCCAGAATGTTCTCCTGTCACTCAAGCAGGGGCTTTGTTAGTGAGATTGGAGAATTTTATTTTATATATTTAACTGAAATGAACTTTAGAATGTGTAAAGGATCTGTAAAATGTCACCGTTTTAGACTATCAAATGGAACATGTGAAATAGAGGAATCTGAGTATCATACTGGCAGCTTTTAGTGATTGCAAAGGTTAAACGGGAACTGTCCTGTCCTGGAGCATCCCAAACTTACTGTGATTTTTCACCATGATGGTATATGAATTAAGATGTAGACCATAGTGGCACTCTGCCTATAGAAAAAGGATCCCATGGGCAAATACTTGGAAGTATGACCTTTTGGATATTTTTTTAGAGGTGGAGGGAGGAGCAAAGGAAGAGAGAGAGAGAAAGAGAGAGAAAGAGAGAGAGAGAATCTTAATTAAGCAGGAGCCACACTCAGCACAGACCCTGACCTAGGGTTTGATCTCATAACCCTGAGATCAAGACGTGAACAGAAATCGAGTTGGACATTTAACAGAGCCACCCAGGCGCCCCTGACCCTTTGGCATTCTCTAAAAGATACTGTTCAGTTACTTAATTTATTCGAAATAATTTCTGTTGACAATTTGATTAAGATGGATTTCTATTGTTTACTATTTTCAAGTAAAGATATATTTGGGAATTTAAACTGGCATTGCTTGGAGTGTAAATAGACATCTGTGCAATTGACATTGATATAAAGGGTAAACCACTTGGCCCAATAACAATATTCAGTTCATGAAAAGATGATGACAAAATGTTTTGAAAACAAAATACTGATTAGAGTCTTTTGGCCCCGGGTGAGTTTTGTAAGTAAGAAATTATTAGGCAATCCAGCTTCAGACTCGATAGCTTCAGTTGTAGAGACAAAGTATACATTTCCTTTAAGGATAGTTTTATACACCCAACATAAGGAAGTGGGAAGGCAGTTCTAAAGGCAGTTCTAAAGTGGGAAGGCAGTGATTTTTTAAAATACTATCTATGTTCAAAAGCAAGAGAGGTATTTTGTTTCCCTGGAGTAAGTTTACAATTTTTCATCTTTCCACTGCTTACCTGGAAAAGAAAAATAGCACTCTACATCCCATTTTGCTTGCATCTGAATCACAGTTTAGTAATGGTGAATTAGTTTTGAATTGCTTTTGAAATATATCCTGTCTTCTATTTTTAACATACCCCAATCCAATTTAATATAATCTGATCTAATATCTGTAATGCCTGCATTTATTACACATTCCAGTCATTTTGTATGTTTCTACTAACCTCAAGAAGAACCTTTAAAAAATGTCAGCATTTCTCAGTATGAAATACCCAGTTGTATAATCAAAACCCTGGCACCTATTAAGTGCAAGTGCTTATTTAAAATGTGTGGTGATTAGAACCTTTGCTCTCAAATCACATCTTGTTGAAGTTAATGAATTCTTTGTGGGAATATTAACCAGATTCTACATTTCACTGATGATCCCATCCCCCCTTCTCACTAACATATTGAATACATTAACTACTGACAGTGAATGATTCCTGAAAAAACCTCTAGTATAGTGGACAACGTATTGCATTGGGCCCTGCACTACACATCCCTTTCATTTCTGTTACACATAATTTCAAATTCTGAGTATGAGATGCTCTTAGCTCTGGTTGCTATTAAGCATATATGTCCAACAAACAAAAATTTTAATCCAAAATAAACTATCTGGTGTGTGGGGGTGGGGTGGGGGGGGAGGGTCCTGGCCAGCTCTGTCTGAAGAGCATGTGACTCTTGATCTCGGGTTGTGAGTTTGAGCCCCATATTGGGTGTAGAGATAACTTACATAAATAAAACTTAAAAAAATTTTTTTTTTCTCCAGGCTGGAATGACTAGAAAAGGAATGGTGATATAAATCAAAGCTGAGCTTGTCATTGGAAAGACTGTCAGAAGTAGTGTATGTCGTGGTCATTCTGCTTTTCATCAGCGCCAGTAATCTCCCATTTTTAGCCAAAAAACATAAAAACATGTTAAAGATCTAGGCTCTTTAAAAATAAAGCCCAGGAAATGAAACTCTACATACACAAAAGACTCTTCCCTTAGCAATCACACCATCGTGTTGCCTCCAAATTACTTGCTGCCCTTCTAGGGAGGTGTTACAAATGAAGGTTCCAAAACACTGGCAATCACAGCCAAGAGCATGCTAATGCTTTTGAGTCATGCTGATATTGGAAGAAAAACAGCAGGTAGGAATGTCCAAAAATTCATGGTGGATCAGAGCTTCCTATCGGAATATTTTATAGCTTATTTGTTGGTTAGTTGATTGGATGGGGAACTGAAATACCCCATACTCTGACACACAGTCGCAGAGCATTGCTGCTACAGAACGTGGATGGTAATAGCCCCAAATAGGACCTTTTTATCTCCTCATTTTATTCTATCCATCCCTTGATAAGTAAAGAATAAATATTTGTACCAATACTAAAACTCCAGGTCTTTTGCAAAATTTGATTGGATTTTGCACGTAACTCTTCATGACAACTTGTTATACTTAATCTGTCTGAGCACCAGTGTGGTGGGAGATGTGCTAAGTGCTTTCTGTCCAACAGCTGATTTATTCTCAAGACCCGTCTAATGAGAAAATTCATGTTATTACCCCAGTTTTGAAGAGAAGGACATGGAGTTCAGGGAGATTAAACAAATCAGCAGAGATTGCAGAGCTAGAAACTGGTAATGTCATGATTTGAAAGAATTCGGTCTCATGCAAGCGCCCCCATTCTCAAACCCTGTGTTAATTCTATACTGCTTCTCCACATTTCTCAAAGTTCGTGTTGTTGTTTAGACTCTGCTTCAGGACTCTCCTTTCAGCGGATTACTCAGCGCCTCTGTGTGCAGACCCTGTGCTAGGTGCTAGGTATTCATATCTCGTACATAAGACATGGCAGCTGCCTTCCAGTTGCTTCCCCTCCAGTGGCCAGGACAAAGCAAGAAACACTTTTACTTGGCAAAGAAGCTTGTTTTCAGATAAAGGATGAGGGTTCCCCTGAATTCACACAGTTAGGGTTACCTTCCAAGGAAGGTGAGTGAAATTTCTTTGTGAGATCCTGACCTCTATGCTCTTGACTCCCCAGCTCTCCCTTCTGCTAACTTAAAGGTCAGTGTCTCTAATATATCTCCAGGCTTGGTCTGAATTTCAGTATTTTCATTTCTCCCAGGTAAATGAAATAAAATGACTTCTAATTAAGGACAGCACCGGGCAAATTATAAGGAGACTAAAGGTCATTTTGGGAGTTTTCCGAGTATGCACTTTCCCCTACTTCTCCTTTTAGGTTATTATAATTCTCTGTTCCAGGGGCACCTGGGTGGCTCAGTGCTTGAGTGTCTGCCTTCGGCTTAAGTCTTGATCCTGGGGTCCTAGGATCAAGTCCCACATCAGGCTCCCCGCAGGGAGTCTGCTTCTCCCTCTGCCTGTGTCTCTGCCTTTGTGTGTGTGTGTCTCTCATGAATAAATAAATAAAATCTAAATAATAATAATAATTCTTCTGTTCCTCTCCAAGTCTATCAAAACTTATTTTTGAGCAAAGCTTTGATACAAGTCAATTTGCAAGTTGTTTTAAATTTACATCAATTGGATCTTTTCTTACCAAATGTAGACTGAAGACTCTGAGCTCTTGTAAAGTCACCTTGAGCAGCGGGGACATGGGAAATGGATAGACGTGATGGTAAGAGCCAGCCTCAGCCTCAGTTGTCTAAAATTGCTCCTTGAGGCACTTGCTCCCCCTAAATTTCCATGAGGCTACCGAGTGAGGAAACTCATTTTTTGAATATAGTGTTTTCTGGAAGACTGTCTTTGCCCCTGTGTTTCCTCTTCCTCATTCTGTCCTCACTGCATTTCTTTTTGTTCCCACTCACCCATTCACCCCAACTCCAGTCTCTCCTCACCATCTCTCTTTCCAAAACAAGGAAAGGGAAAGAGGGAAAGAAAGTGGAAGGAGACAGATTAGGGTAAAAGTCAGCTTCTGTGAAGAAAGAGGGTCATCCCAGTGTCGTGCTCCTCTTTCAATCCCTCAGAAACTCAAGAGAAAAGGAACAGATGTCTATTCTCAATATTGTTCATGGTCCTATTTAAAAAAAAAAATCACCATCTTCTCTCAATGTACAATTACATAATATTTAGCAGTCAAAAATATGATGTAATTTAGGCAAAATAGAAAAGCCTGAGACTTTGGAATAACATGATACAAAAATGTGCGTGCAGTTTGATTATCTCTCTTTTTTATTTTTGGGCTCTAAGAAAATAGTCATAACAATTCTATTGAGTTATCTGTTTGGGCCTTCCTAGTTGAGAACTGCCCACACTGTCCACAAGAATGACTCCCAAGGGCCATGTTTTTGTTCCAAGAACAGCTTTCCTTGCTGTGTTAATTAATATGGGAATGGCCCTTCACCCGAAGTAGGAAAATCAAATTACTTTCCTGCTAATTTGGAATTTGAACTGAGAGATAGAGGGAGTTAAGCTGTTGGGCTTGTAGGAGACTTCTAGGAGCATGGAGAACATCTTCCTGCAGTTGCAATGGATCCCACTCACCCTGAGGTGTGAATACTTAATGCTTCCCTGGATTGTGTAGATACCACAGTGTCTTTCTGATAAAGTCACTGAGATATATGCCAGCTCAAATGGTTTCTAGAACTTGCCGTTCTTACTTAATACCATGACCAGGCCTACATGTATTTTGCGAGTAATCCAATTCTTGTTCCTCTGAGTTTCTTTTAAGCATTGTAATTCCAAGGCCACTTGTGTGAGTTTCTCTTCATTCTTTATGTTTCTGAATTATTTGACCCATTTTCTGTATTTTGCCTGATTGGACTCATAAAGATGGAGTAAAGCAGTTCCATGGGGTTACTGGGTATGATGTAGGAGTCTATAGCATCCTCAACTCATACTGTGCTTTGGGGTCATTCTTAACATATGCTGTTTGATGCAGTATTTATAAACCTATCTCTTGACCAGACAACAGTGTCAGTGTGGTCTTTCTGAAGTTGGGGGACCTTTGAGAACACCCTTTACTCTTAGCAACAGAAATAACCATCAAGGAAAGGTTAAAGCACTTCCCCAGAGCTTTACCAAAGTTCCAGTAAGACTCCAAACCATCAGAAACCTGATAGAGTTCCTATTTCATGCTTTGCTCTTAAGCTGGTATCAATGTAGTATAGTTTGTAGTTAAAGAAGAAAGTTATTTTTGTGAGATTCTCCTATAAAATCTTGAAACCAACTCTTCCCCCATGCAAAAGTAGTGTTTGGTAACATTTCCCTAAGCCAGAATCATAGCTGCAGAGATGATCCAAGGGATTCTATTGAGAGCAGCTGAGTTTTGATATGGAACAGAAACGTCATATTCATTAAAAACTACTATTGATGCCTATTTTAGTAGTTTACTGAATGCACTGAGGCTTTGAAACCTAAAAGTCACAGCAAAACCTGACAAAGATCTTTCAATTCTTTTAAAATGGTATGAATGTGGAAAGAAAGAGGTAAAATTATACCCATAATTGCGTATGTCGACCTTTCTATAACAATAATGGATGGGGACAGCCCTGGATTATTATGAAACCGACGTGGACGATAGTGAATTCAGTTCAGAAACTTCAGGTAAGCTTTTGACTCTAAAAGTGTATGTTACATAGTAAATCTTTTTTTCTAAGGGAAAAGATGTCATTGTCAATGTAAATTAAAACTGAATAAAAAAATCACAATACAGTTCATTCAAACAGCCATTAATTTGGGGATTAGTTACATGTTTGGGGCTACTTCTTACTCCTTTTTTTCCCTTCTGGTGAACCTCAGCAGCAACTGCAGGAATTGTGTACAGAGTCAAAGGAGCTTGAGTAAATTCCTCCATTATTCCATCCCAGCCTAATCTACTTTGGAGAACCAAAAGATGTAGATATTTAATAGAAATTAATCTCTTTCTGTTATTCAGTCTTACAATGCTTCATTCTAATACTGATTACACTGATGTTCTAAGATATGCTGGCAAAATGCTGCTGTAATACAATTTCTTTGCCTCTAGAAACGAAAGCTCTTGAGATTGCTCTGGCTTACATAGCTGCTCCAGGTGATTACATCTTTACACAGATGTTAATTACTCTCAGGAGAAAGCTGCCCAAATCGTCATGTGAGTAGAATAATCTTGCAGTGGATACCAAAGAGTGACCTAAGGCTATTATGGGTATTGTTTCTCACCTTTGTTGAGATCTGAACTCTACTTTTGATGAATTTAGGGCAGATGGCAAAAACTAGAAATGGTAGCCAGCTCATCACCGAAATGGGTTACTAAAAGTGGATAATAAACATTTGTTTCTTAGCCTACTCCAAAGTTTGGGCCCAGCTTCAATGAGTTCAAAGACGCAGCTATGCCTGGGATTTCTTAAAACTGTCAGTGGTTCTCAGACTTTACTGTGTATTACACTTGCTCCAGGAGAGATTCGAAAGATCCTGATGCCCCGCCCTCCATTTGGACCAATTTAATTAGAATCTCAGAAGCAGAACCCAGGGGTCAGTATATTTTAAACTCCACAGGTGATTCCAGCATGCAGCCAAGGTTGAGAATCACTGGCTTAGCTGCGCGGCCTCCTGTTACTCAGGCTACCATCTGGGGTTCCTCAGTGCAGCAGTCACAGAGGGGACTGTCAATAAGAAGACACAATGAGGATTCTAAGGAGAAAACAAAAGCCCTATTGCATTCTCTGTTGACAGGTGGAAGCAGTAGTTTCAAAAATAGTAACACAGTACAAAGGACTCCCTCCAGTCAAAACTAAACAAAACACACAAAAAGATGCAACATTTAACATAAATGTGAGAGAGACAGCAACAGATAGATCATCCAATGAATGTCTTAGAAAGGGGCAAACTACATGGGCATCCACTCATTAGCCTCTCCTCAAAAACAAAGGAACAGGAACATATGAACAACTATAATATTTTATTGATCCGAGCTGGAACAATTAAACATCAAAGACTTGCATTGGTGTTTTGCTAATGCTTCAAGACACAGGGAGACTTCAGGGGGCTGAATTCTTGGATTAGATCATTAATATTAAAGATTGGAGAACAATACCTGGGAAAGACTAAATTATGCCAGCAGGAGGAAGTACACATAGGGCCAATATAGGAAGCCATTTGATGACAATAATCCCAAACTGAGGCAATATTTAAGAAAACCTACACATTTTTGATGGGTTATCAAGTTTTGTGTTACTTTATGAGTGAAAAGAAGCATTTAGCTTTCTTTGTTTGCCACCAGCTTACTATCAGAAAAAAAAACAAACAAACAAACATTATACGGTTCTTAAGAGTCTGTTGGCTTTATCTCTGTCTTCACCGTATGCCTGGTGTTCTGAATCAAATAGAAATTTAGGAAAATGTTGACTAAATACAAGAATAAAAAAAAATCCTCTGACCATATCTAATCCTGGCGAACCTCAGAAAGTCTGGATATTTAAAAGGAATTGTATACTGGACACAGGATTTTGTCTTCTTCAAAACTATCAGATTGGAAAAAAGAACGTATCAGACTAAACTGTTTGAAATTGCCATTCTTATAGGTCAAAATGAGCCAAATAGCACTTTTATATGGTTCAAAAAATGTGCTTTTTTTTTCCTTTTGTTTGCTTCTTAAAAAATGAGTTTAACATAAATGAGCATGGTCTTTAGTTTGAAAGTTTTTCTATCCAGGAGATGAATGTTATTGATGTGCAACTGCTTCTAGAAAAACAAAAGTAGGGTCCCAGTGGAATTAGCTGAATTTCTGACTGGGCTTTCATATCAGTAAGCAATATGCAAATTAACATTACAGGACCTAATGTCAAAGGCTTAAAATATTCAAGGATGGCCGATTTGATGTATCAGCCTGATTTCACTAAGAACGTGGAAAATGATTACTCTGAAGGGAAAATACCAAACTAACAGAACATAAAAATACAAGCATTTTAACATTACTGTCCTTCCTTGCAAGATATACTCTGCCCAAATGATTATGCAGCTCAGTCAATATTTGAGCACAGCTGCTTGTTCTGATAAGGAATATATTTTTTCCATGATTATGTGTCCTTTCACAGATTGGGGTCCAGGATAATTTAGGCCCAACAGTTTCATATTCTGTTATGGGAAATAGAGAAATGTAATGCAGGCTCTAAGTCTTTAGATATCCAGCTATCAGAATAGATGAGTTGTGGGATGATGCATGAGAATTTTATTAGTGTAGAGCAGCCGTCTTGTTTCACACACACACACACACACACACACACACACACAATGTCAAAGAAGAAACATCACAGTATATAGAGGAAACAAAGAGAGAATTTTCTCTGCAGTAATCTTAGCATGGTGAATTTTGAGGAAAGGCACCTAAAAACATTTCTTATAAGAGGATGTACTAATTTATTTGCTTTCTTCCCACAAGTGTCCAAGTAGATGAACATGATGAGTTGCCATATATCCCTTGCACATAGACATCTACAGCTCAGCAACTTTACTTAATGCCACAACGTGACTACCAAGAAGACCCAAGGCAGTCACAGACATTGGAGATATCACTACATGGCTTGCTTCCAGGATTCCTGAAGAGCTGGTCTGTGCTATTTTGAATGATGATTCTTTTTGGCTTTCTTTTCACCTTGTACTGCATGACCCACCTCTCTAACCAGTATCTTTTAAAGATTTTTCAAATTTTGACACATGGTAAGAAATATATTTATAGCACTACTCAGTGCACACAGTGCAAATATGTAAGTAAAATGTCTCACAGTAGTATTAATTTTCATGGCATTTGATGTAACATATTTTCTGTTTTATTCTATTCCATGTCAAATAGTGGTTACAAACCATTAGTATGATTCCAAGACCCATTCATAGGTCACCACCTGTATTAAACAAGCATTGTTTTATTTCTTAATAGAACCTCATGCCATCGACAAACTAGAAGTCAAAGGAGTTTAGAAAACCTTATCTACCTTCACTTCCTGTCTGAGATAATGTTGGGAGGACTCTTAAAATTATTGCACATATAAAAAGAATTTAAAAGAAATAAATTGTTATATATGAAAGACAATATGCTAGAGAGGTCAATCACCTTGCCTAACCACACACAGGTGGTTGGTAGAGTTAAGATTCGAGTCTGGGGGTAACCGCTTCTAAAACTTAAATATTTCAACCCTCCAAAATGACTTCCAGGCATTATTTGCTGTTTGTGGCTCCATAGGTAAAGAAGGAGCTATCCCTTTCTTTTTTCTACAAATTAATCTTCCTCCCAGGGTGATACTGAGTTGGAGAAAAGGCTGATAGTATGAGAGGGACAATGCCCTTGGTGAGAAGCCTGTCCTTCAGCTTGCCCATGGCCTTCAGACTCCATGGAAGGGCCCAAAATAAATGTTCCAGGAAATAATGGCTCTTCATGTAATAACCCTCACTACAAACTAATCAGCTTTTATCCCCTCAAACAGTAATCCACATAGAACCAAATCAACTTGGCATAACACACTTACCCATCAAACAACTCAACATAATTTTATAAAATCTATAAATAAATTTAGTGCTTACATGCAACTATTAGTTTTATAAACAGCACCAAAAATGATGGGATTAAGAAAACTTGTTAACCTGGGAAAAAGTTCATAGAAAGGGCAAGGCTCAATGTCTGTGAGTTTTTCAAATCACATTTGGAAATAAAATTTATTTCTCTAGAATTTTCTTGGATAAAAATGTCTGATTTGTGATTTTAGATCAATGATGAAAAATCCTTTATATAGAATGATTCCAAATGACTGGTTCTTCCCTTCTTTTAGTTATAAATCTAAGTTTATTTTTACCTGTGAAATCCAAAGGAAACAGCATCAATTATCAATGGGTCCACAATTATTAAATGTCTACATTAATTGTCTTGTTTTTGGAATTGGCTGTAAGTCAAAGAGACATGATCTTCCACTAGAAATTCTCTAAGAAAGGAGAAAACACCAGGGTAATACAGAATATAAAGGATTTGGGTTAGATACAAGGAAGAATTTCTACAAGATGTTGTGAGACTCCCTTTTTGGAAGGCCTTTACAAATGGATGAACCTGCTCGGGCTGGCAAAAAATACATCACTTCTTAGGTTATCTTTTCATATTATGTTTTCTCTCAAACATTTCTTTAATTTTGATACTTAACTAAGATCTACTCAAATGGACCAACCATAGTTAAAATTTAAAAAGGGCAAAAAAATACAATCTCTCCTAGTTCTCACAACATTTCTACTCCTAAATCATTAGGCAAGAATAAAAGCCTTGTGGTTCTGAAGTAAAAAAAAAAAAAAAAAAAAAAGATGTTCAAAAGAAATCCAAAAAAATCAAATCCCGTTCATGAAATGATGATACCTTAAAAGTAAAACAAAGATTCACATAAGACTATTTTAGCTTGTTTTGTTTCAATAATTTATTCCTTCAAAGGAATCACTTGTGAAAGAAGTGGCTGTCCCTTGCCACTGGTGTTTGTCTTTGATAGCAGTGAGACGGAGTTGCAGCGTGCATACCATATTCCCCCAACACTGATAGAGAGGTTGGATGGATGCTTGCATAACTAGTACATCTGGCTGTTGCTTTGTATTTCCCTTCTTTATTACATTTTCAGAATCAAAAGTAGATAAGCTCTTACACCAGCCACTGTTATCAATATCAAGGAGACGCACACCAAAGATATGTGAACAAAATGAAATTTGACATGTCAATAGGAGACAGACTGCTGTAGGAAAGTACCAGATAATTAAATCTCAGAAAGAACCTGAATTTCGGACTTCTCACAATACAGTGCGATACAGCAGACACAGATAAGAGTTTGTACTTGAAAACACATGCAGTTATCAACTCGCATTGTTTTTTTTTCCTATAGTAGAACAAATAGAACAAAGTAATAGTATGGAAGGATGGAGTAGACCAGAGAGTCGTGATTTAGATGCCAATGGGCTAGCTGGGTTAGTTTTTTAAATTGTGGGGGAGGGGGAAAGTACAATAATAGGAATCGTGGCAAATAAATCTTATCACATTACTTATTATCTGTGTATCAGAGATGATGACTTCCTGAGGACAGAGGCCTCAGCCTTTTATTCGCTTCTGCCACAGCACTTGGCATTCGGGAGAGTCTCGGTAAAGAAATGAACAGTTGGTATCTACGAACCCCGCTCACGGAAGTGGCAGGTGGATGGCGACATTCACAGGTCACCTAACACATTCACATCCGTAAGCTTATGTTCAAACCCTATCCAGTGACCCCTCTACTAAATGTGTACAAACCCAACAGCTGATTTTCTGTAATTCAGGTTATTCTCCTGTGAATTTTCTTTTTAATCTTTATTTATTTATGATAGTCACACACAGAGAGAGAGAGAGAAGCAGAGACACAGGCAGAGGGAGAAGCAGGCTCCATGCACCGGGAGCCCGACATGGGATTCGATCCCGGGTCTCCAGGATCGTGTCCTGGGCCAAAGGCAGGCGCCAAACCACTGTGCCACCCAGGGATCCCCTCCTGTGAATTTTCTAAACTCTCCTTCTAATATTTCTGATTGGTGCCATTTCTGATTCTTCAACAGGTCTTTTCCCCATTCTTAATCTCCTCACCACCCCTCTTTGTTTTACTGATTTCATGAACTTTTCTAGCATAGTCCCTGAATCAAATATGTTTACATCTGCACTCTTGGTTTTTGTGTTTTTGTGTTTTTTTTTTTTTTCTCAGAGATCTTTCTCTCTCCAGGTCTCATTTATCCTAGACACTTCTTGTTCCCCTTTCTGTTTATTTTATTCAATATACTATGGGCAGTCTCCAACTAGGCTGCGAAACACTCAGATGCATTGATCACATTTTATTCATGAAAAATTCTAATGTCTACTTTGGTTCCTGTCACTCAGCAAATGCATTTCAGATAACTTAATCAAGCACCTTCCCTAGATGGGTCACTCAGTAGGCCAAATGAGATATATATCCTATGGTTGTGGGCTTTGAAAAAAGGGCAATGAATTTAGTAAATTTACTAGGCATGTTTTGTAGATAGGCAAACTAAGGAGCCAGTGGAGATAGTCTTTATGATATTTCTGTATTCCAATTTATAGCTTTTAGCCCACAAATATAGGTACATTTTTCACAAGAAAGGTCTTTATCTGTATCTTGGCTTATAAGCCAATGACTAATTTTAACATTGTAAAAACATAGTACAAGATTGCAGGCCATTGTTCTCACTCCATTTTTAAATTAAGAGAGGAAAACCTAGGTTAATAGCCGACAAGTATAAAAATGTATGTGCGGATAAAGTCATTATAATCATGGGAAGGAGTTTCATAATTAACTTGCCTGCATTTAGTGCCCATCCTTAGACCAGTTACTGTGGCCAGGAAAGCACAGTCAGGTACTTTAATTCATTTGGTATTTTGAAGTAAAAAATGTGAATTAAAAAGGAAAAAAAAAATCCTGAATGAACAGCAAAGGGAAAAAGCTGTGAGGTATTTCAAAGATGAGTAAATTATGGCTCATGAAGATAGAATGGCCATTAGATCGGCTGAATGTAAGTCCATAATAAATATACTTAAGATCAAAATAGTCTGGGCCCTGTTTCCCCTAAGCTCTCATAAAAACAGGAAGTAACTGGAAATTATACTGAGTGTGTGCATGTCTCTGCATGTGTCTGTTTAATTCTCATCTATGATAAGAGATAATCCTCGTAATTACCAGCTTAAGTTCTGGGTTTTGCTTTTCTTTCACTTCTAAGAGCAACTAACTGATAGGTGTTACATTAGGTGAGTGTATGATTTTGTTCTACCAGCGGCCATATAAAATGGACATTACAGAGAGAAGGTAAAAATATTTTGAGTGTACAGTGGATCTAATTTTGGTGTCATCATCCTGTCCTGATTTTAAATACCATTTCCAAGCCAGTGCCTCGTGTACTGGACATGGATGCTTACCTTCCCAATATATCCTTACTTTTTCATTAACGAAGGAACCTCAGCCAGAAGAAATGACTCATGCTTGTCTTATCAAGTTTAGATAATACCCTTCTCCCTTTGCAAGGAATGGTTTAGGGATGGGCATTCGATATTGCTCTGAGCAGGAAGACATTGGGGAAGTCTCTTCGTAATTTTCTAAAAAAGATTTTGCTCTCCAATTAGAAAAGAGAGAGCTGTATTTTTTTTTAAGCCCTTTTCTGCCACACTCTCTTCTTTCAGCGATCCTGCTCTCTCCCTTGCCATGAAAAGACCTGATACTAGGATGGCAGCACCAGTGTGGCCAACATGGGGCATATGCCAGGAGACTCTCATAGAAGCTGACCTGGCTTCTGATAGCAATTATCTGCAGCATCAACCCTGGTACTCCCTAAAGTTAGAATTAATAAATAGACATAATAAGGTGATATAATAAGTGTCACTGATAGTTAAGCAACTTTGAGTAAGGTGTTCCTTAATTTGCTACTGAGGAGTTTACTTCATGCAAACCTCATTCTTATGTCTTCATCCCAGTTCTTTCCCCTGGGGCCAGCCTCCCATATCTAACTGCCTATTTGATGTCTCCTGGAAGTCCAGTGAGAATCTCCAAACTGCTGTGCAAGAATAAAACATGTTTTCTCCTCCCTCACCTGTTCCTGTTTGGGTCCTTCCCATCACAGTAAATGGTTTCACCAAGTTGTTTAAGGCAAAAACGTAGGGGGAATTCTTGATTTATTTTTTTCTCTCTTGTTCCCCATAACTAATCCTTCAACATGTCCTAGAGGTTCTACTTTCAAAATATGTCTCAAGTCTCTTCTCACCATTATCCTTTCACGAGCCTCATTAAGGCTACTGAACTCTGGTAGTTTCTTTGCTCGTAATACTGCAATAACTTCTCCTGCTCTTTGCCTGTATTTTTGGCACCTAAATATACCTTTCTGCACAGAAATTGGAATGGTATGTTTATATTTTTTTTAAAGATAGTTTTCTTTTTAAAGATTTTATTTATTTATTCATGAGAGACACAGAGAGAGAAAGGCAGAGACACAGGGAAAGGGCGAAGCAGACTCCCTGCAGGGAGCCTGATGCAGGACTTGATCCCAGGACCCAGGATCACTCCCTGAGCTAAATGCAGACACTCAAACACTGAGCCACCCAGGCGTCCTATAATGAGCTTTTTAAAATCATCATTTTATGGCATTTCCCCATTGAATACTCTCTAGTGGCTTCCCATTAGATGAGGTGGAAGAGCCAAGCTCCGTCTCACTTTCCACAAGGCCACGCATGAGTCAGTGTCAACCCAGCTCCTCAACTTCATCTCCAAGCACATCCCTTCTCACGTCCTTCTCTAGTTACTGTGTCTTCTCCAACTATCTTCTCTTTTCCAGGAGATGTTGTCAAAATTCTCTCCTTCACATACTTTAGGGATTTGCATAAAGTCACCTTCTGAAAGAGGCCATGTCTGAACAACCTATGCAAATATCACCCCCATGTACATGCACATATCAATGACGTGTTTCAATTTTACAGGTTGTATGTTTATTATATACAAGCCTACATTTTATATGTAGATCTTGTTTATTGTCAGTTTCCCCAGTAGAATGTAAGTTCCACGAAGGCAGTTATTTGGCCTATTTTACTCCCTGCTGTATCCCCCAACCCCATGTACAATGCCTGATACATTGTACAGGTTCGAGAAGTATTTGTTGGATGACTGAATTAATAAGTGACTGAGGGCTAGTAGGAAGTGTGATCTCATGACTGTATAGAATAGTGCTCTGAACAGTAAATGCTGGTTGAATAAATTAACAGTTTCCTATAGGAGGTGGAGCATCCCTCCAAGCTCCATTACAGTTTTCACCTGGCGTGACTGCTTATAGTCTGGCTGGTGTCAAGGATTGTTGCATCTCTGTTCATGAGGACTATTGGTCTGTAGATTTCTTGTAATGCATGCATCTAGTTTTGGTGTTTGGATAATGCTGGTCTCATAGAATGAGTTAGAAGTATTCCCTCTGCTTCTATCTTCTGGAAGGGACAGTAGAGGACTAGTACAATTTCTTCCTTAAATGTTTGGTAAGATTCATCAGTGAATCCATCTGGACCCGGTATCAACTGGCTTCTTAGGGTCCATTGTATACATCCCTATGCAAACTGACTATCAAGCGGTAACTGGGTATGCAGAGTACTACAGGCTCCAGTAAAGTTCTATGTCCCAATTAAAAGCAGTAGCAGGGTTGGGTTATGTATAGTTCAGGTTCTAGCAAGGACCTTATATACTTATATGAGTATGTAACTAAATGATATAACAAGGAGTGAGTAAAACAATGAGCCCATACTCATCGATCCAGCCTGAAACTTAGTGTTTCCTGTGTGTTTTTTGTTTTTAATATCTGGAAAGAGTTTAATGCTTTCTTTACCCAACATGTGACCTCATGGGCCCACCAGCCTCAGCACCCTTCTTCTATACAATATATCTATCTTTTTGTCTAGAGGATAAAAGGACTATTTAAAATAAAAATATACTTGATGAGTTCAAAAAACTCATTGAAAGAAATGTCCCAGAAAGGCCACCTCCACATTTGCGCTGATGGTAATTAACACAGCGCCTTCGCGGGGTTTGTTGAAAATGCTTCCTTGTGCATAACTGGCTCTAAAAACAGTACCAAAATATTTTCAACAGTGGCAGCGTTTTTAAAATCTAAGATGACCGCAGTGAAAGACAACACTCATTTGGATATAAATTCTAGTACACGAGCTTTTTTAAAAGGAGGAGTTTTGCTATTTCATGGTCATGCTTCATAAAATTTCAGTGTTGCTCTATTCTGCATTGTGGCTATTTTTTAGCAAGAAACACGAGCATCATTGAGTCAGTTTTCCACCTACATTCAAGGCCTGACAATGCTGATGGCATTTTGGGAAAGAAGAAAGATAGGCATCTAATCCTTCATGTGTATATGGAAAGCCACTCATCACAGTCTAGAATCTTATTATATAGAGACAAACAAAGATGTATATATTCTGTTCCATGAACTAAATTTCAGCCTCCATATCAAATAAATATATGGCTTCTATTCCACAGGGTGAAAAAGGTAGTTTCAGAATATGAATGGAAAGGCTTAATGTACAAGAGTTCTTTTCCCATTAGGAACTTCCTCGTATATAAACAAGAGGTTTCGGTATAAGAAGCCAAATAACTTTTATTCCATCTTACAGATAAATAATAAATATATTTACCATTTACTTTCTGAACTGTAAATAATAGGAAGGCCAATTTTTGGTCTTAGTAATGTGTTAGCTAAAGCTTTGCAAACATTTTTGTAACCATTAAATTATATTTCGTTAAAGGAAGCAGAAAAACTACCAACTTTAAAAAAAAAATTTGGAAGGGAAACACAATGGATTTCTCTCAATTGTCCGGTGTTCTCAGGTATCAGAGATCTATAACCTAAATGGTATATTAGAGATATACAAAAAGGAACTGGAGTAAATGTTTGATAGCAATATAAATTCAACTTTATGATGAACACAAAGATTATTTTTTATAAGGTCAGGTACATGCACGTAAATCATCTTTCCTACTCACCAGAGACATTTCTTTTAGTGGAAAAATACAAACTGTTAGATGTTTGGTTTGAATGCTTTTATCTATACAGAAGAAACTGATGGGAAAACACTGCCTCTCCGGTCTATGGCATGACGGAATCAGAGAAGACCAGCTAAGAATTGAATACTAGGCTACATGAAAATCAGGCAAAATTGTATATAGCTTTTAAAGTTGCTTATAAATTTCCCTTCTTATCATTTTCTTTTAATTTCTCTACCTTCTCCAAAGTGCTTTTATAAGGAAAAATGCAAGGATGTTGGTAAATGAAAAGAGATTAATATCAACTTTCCTGACTACATACAATTTTAATTGGATGAATACTTTTTGAAATGATTTCCTTTGTTGATTTGGGTTAATTGCATGAGGAGAAATTTTGCATCTGAGATAAACTTGGAGCATGCTGACCATAAATCAGTCTAAAAAAGTTACTCAAGCAACTAAATTATAAAGCCAAGTATCTTTACATTTATACCCCAAAGTTAAACATAAGTAGATTAAAAATCTCCAAAGTTTTTAGAATTAAAAGTTCTAAATCAACATATAAAACTTATTATCATGTTTTCTGCCTGGAATGTGCCCATTAAAATGTAGGGGGTATGAGGAATGTGAGCAAGATCACCCTATCCCTGGAGGAGTGCTTTCTTGGATGCCAAGACAGAATGATCATTTCTCCTATGGAACATCAAAACAACCATTAAACCCAAAGGATTAATTTAGTCCGTCTCTGTACTCAGTTGCCATCTTGACAGGGAGCCATTCTGGAAAGATACTTTTTTCCTAGAAGTTTTTTGTTTTTCTTTTCTTTTCTTTTCTTTTTTTTTTTTTCAGATTTTCCTTTGCCCATTTGAAGCATAATAACAAAATCATAAAATAACTTATCACCTAGAAAACTCATGTTGTGCTCATATTTCAGAAAACCTTCAGATTTATTACAATAAGCTTTCCAAGTGCAGCTTCAATATTTATAAATATGTGAGAGTTAGGAAATATTAAAAAAATGCATCTTTCCATTGTCAGCTAGAATTGTATTAAAAGTTTTCAGAAAAGATAAAAATCATTTTTTAACAAATTCAGAAGTAGATTTCAACATTCTCTCCTGCAGAATGTTGCATCATCGCATCTACTACTCTTCTACAATTTAAATAAGTTTCTCTCCTTTTGGTCCTTAGTGTACAATGTTTCTTGTAATGGCATATATTTATGTTATGACCGTATTTGATGCTTCGTGTTTTCTCATTTCAACATCTTGAAATTTCCTTATTCTTTTTTTTTTACAGGATTATTCCACAAACTTTAATTTTGTTGCTCCTTCTACATTTTTATTCGTGATATTCTTCAGTTATGGACTTAAATTTGAATTTAGTTCTCCAGCATAGTGATCATGGCCAGAATTATTCCTGTTCTCTTTCTACATATATAGCCTAGAATAATAAGGCTCATTTTTAACAGCATTTTAATATTGCCAATCAGCAAGCTATTGTGAACCAAAAACTCCATCTAATTTTCTATATATTTGATAGCAAATTTTAATTCACTTTTATGGAGTTGTATTTCTTTCATGAATATGTTTATTGCTTTTTTATTAAATCCATTCTTTTATTATTTTCTAATTTATGATCATCTAAACAAATAAGTACATTAGCTTTGAGAATTAAATAGAACGGGAATAATATAATAGTTATATATCACTGTCTTGCTAGGAGGCTCTGAATTGTTAATTATCTTGACACATTCTGTCCAGGACATAAGAAAACATCACAGGTATATAAAGGACTATAATTGATTTGTAAATGCTCTATCCAATTTAAGAGGTAGAGAAGTTATTTACACACATTTGTCTTCATAACTGGGCCTTTTTTTAGGAACTCTTAAATTTTTTGTCCCAGGTAAAGGCACAGTCTTGCTAAGCTGCTCAGTCATTAGTCTATGCTCTCTGTCTTCTTCACAGAATTACTGGTTTCAATACAGAGAAGTTGTGAATGATCATAAGCTGTCTGGTAACAACTTACTCTGATGACTTCCAACAATCTTTTCTACAACTTCTAGCTCAGCTGTCCTATATTTCTTAAGTGTGCTGGACAAGGAGTCAGTAGAAAGTTTTAGCCACTGAATTATTTATAAAATTTTCACACTACTTCAGAATATTTGAGCAAAAGAGGTATTTGCACATGTATATGCACATATAAGAGTCTGGATGTGCCTTTTGCAATGCACAAGGCTACTCTAATGACAGTTATTTATTTAAGAATTCTTAATAAATATATTTATTTAAGAATTAAAAGGATGAACCTAGGAAAGCATACAGATTTCACACTTGACGTTGCTCCTAAGAAGAATGGCAGTGGTATGGCTTACAACCCAAAACAGGTAAATGGTCAAGGCAGTGCATAGTTTCCACATTTCAGGCCATTTAACTAGCTGTCCAAAGGTCTCTTCTCTGAGGCCATTAAAATGTTCATACATTTGATATGTAAAGATATGTTAGCAATGAATTTGGTCTTTTAACAATATTCCATGGATGATAATGTCTTTTGGTTTAGTGAGTCATAGAATAACCAACTTTTTAAGGCTAACACATTCACAACCAGGATTTCACAAATATGCACAAATATGCTCTCACTCTTGAAAAAATAGTTTACATAAACATGGAATTTGAGTTTTCTATTTTCCTTCAACACTTGAAATTATTATTTTTCATTGCTTTTTTATATACTATCTGCTCTAATTGATTTTTTAAGGTCTTTGCATTATCATTGGTGCTCTGTTGGCTTGTTAAAATATTTATGTATGAATTTGTTATTATTTATTTGGCTTGTGACTGAGAATGATCCTTTATGGTACTTATGTCTTTCTTCAAACACAGAAACCTCTCAGCTATTATCTTACAATTATCCACCTGCAATTCCTAGGAGGTATGTGGTGTACTTCTTCATATTATTCCTTCATATCTCTCAGCATTTCCATAGCTTAACACTCTTGTGTTCATTCTTGATAATTTCTTCAGGTTTAACTTGTAGCCACTAATATTCTCTTAGGCCATTTTTCTCTTCCTCCTTAAAGTTTTCATTATGTTTTTAAATTTGAAAACTATATTTTTCTTTTCTTTGAGTATTATTTCTTTTTCAAATTTGCTAATTTATTTTTATAAAGCCCTCCTGTTGGTTTCTATTTCTTCTCTTTTTTAAAAAAGATTTTATTTACTTATTCATGAGAGACAGAGAGAGAGAGAGAGGCAGAGACACAGGCAGAGGGAGAAGCGGGCTCCCTGGAGGGAGCCTAATGCGGGGCTCGATCCTGGAACCCCAGGATCATGCCCTGAGCCGAAGGCAGACGCTCAACCACTAAGCCACCCAGGTGTCCCTATTTCTTTCCTTTTATGTTTGCAATTATTTTTAAAAATTTTAGAATTCTAGTTTGTGGTGTCTGCTTATTATTCTTCATTATGTTGGACAATTCTCCTGTGAGGGCTTTATCCTTATTTAATTATAAATTCATTTTCAGAGGGTTTTTTTTTTTTTTTTTTTTTTTTAAATTAAAGGGTCCTGTGTTTCTGGCCCAGATATGTTTCCATACAAAATTGTAGGTTTCCATTAGTTTCTTTAAAATTTTGAAGGGGGCAGCCCGGGTGGCTCAGCAGTTTAGTGCTGCCTTCGGCCCAGGGCGTGATCCTGGGGACCCGGGATCAAGTCCCACGTTGGGCTCCCTGTGTGGAGCCTCCTTCTCCCTCTACCTGTGTCTCTGCCTCTCTCTCTTTCTCATGAGAGCATGAATGAATAAATAAAATCTTAAAAAAATAAATAAAATAAAATAATAAAATTTTGAAGGATTCATGTGCTGTGAATAATATAAATTTAAACCCCATAGTGGTATATACCACAGCTTGGTGTTTTTATTTGTCACAGGAGAGTTACTTTTTTCCCCATTTCATCTAGATTCCTAGGCAGACAAGCTCTAGTCACTTCCGTGGATCAGTGGGTACAATTTTCTTGCTGCTTCATCAAAGAGAAGACAGCTCTTCTTGGGTCTTGAGTGTATATGAGATTTTCAGTTCCAGATCCCTAATCATTAGAGACTTGATAAGGGACGCATCCCTGCCTGTTCAGTCATGACATCAGCTCTTAGTCTTTCTACTTTGTACTCTGCTTTTGAGTTGTCCCTTTTTTGACCCTGGAGGATTTTTACTTTTGTATTTGTGCACTGATCTATATATTTAGAAATATTTATAATAATGTTTCTGTGAAGATAGGCATATATGAATAAGAGTGGTGAGTGCTTCAGCTCAGTTCAGCAGAATTGCCGATACAAATTGTAATCAATAATTAATTTAGATGCATGTAGTAAAATTAGGCAATGCTTCAGGTAGTTAAGTGTGAGTTTTACAATGTGAGGGAATGGACAGCTTTCCAGAGCTCATTACTATAGCACCTGAAGTAATTTTCTACCCTTTAACATATCCCTCTGTTGTTTCATATTCTTACTGGGTTTTTTTAAAAAAAATATTCTCATAAAAAATAAAATAAATAAATATTATAAAATAAAATAAATAATAAAATATATTCTCCTATCTATTTTATACATTTCTTACTTTGGTTATGTTTCTCTGTAAGATTATATCAAGTTCTCTCCCATGTCCATGTGAACTAGGTGGTTAAATGTATGGTAAAATAAAGATTCTTTAATGCCTAACACTTGGAAAAAGTATATTCAAATAAAAAAATGAATCAACACTAAATAAACTGATGAAAGCATCAAAATTTTTGCTTTTATTAAATTATGATAAAAAGTATTTCACTCTCTATAAAATATTTTATTAGGCTGAAATAAGTATCAACATAAGCAAATATAAAAATCATTTTTATTATTAAAGTGGTTCTCTATATGTTGCATTTAAATGTTTTTAGTTTAAGTGATAATTAAGGGAAATTATTAACTTATATACAATTTCTACGACTTTTTCAGGATATTGATTTATCTCTTCTTATATTAAAAATATATATAAGTTGCCTAGTATATTCTTATCATCTATTTTCTGCTTTATATCCAGTATCTTTGGTTAAATCATTTTTTCTGTTACCACAATGAATCCTCTGGAGTCTATTGTTGTTCTATATTGACTAGATGCATACAATCTTTATAGAATTAAAAAGTGGCTAGTCTAACTTAATCCGTACCAAAGTCACTTTGCCTGATAGAACAATGGAGCAAAAGATTTATTCTGATGTGTTCCAGAATAGAACACTTAATCCTTAGAAAATATAATTAAGAAAAACCTCAGGATCAGAAAAGATAGTTTTTGTGAATGGGTTGTAGGGTATTTGATTTGATACTGGCCACAGTGTAGCCATCCTGGTGTTATTTGGGCCCAGCTATCTGGATTAGATTTTTCAGGCAATACAGCTTGTCTAATATGTAAATTTATACATTTCCTTGTCTGTTCCATTTAAGGAAATGTAAAGCCTTAAGAGAGTTGAAGTATGTGGATAGGATCAATTTTAATGCATGGTTGACAACAGTAAGAATCAATAAGATTAAAGAGTAGGATCACTGGAAAAAACTTGTATAAAAAAAGATGTAGAAAAAATATGATTTTAGATACTGGATAACCAACATTTTAGTGGATCTGTATATTTATGTATTTGTTCTTTGAGAAAGGTCTGCCTCTCCACTAACATGAAAATGCTGTGAGAACAGAAGCCTGGACATAGAGCTTAGAAAAATGACTGGCATATGAAGTACTTAACAAAATCATCATAGGATAAATAAATGAATGAACTCAGGCTTCAGGATGGACAATGTTTGTTGGGCCAAGGGAGAGTAGAAGACAAAGACATACTAATTGGAAACCTAAGTGTAGGGAACATGCCACAACATCAGCACATGTCCTTCATTGTAAAGTTATTGAAATAACATTATACATTAGCCTGGTGACAGTGATTTCCTAGGAAAGTAAAGTACGTTTGGCTCTGGATATATATGTATTTTAAAAATTACTTTAATAGTCCATGCAGGGATCCCTGGGTGGCGCAGCGGTTTGGTGCCTGCCTTTGGCCCGGGGCGCGATCCTGGAGACCCGGGATCGAATCCCATGTCAGGCTCCCGGTGCATCGAGCCTGCTTCTCCCTCTGCCTGTGTCTCTGCCTGTGTCTCTGCCTCTCTGTCTCTCTCTGTGTGACTATCATGAATAAATAAATAAAATCTTTAAAAAAAAAATAGTCCATGCAAAGAAAATATGAGAATTAGGAAAAAAGCATGCCTCAACAGTAACAACTGTGATCTTAGACTGAATGAAGTATCACACTGCATGAGAGACGGGAGAAACTTCTGGTATTGAACAGTTCATTCTGGAAAGGTGAAGGACTTGTGGTATAACACAAGCCTGTTGGACAGATCTATTTAATAAGTCCATAAATTTTATAAGACTTGGTTTACTTCTATGTAATTTTAGTATTGGTGACCTACTGTAACCCACTTCCTCGGAAAAAAAAGAGTAAAGATGCAAATAGTGAAATAAACTCCTGAAGACATAATCTTATGCTCCAATATCCTCTCTCCTGTATACAATGGGAATAACATGGAAGTCCATTCTTTAGGAATCCAAAACTTCAGTAACATGGGACTCCAAATAATGACTAGTAAGATAATTTAATCACCCCCAATTTACTTCATACAATTGTGTTTATGCCTACGAAAGTGTCTTGGAAATGACTTAGACCAAAGAAGCAATTTGATTGGTTAATGAAGAGTCCAAGAATGGTAATTGAATTTGATGGAATTCATTATTTAAGACATTCAAGCATATACTTTACAACCCCAATTATGTACTCTAACATATGTAATAGTCACAATGTGATATATGTACTTCGTTGCTGAATCAGGCAGACACAAAAGAAGAAGACATAGTATGGCACAAAGAAACATCATCAGCCTGAGACAAATCTTGCCTCCACTCTCACCCCCTTACCCAATACTCATGCTGAAATATCATCTGTACAGCAGGGCACAAAAGCACAGAGGCAGATGCCGTGGCATATTCTTTTAGAATGCAAGGCTGCCCAAGATCATCTACAGATAATGAACCATGACAACTTCAGATTTGATGAAGTACAAAATGAAAGTGAGAGAAAGCACAAATGTTATATAAGTGACCAGTGCCTCATCAAGTAAACTAGCACTTCAAGGGCATTAATACTAGTAATAATTTCAGAAGTTGCAAAAAAAATATTAATATTTCCTTTAATATCATGAAACACTTTTCGTTCAGTCTTCTAAACAAATGCTTCCCCCCCCCACATCACAAGAATATATATGGAGACAGAGGGATGCATCAACAAAACCTATCAAAGTTTCGTTTTTTTTTCCATATACCTTAATCTGGCAGTTGTAATGCAATTTCGAGGAATGAAGCAATAGGCAAACAGTCTTCCAATCTCAAGCCAGGCGTTTGTCACTCAAGCTCTTGCTGGTTCTCGTTTTCGTGTTTTCCCTTGAGAGAAAATAATAGAAATAATCCATGAAAATGCTGGCCTACAACTCTGCACTTGCATTTGCTACTGATTGGGTGTATGGACTTCTGCTTATGTAGCTCATTCATTATTCACACTCTGCTCTAGCTTCCTCAATTCCTGGTTGTGCTAGGTGCTCCAGGCTAAGAACCAATAAGTATGAATCATGCTGACATAAAGAAAAATCTAGGAGAATAAATGTTTCAAGAAAGCCCGTTTTTTGCATTTCTTCTGACACATTCTGTTCGGTGGCATTGGTCTATTGAGGAGAAATAGCTCGTGCTGCCACTGAGGAGCCCAGTGGAATTACCAACCGCAGGGAATTATCTCTAAGCAATTCACACTTTGTTTTGCTAACAAGACTCCTTGTTAGGATACTGGAGTGCTAGGCTTCCCTGGCAATGTTCCCCCACCTTTTAGAATTATTGAAAAGCTAACTGAATCTATTTTGATTTGTGAATCTCTTTGTAAGCAACAGCAGCTGCAGCAGTGCTAATAAAAAGGAAAAGCCTTGCTATTTACCTAGGAAGGACATTGAAATACTGCACATACAAAACATCGGGGATGTGGAGTAGCTTGATGAAACATTTTAACAGTTCCCTTCCTCCCTTACTTTGTTCTTTCCTCCCATCCTTTCTCCTTCTTTCCCTTCCACTCCTTTCCTTTTGCTTGTCTTCCTTTCGCTCTGTTTTAATGCACTTCTCTTGCGTTTATCTATTCTTTGATATAGAGCAACCCCTTACCTTATATTTTAGGCTATTAAGTAATGACTTTATTATTATTTTTCTAAGTCATGATTTTAGAATTTGAGATCTCAAAATATTAAGTAAAGTAGCACAATCCTTTCACGTATGTAGAGACACAGGTAGGGAGACTTTGCTATCGCTGAATCTTCTGGTCCCAATTAAGAATGGAGGCTTTGCAGATTCCAGTGGCTCTGATACCAATCAGACCATTCTACTCTCTTACAGCTTGGGTTTCAATTCTCTAGAGGAAGCTAACATGGCAACACCCTGTTATTTGAGGATTCAAGTTTTCCTACTACAAGATAAATGAATACACAATCCCCTGCAGCTTTCATTATATTCTGAATAGAATTTTATAGTTCCTCTGCAGTTGTTAAGGGGTCCTTATTTGCCAACTAATGGACCGAATTGTTCTGGCATAAATCCACATAGGAAAATCTTCTGAGGATTTATTGGGTTTGAGAAAACCTTAGTCCTTGGTTTAGAGGAATAGATGCTGCATAAGAGAGCCTGGTTTCCTGAGTGGCTTCCGAGCTCCATTTTTGCCTGGCTGAAATAGATAAGGGAGTGTCTCCTCCAGCCCAAGCTGTTTCCAATGTAGGGACTTATTTATTATCTGTGATTTACTCAATGAGTATTAATTGAATGTGTATCATGGACCTTATTTTTTTGGTCAGGTCTTAGGGATAAGAAGAGAAAAGACAGTTTGTTGCTGAAGGAGTTAGAGAGACAGATGTAGAAAAAAAAATCACTCTATAAATTGATAAGTGCCACAATGGAAATTTAGAACATATTAGGTGCTGAGAAAGGGTTCTTCGTCTTCTCAAGGAGATTTCTCATTTTTCATGTCAAAACAAGTAGGAAGTATTACCAACACTGTATGTTTCTACTGATATGTATGTGTGCCATTCAGAGTACTGGGCATGAGTTGATGAAACAGTGAAGTCCTGGAATTATTTTATGATTAACACAACCGTGGCTTTTCACAGTTGGATTATTTTCAACAATAATTCCAAGGAAAAAGTGGCTTTTTCCCACCTGAAAGCATTTAAAACCTTTCTCCCATAGCTACAGATCCCAGAAAGTATCTACTTCCTTACAGAGTATGGCCACCAGAGTCATTTTCTACATGTTGGAGAGAATACATGAGTTAGCAATATCCACCCACTCTGGAAGCCAAATAGCAAAGATTAAAAACCATCTGTCATTGAGACTGTGAGCCTGTGAGCAAGCAGTAGACTTCCAGCAGAGTTTGGGGCAGGAACAGTGTGTAACACAGATTTAAAAACACAAGGATTCAACTAGAATCGTTTGCTTAGTCACATGGTTTAAAAGATATTACCAGCTCTCACCAGAACCCACTTTGCCATGTGTTGCATAAACCCATGTGCTGTAAACCAGAGATATTTTTTATGGAAAATCATTCTTTCTCTCACAATATTTTAAATGCTTATTTTGTATCAGGCAGGCTGCAAGACACTGAAAGTACATTGGCAAGGCTCAGAAGCAGCTGCCTCCAGTGCCCCACCTCCCCTCATCCCATGGAGCTTGCAGGCTAATGAAAGAGATAGATGATAAATACACAAGATGCCTTATGTCATTACATAATAGAAATTGTAATAAGTTCCTAAAAGGACAGGTCAAAATGCTAGGAGAGTGAGAGCAGGGAGCCTCATCCAGAGTTGGCTCCCATGCAGAAATCACATTTAGGAATTAGCTGAATTTGGAGCTGGGGTGGGGTAAAGGGGGTAGATTAGATTCAAGGTAGAACAATATGTGGAATAAAGGAGGTTTATGTGTTTGAGAACCAACAACAACAAAAATCAATGTGTTTGTAATCTAGTGTGCATAGAGAAGCATAGAAGGTGTTAATTAGGGCTGGAGGCAGGCATGGGAACCATGAGGAACCACTGCAAGATCTAATCCCTTTAGTTACTTTTGAGTAGGGTGATTGGGGATAGGTATCATGATTAAAAGAAATCTACCTATCCTTAGAAATGAAACCTACCATTTTGATTTAGAAATTAGTTGATTTACTTTCCTTTAAATAATGCCATGTTTTCCTTCATAGTACTTATTACTATCCATATATGCTTGTTTGTTTCCTCCTCTTGCAACCACCACCTCAACAAAAATCTCTGGGAGCTACAGTTTTTATTTTTTTTCCAGTTTGGTTCACTAATAAGTATCCAGGGCCTGGAACATCTTTGGTGTGGAGTATAGTAGCCTAACAAATATATCTTGAATGTGCAAATGAATGGATAATTCCGAAAATTGCTTCCCAGATGCTAGCAATCATCTAGTGTTCTTATTTTCCCAAAGTTACTTTCATGTGAGGTCAATTTTGCAGTGAAGGGGAACATAGCAGAATAACAAAATATGCTCCTGGTGATTTGTCATTAAGAACAGTCTTTAGAGTTGTTGTAGCTTATGAGAAAAGTATAAATAAAACCAATTTGGGTTAAACAAATGTATGAAAAATAAAACCTCACATGAAAGTAACTGTGCCAAAGGTTATTTGCTTATGACGCCCTTAATTTTGACTTACGTATGTTCATTTTTATAGTGTGATTTTTAAAAGGCTGATTTGAATATTGCTTTATTATGGAAAATTAACTTATAGTAGTCAATGTAGGTTAAAAGATCCAGTGAACCTTGATAAAGACAATATAAAAGACTAGTTTATGATGCATTACTCAGGTTTTTGACCTTATGTATAAGCAGATCACAAATGGTATACCAGTAAATTACCCAGCACATAACAATTCAAAGAATAATTGCATTCAAAAATCCCTTGTGCCAAGATGCCCTATGGAATACTTGCATAGAAAAATCTTGTCTGCAATGAGCAAAGGCAAAAAGTAGGGGAGAAAGTGGGAGAGATAGGCTTTTACTTGTACCATTCAAGTGAAAAAGAATTCTTCTGTAGTTAAGATAATAATTTAGGAGAAAATGTTTGCAAATTTTGTTAGAATGCAAAAATACTTTACGGATTGTCTAGTCCCCAGTTTTTTACCTATTGGTGAGGACTACAGCTCCAAGAAGTCTACAAACTCTCTGAAATATAGAGTTAAAACAGCTTAAAATACTTAAATAAGTGTTTATTATTAGAATTGGGACATTTTTGGTAAAAATGTCAGAGAGAAATCCTTTTACCATATTAGTCAATGCAAGATGAAAGCCACAAGAAATTTTATATAATTTTTCTCTTGAATTAATCAGAAAAAGCACATTTCAAAAGCTTGGTTCTCTTATTTGATTTAATACACAAACAATGCATCTACTTTCATCTTTTTTTTTTTTTTCTGAAGTCTCAACATAGAATACACTGCAAATTTTGACAACTTGTTTTTGTTCAACTGATTGCCTTCAGTTTCTCAATTCCTTTGTTAGTGGGGACAAATGAAAATAAATTTACAAAAGAGAAATATATTCACGTTTGATTCTAAATTATTCAAAAAGTTTAAAATGCTTTATAAGATAAATTTAGTTAAGAAAGGAATCTAGTCGGGAAGACTGGGTGGCTCAGTGGTTGAGCATCTGCCTTCGGCCCAGGGCATGATCCCGGAGTCCAAGGATCTAGTCCTGCATGGGGCTCCTGCATGGACCCTGCTTCTCCTTCTGCCTGTGTCTCTGCCTCTCTCTGTGTCTCTCACGAATAAACATTTTTTTTTTAAAGAAAGGAATCTAGTCTAAAGATCTGCTAAAACTAGCCAAAGTGCCCATGATCCCACTGACCATTGTTAGTGGTCTATTAATTACCAGATATCTAACAAAAGCAACACCAGCAACAGTTGACCACTGTTGGAATATAGGTGAACTCTGATTGAAGTGCAGGTAAAAATTGAAAGAATAGATTTCTGGAAGGTATATGTGTAAAATGCATTACATATAAACGTATGTGTATGTGTATATATAAAAATGCAATATTAGGGCAGTCCAGGTGGCTCAGCAGTTTAGCATCGCCTTCAGCCCAGGGTGTGATCCTGGAGACCCGGGATCGAGTCCCATGTTGGGCTCCCTGCATGGAGCCTGCTTCTCCCTCTGCCTGTGTTGTGTTTCTGCCTCTCTCTCTCTCTCTCTCTCTCTCTCTCTCTGTGTGTCTCTCATGAATAAATAAATAAAATCTCTAAAAAAATAAATAAAATAAAAATGCAATATTAAATATAGTACATATATATTGTGTGTATATATATATACATATTGTGTGTATATATACACATATACACATATATACATATATATATATGTCGAGAGAGAGAGGATATATGTATTAGGGTGTGTGTATGCATATACAAAAAGCATTTTAGGAGACTAAAGCCAAAGTAATTAATTTTACAGCACTGAGTTAGTCACAGCCTCAGTTTTTTGCAATAATTCTTGGATTGAATAAACCAAGAGATTAAACATGTACTCTGCATAGCAATCAGTTGCTCAAGTTCCAGCAGACTCTCTGATATGTATGAGTGGAGTGGGGAAAGAGAACAAGCAATAATTTGTAGGCAAGATTAGAAATCTAGAGATACAAAATGTAGAACCGGAACATTGACATGTTCTTGGATTTTCTTTAGTTGCTTGTTTCAAAAGGTACTCTATTAAAAAATTTTTTTAAAGATTTTATTTATTCATGAGAGAAGAGAGAGAGAGAGAGAGAGGGAGAGAGAGAGGCAGAGACACAGACACAAGCAGAGGGAGAAGCAGGCTCCATGCAGGGAGCCCGACGTGGGACTCAATCCCAGGTCTCCAGGATCAGGCCCTGGGCCGAAGGCGGCACTAAACCGCTGACCCTCCCAGGCTGCCCAATAAATTTTTTGATTAAATACAATTTATTAACACTTATGCTATTTAACAAATTCAAACTTTTAAATAATTTGAGGTAACATTTACATTGTTATATATAACCATTACTATTTTACTATAAATTCAATTTAAGAAAAAATGAACAGAATCTTGTATAAAAATTTTTGAGTGATATTTACAGTAAAGGACTGTATGGATCTTTCAAAGACTTATTTTTGGTTGTCATTGGGACTGTTGTCAGCTTGAGTTCAAATCCAGGCTCTATGATTTCCTACCTATATTCCTTAATTTCCTCATAAAAAAAATAGGATATAATAATTCTCCAGTATTAACTGTTAAAAGGATTGGATAAATTAATTGAATTAAAATACTACCACATACTAAGTCTTATTGGGTCAGCTATTTTACCCTCATTATTGATAAAATTATTCTTCCTAATATAAAGTTAACACAGATTTAAATTTGAAAGCACTACAACCCAGAGGTTCCCATTCTTAAATGCTATACAGGAAATACTACAGGACATTGAAGAGTATGTATATCACTGTACGAATTGTTCATGTTTTTTTATGCACATACTATATATCCTTATGTTGCATTTAAGTATCTTGAGGGCAAAAATAAGATTAATTCATTTTCCCCTATCGCTTGTCCTCTGTCTCTTTTCACTTTATGTCAACACATTTATTGAGCACCTACCTTACGGTAGGTACTTCTGTAGGTCTGAAGTTGAAAGGGCAAGCAAGACAAAGTCTCCACGTTCATGTTGCTTAAGTTCTTAGAAAGCTCAGTTAAAACTGTTATTCTTTGCTAAATTCAGTTACCAGTGCCAATGTTGGAGGGCCAAATACAAAAATAAAGACATAAATATATACATGGTAAATATTTTAGAAAATGTATTTAAATACATTAAGAAATACAGTGAGAAATTGCAAAAGATATAACCTTTCATAACAAGGCAACAAAATCATGAAAAATTAACTACAATAATGAAGACCGGGTAAACTGATGATAGAATGGTTCTATATTATTATCTGATAGATTTTAGGTTTTTTTTTTAAATGTGAGAAAGCACTAAATAAATTAAGTTAGTGATATTTATAGTTAAGCCACAATAAAATTTTTTATAATTTAGAGAAGGGGGTATACTTTGAGAAGAAAAGATCTTAACAATAAATTATTTAAATTATGATAATTTTTAAAGTGTACTTTATGATAGAAGAGTTTATTTTGAATAAAATACTTAGGACATTCTACATTTTTATATCCTATTATCAGTGTCAGAAGAACCCAGATATGAGAAAACCCAGACATAACAAGTATAATGCAATAGAACAAGGAAGACTCTATTGAAATAGCCTGTTCATGTAATAGTAGCCACACACTTTTGATTCTAAACTTTATTGATTACCTATTTTTAAATGATATATCTTCCATTTATTATTTGTATATTTATTATTTAAAGTTTTGTTAAATCCCAATTAATGACTGAACCATTTGTTCATAATACGTATGGAATTTTAGATTACTTAAACTAAAAAAAATAGCTACTTTATTTTAATGATCTTTAAGATATATACATATAAATCAGTGAAATATATTTACTTTGAAAACTCTTAGAACTTTAGCAAATGCAAAGTAAGAAAATGTTAATAATTACCTAAATTTACTATATTGGAATATATCTATTTCAGTCTGAAGCTTTGTACTCAATAGTGTCTTGTACACAGATAGTATCTCTTGGTTGAGAATCTTGGATAATTAGTTTATCTAGTAATGTCTTTGCTCTACAAACCTCAGGTTTCAAGCATTTGGTTGAAGGCTTGTGGCTTGTTTATGAAGTCCTTACAATTCTATGAGGAAGATAATACTATTATTTCCATTTTATAGATTAGGAAACTCAGAAATGTAATGACTATATAACTTGATAAAGGTCACACTAGTGAGAGATTGAGCTGAGATTTGAACCTGGCTATCAGGATTTTAGGCTAATGCTCAGTGACATGACACTGTGTTGTATTTTTCAATGGATGGCCAAAATAATAGGAGTACCTAGCTAAATTGGCTATTTTTTTTTAATGATACTGCTGAAATAGTATAGGGTGGGCCTTGTATGCTGGCCTTGTATGCTTGTATTAAAACATGGGACATGTTTTAATTTAGGCAGATTTTTAAACTTTGTTTTCCAACTCAAAATGCCCCAAACTAAAACTAATTCACTCAGCCTCCTTTCCCCTCTTTCTCATTTGGTCATGTGTTCATTCATTTGTTGATTTACAATGGGCTAAACACACAAATAAAATGATGGTTACTTTCATCATCAACACCATTTGGAGTCATCTTGGCTCTCTTTCCTCTTTTTATAACCAGCCACAAGTCTATCAATTATTGATTTTTAATGTTTCCAGTAGCATCTTGTTTTTTTTTTTCTCTCCCTTTCCACCATTAATAGATTGAAACCACCAATTCAAGTCTTTATCACTGGATTCCTACAACCATCTCTGGAATAATCTTCTACCTTCAATCTCTCCTACATACCAACATCAAATTAATTTTCCCCAAATACTTGAATATATAACAAGTCCCATTATTAGCAGAGAAGGTACTAGTTTAAAGAACAAAAGACAATGAGTCTGGGGAAACTTAGATGTTTTCTCTCCAAAGACAATCTTGATCGCCTGCCAAAGCGTTTTTCATAAAGTACCCAGCAAAAACATAAAACTAAAAATGCAAAACTGATGCATTATGTTATTCCCCCATTTAAAGTTCTCAAGGCTCACTTTTGGTCTAAGGACATGTCTTAATTCCTTATGCTTACAAGGTACTTTATTTTCTGGATGCTGCCAACTTCTCCAACCTCGTTTCCCCATGCTTCTCTCAGTTTTTATGTCACAGTCAAATTGAATTTCTGGAATAAGTCAAGTTACTTCCTCTAATTTTCACTGGACAACTTCCTATTCCAATTCCTTACTATGTCCTAGGGGGCCTTTTCTAGCCTCATCCACCGTTCTCTGTCTTCCTCAGTCTGCTCTAGACACACCGGCCATTTCTCTCCCAATGAGCCCTGTTCTTTGCACCTGCTCTTCCCTCTACACCTCAAAAAGTTTCCCTGGATATTTGCTTGGCTTATTCCCTCAGTTTAGTCCAGTCTTTTATCAGATGTTGCCTACATAGGGACATCTTCCACTGTCATTGTATCTTTTCCCCATATGTTCTCTGTAACACTTATTACTACTTGACCTTATATAATTTTTTGTCTATTTGTTTATTTGGTTTCTCCCATGCTAAAATGCATTCAGGCAGAAAGTTTGGTCTTATTTGTGCCATGATACCATCACCTTTGACAGTTTCTGGCCCATTTGTGCACTCTATAAACATTTGTTAAGCGAATGGATGGATTCTTCATGTCTCAGTTTCAATATTATGTCTGCTAAAAATATTACTGAATCTTGGGGATCCCTCAGTGGCTCAGCAGTTAAGCGCCTGCCTTAGGCCCAGGGTGTGATCCTGGAGTCCCGGGATCGAGTCCCATGTTGGGCTCCCTGCATGGAGCCTGCTTTGCCTGTGTCTCTTCCTTTCTTTCTCTCTGTGTCTCTCATGAATAAATTAATAAAACATTAAAAAAATAAAAATATTACTGAATCTTACACTGCCACAGCCCTCCTAAAGTTAAGGGGTTCTGGATTAGACATCCTGCTTAATTGAGTTTACCTTGTACTAAACTTGCCACAGAGTAGACAAGTGAGACTCAGTAACCATTTATTGAAATAATGAATACAGTGAAGGTCCTTTTAGATCTATTTCCTTTCAGAATTCAGATCTGAATCCCTTTAAAATAAGAGATCCTTTCAAACTTCTTAAAAATATACATGAAACACTACGTGATTCACAGATTAGCTTTTCAATGAAATGAGAATACACATCTTCTCAAATTAATTTCCTTCTGTTTTCTTGGGTATCGTCCATAAAATGTTCCTTCTGTATATTTCAGAGATTTCAAAATTTCTTTTGGGGGGTTTATGGGGAGTATGGATCCTTATGAGAATCTTATGACTCTTTTAATAAAAATTCACACGCACTCAATATATTACTTATGCTTTTAAGAGATCAAAACCAAATTGAGCCCCAAACACACTCCTATTCTATGGACCTTGGGTTAAGAATTCTATTCGTTCTCTTTTCTTTTTCTGTTTTCTACCAGTTTACCGACTCGTTCAGTGTTCTTCATACTAAGCCAAAATGATTCCACATCAACTACCTGTTAGTCATAGGCTCAACTTTCTCCTCTTGGCTATAAAGTATTAGTAGTAAACTTTTCTATATATATATATATATATATATGTGTGTGTGTGTGTGTGTGTATACACAAATATGTATATATATACACACACATGTATATCTATAAACACACACACCCTCATATATATATATGTATATATATATATATATATATATGAGCTCATATATATATATATATGAGTTCAATTTGCCAACATACAGTATAACACCCAGGGCTCATCCCATCAAGCGCCCCCCTCAGTGCCCATCACCTAGTCCCCCCATCTCCCTGCCCTCCTCCCCTTTCACAACCCTTTGTTTGTTTCCCAGAGTTAGCAGTATCTCATATTTTGTAGTAACTTTTCTGCATTTACTTCCATATAGAAATTAAATCTTTTGCAATCTGGCTTCCCCATTCATTCAACTAAAGTCATTATGAACCTCATGACTGTCAAATCCAACACCTAGTTGTCCATTTTCAATTTCTCCACATCATTGGGATTATTGAGGACCATTGTATTGTATTGTAAAGCTTTGATTCTGTATTGATGCACACACTTTTTGTTTTTTTTTGGTATTTAATATTTTATTTCAGTCTGTTTCTGCTTGCTCTTCCTTTGCCATATCCACATCTAATTCCAAGGTTGTTTTTTTTCCCCAAGGTTTTCTTTAGCGATCTACTGTTTCAGTATTCTTGCGTGTACTCTGGTAGTTTCAAATATTACTACTTTGCAGACTATTGCTAACATTATATATTTAGCATTGACCTCTTTGCTATACTCTGGACCCAAATTTCATCCTGATGGCTATCTACTTATAAATGTCTTCCTGGCATATAAAATCCACAAGCTTCCAATGAAATGTTGAGTATTTCCCTCACAGCTTTTTCTTATTTTATGTTTCCTAGCTCAGTATTTGATAAGAAAATTTAAATTTATATTTGACTACACCTGATTTCTACTCCTACATCTGATTAAGTGCCACGTATTATTGATTGTTCCCCTGAAATGTCCCTGCTATGCTTTCCCTTGGATTCTACAGTCCACTAACTACTACAGGCCTTTATCATGTTATTGCTTATATGTACTTTAGCTTCATAACTGATGTCTTCCCTTTAATATCCTGCCACTTCAATGCAAGCTCCACATCACTCTGCCCTCTAGCCTTGCTCTCTCAACACTATCAGAGCATTCTGTATTGCTATTAAAAGATTCACTTTATTCTTCCAAATACTGCAGTTGATTGCATACACATCTGCTTTTACCATCAGATTATTAATTCCTCAAGGGCAGAAGTGGTATCTTAGCCCCTTTTACATCCTCCACAGTGTCACCTTGCCCATAGTGTGCACTTAATAAATGTTTGTTATATTGAGATAAGATATGTGAGAAAAAACAATTCAGAAAATATGTCATCATTGTACAAGGCTTTGCTGAAATGCTATTCTCTACTGTGACATGAGAAAATAACACTACATTATTGTCCCTAATAGTTGATGCTCAATATTGGGTAATATTTATTATCCTTGGTATTTAGTTTTAGAATAAATAATTGCTCAATAGTACACTGGAAAAATTAAAGAGAGTAGAAGCATACATTGACTTACTATTTATGTAATTCAGAAATCAATGATTATTTCACTTGAATTTATCTCAGTACCTATGTGTAAGACAATGCTTTTAAGAATAGTAACCTTTTTAATGTTTTATATGTGTAAAAGGAACACAGAAGGAATTGTCCTTTTTCCAAAATCACATCCAAAAGATACAAAAGGAGATTTAAATCACATGCTTGAATATTGATCATAACTCTGTTTTCTGTCCAATGCTCTGTAAATAGATAGGTGACTTACCTTGTCAATGTTTTTATTCTGACTTGTCTGAAACAAGTAATATGACGAATTTTTGACATATATGTTATGAAAAGCTAAAAATGAGGTGTAAGAAAAAACTAGCCTCTACAGATTTCTAAGCAAAATCAATCAGCAAGATGATATAATAGTTAAAGACTTTGGGTCCTTAGAATTAGACAGGCTTGGAATTGAATTGTGACTTTAACATGGACTAGCTCAGACATCTTGAGAAAAATTTTAAACTCTTGAGTTTTCTTATCTTTAAAATGGTAATAATGGTCCCAGTCTTATAGTTAAGAGAATAGAATAAGATAAAGTATGACAAGTAATTAAGATATGTAAATGTTTAATGCTCTGCAAATGCTGGTTCCTTTTCACTATCTTGTCTTTCAACAGAACAGAAAATAGACATAGTCAAAAAATATGACCTCTGAATTAATAAAGGGTTCATTGTATTCATTTTTTTCAAGAATATTTATTGATGATCTACTAGATTCCAGGCAACATGATGTCTTAAATAATAGACTATAATGTGGTTCTGGGGTCAAGAGAGCAATCCTGGCTCTAGTGTCAGCTCTAGGATTTACTAGCTATATGATCACTGGGTAGTGGCTGATGCTGTTTTCCATCTGTGATAATCATTTGAAAGATGTTAAATAGTATTAGGACTAGAGATAGATTTGAGAGGGAACCATGTACTTGATTTCAATTTAAATATCTTTTATTTGAAATACCAGCAGATTGACCAAGCATAAATATCTAGGAGGAGGCAGGAATAGAGGATTATAGATTATATGCTTCAGAAAAGCAGTGGTCATATCTTGTTTGTTCAGTAATATATTTCCCTGTGTTCAGAGTATCTGATCAATCAGTAATAACAACAGTGAAAACAAATCTAATAGAGCACTTACCATGTGCCAGGTTCTGTTCCAAGAATTTTACATATGTAATTCATTTAGTTTTTATAACCATACTATGGAGTAGGTGCCATATTTTTGGATGAGAAAATGAGGCACAAACATTAAATAACTTGTTCAAGGTCACACAACCACTAAATAAAGCTGACATTCTCATCCAGGTGTTTTAGCTTCAGAGCCCATACTCTTAACCACTGTCCCTAGTTTGCAAAACCGAGGAACAAGGAACAGATCTAGGAGCTAGGGGTAGAGATTTGAGATTGTTCATGTATAATGAAAAACCGAGTCAGAGGGAGTAGCTGAAATCTCCCAAGGACCTATAAAGTGTAAGAAGAGAAGATGGCTGAGTATCCTTAAGGAACACCAGCCTTTAATACAAGGTGAGCAGAGAACACCAACAGTTAATACAGTGGTTAAGAATCAGTCAAAGAAACAGAGAATTGTATTGGGGTACAAAGTAGGAAAAAACTTCCAAAAGTCGTGAGTGTGTCCTTAAGCTAAGTTAGAGATTCAAAGTATATCTCTTGGAAGAGTTATTTCAGAGACACAAGAGGGAGAACACACAATGGGCAATGGAATAAAAGGTACTGCTACGTAATAACACAGAAAAGGCAGAGCAATACTTTTAAGTGTGCGCCGTTACCTGTTATTCAGGGGACATTAGTAGTGTGGGACATTTGGGATGGTTACTGACTAGAATTTTCAAGAACTAAAAAATAAAATAAAATAAAATAAAAAATCTCTTACAGGCTTAAAAAAAATCCCACAATATTTAATTCCTATTTTCTAAGAACTCAGACAATATTCTTTTTTTTTTTCAAGATGGTGTGAAGCTAACAAAGAGATGGGAGATAAAAGTGAATAGTAAATTCTTGAAGAATTCAAAATTATGAATGATATTTTATTTTATTTATTTATTTTTAATTTATTTTTTATTGGTGTTCAATTTACTAACATACAGTGAACGATATTTTAAAGTGTAGAAACAACATGAGGAATAATTTCTCACTTCAGATTGGGTCTCATTTCCCTTTTATCTCGTACACGAGAAATAACTTTTCTCTATAGAATATAGAATTTCTTGGCATTACTGGTAATTAATAATAAAATCTTGTCATTGTCTATATCATTATGATAGAAATGAATAGAATTCTAAATTCTTCATTTGGTAACAACAACCCTATTACCTATAGAGTAGAGCTCAGAGGCTACATCTTTCTTTTTTCCACACTAAGAGCTAAAGAAATCTCATCAGCTTTGGGTCCCCAACATTATGTTTTTTCCAAAGGAATTCTTTTTCTCTTTCTCACAGCTCCTCACTGTAAACAACTTAAGTTGTCATGAGAAGGGACCGGGACAATTGCAGGAGGTTACTGTTGTAAAGCTTACACATACGTATGGCCATAGTTTCACCACATCTTTACAGCACAAGTTATGAAAGAGCTTTTATGCCATGTACAGCATGCTCACTGTTGTGGACATTCAATGTAGATTTTATAGGTCTAGTCATTCCATTTTTGGAGAACTAAGTTTTGGGCCTTATTTCAAAATCTCCCAAAATTCTATATGAACTCCCTCCCCCTTTATTATAAATTAACTCTAAATCTGAAAAAGAATACAGTAGTATATAAAGGACCTTCCCCCCCCCCCATTAACCTGGCAAAAAATCTTTTAAAAATTCAGATACATAAATTTGAATACAAAGAAGGGAATCTTAAAATTGAGTTTGACTTTAATATAATTCATCTAGAGGGAAAAACTACTAATGAAAAAATTTCAAATTATCCTCTATTACAGAGTTTCAGAGAAAATACACATTCAATTAAGGATTCGCTTTTTTTTCATTCATGCTACATATATTTATGGGCACTTACACTATGTGCTGAGATCGAAATTATAATTAAAAATTAGTGAGGCAAGGTTAGGAAGGGGGAGGGGAAGGCGTTCCAGGGAGATGGTTCAGCATGTACAAAGTTCTGAAGTGACTGAGCATATAACCAAGGCAGCTTTACCACACAGAGCAAAAAGGTCATGAGGAGCTATAAGTTTGGAATGGGGAATACAGATCCCAGGGCCTCTTGTTTGTCACAGCAATGATTTTGGACATTTTACTTATACTTTATAAAATCATCAAAAAGCTTTAAGTGGGGTAAGACTTTGACCAGTGTTGAATTTTCAAACCGCTTTGGCTGTAGCGTGGTGAATAGATTTCAGAAAAAAAATAATGGATAAGTTATACATTATTTATTTGCAATCCCAATTGACAAATTCATTGTTCTCATGAGCCAGTTTTTTTTAAGTTTTAAGAACTGCTGGTTTTTAGAATATCCTATACAGATTTAGAACTACAAATGTACATAGGCCAGCTTCTCTCTGCTTCCCCCACAAACACACATATATCCACTCACCACATTTTTCTAATCTCTTTGCAAAGCCGACATATTTACTTGATGTAGTAGTTAGGTCATAAACTTTGAGCTAGTTTTCTAGTAGTGACACTCAATTTTTATTGATCATTTATCCAGGATAGGTTTGCATGAAGAAAAGTAAAGGTGATTCACTTCCGGGTGATACTAATTATGATAAGTAAAAAAAAAAAAAATGCTATTGAGTGATCACTGTGTGCCAAGCAGTGTTATACTTTGCTCAGATATTAGGTTACTTAATATCTGTAACAATTCTCTAATTTCTATGGATGTACGATCTATTATATAACTAACCTCATTGAGATCATTCCCTAAATTATGTGACTCAAATTTCTGCACGGTTCATATCAACACAGTCCAAAAGTATGAAGTAAGCAAAATCAAACTAACGAGACTTAAAAATTCCCTGCATTGCAAAAAAAAAAAAAAAAAAAAAGAAAAGAAAAGAAAAGAAAAAGAAAAGAAAAACTCTATAAAAAAAAAAACACCACCACAATCTGATAATTTCATCTCAATACACTTCTAATGTCATAAAATTTCCTCTAACAAAACTATAGGAATGTAACATTATTGCATTTAGTCTCTGATGGTTCTGAGTAATATGAGTCAAATGTTTTACTCTGAAGTGGATAAAGTCTAGCACCAGGTAACATAGTAAATATCATGTCCACTTAACTATGTCAAATAGAAAAGGAAGGATGCATCCATTGCCTCACGATGATTATTCCAGTTCAATTATAAAGCTTACATCTTCTGGAAGGATGACTGTTTTATCTGGTGCTAAGTGTCCTTCCGCCAATTAAATAGTTTTCAACTTACTGTTTGTAATACCGAAGAAGTGCTCATTATTTAAGCAATGTAGCCTACTCATTTTTCTTTTATGACCGACTGCTTGTGATCCAGAGAAAGAGCAGACTACTTTGGGGGACACGGTTGCAAAGATAGTATCTCCATTTAGAAAAACAAGAAGTATATAATCAGCATCTATGAAGACACAAAGGCAGTCGACTGGGTCAACATGAACTTGTTTGCAGCTATCTTGACTCACTAGAAGTTAAGGGAGTGACAACTGTTAAAAGCTTGAAATAGCAAACTTGAGACAATAACAAATATTGAAATTCCACACAGTGGGTATTTCGAGTATAGACATGCAGAACTTTAAAGAGCTAGAATGAAAATATAAGTATCTCTGAAGAATGAAAAAAACTTTAGATAATAAATAGATGGCAAATTTATATGGGGCTACAAAAAGTAGGATTCCCAGTAGTTTTATATTGCTTCCAGCCTCCATTACTTGTGCCTTAGCCAGTATGTGGACACAAACACGGGCCACTGGGCTAATAGAAATTTTTGTAGATCAAGTATAAACTAATATATTTAGTTCTACAGGGAAAGCAGTGGCAGGTTCTTCTTTACAATTTATATCTAGACTACTTTTCCTCATTTGAAATTCTTCAGAAGCGCACCTCATTCCAATTCACATCTCACAGAAACCATCCCTCACCCTAGTGATCTAAATGAGAGTCACCCCTGTGTACTCCAGAGCATCCCATGACCCCCTCTTAATGATACTCATGCTACTGCTCTGCACTGGCATCTTTTACTTGCTGGTCTTTTCCAGTAGAGTCTGATATCCCAGAGGCAGGGAGCATGTTAATATATCTGTTCATTACACCTACCTTACTAAATGGTTTCATTAGTTGTTAAATGACCTTACTTCTTTTTAAAATGAAGAACTAAGTGACAAAAAATGATTCAGAAAGGTTTATTTATTTTCCAAATTATTCAACATATTTATTTATCCACTCAAGAAATGAGCGTTGACTTTGCAGGTCACCATATTGCCAGATTATTGTATATATTAAATTACAGCAGAAAATATTTTTTGAATTCCCTAAAATTTATGCCATTACTCTAAGTACTTATTAAGAGAAACTCTGGAAAGGCTAAAGATTAGAAATGAATCTAAAAGAATGGATTAAAACACAAAATAGAATAGTTAAGTTTTCCTAGTCTGCCTTCTTTTATTTTCTTTTATGACCAGCAAAACTCCCAACAAAGCACACAGGTAGTAAAGGTGCCGTATTTATTAAGTTTCTTTACTAACACATTGACTATTAGACTGTAAAATCAATGTAAGACTTTAGAAAGGAATGCAGTTCTTCGCAACTCTGGCTTTCTGTGGTTTCTCAAAAATCATAAATAATGTTTCCTTGTTATGAGGAAATGGAAGCATTTCCAACTGTTTTCTCACCTCTCCACTGACTTCCTCCTAAGCTTGTGTTGCTGCATTTGCAATTGTGTTTTTATTAGTTTGAAACAGGGTAGATTCCAGTGGCATTCTGTGATGGGCACACATTTTCTAAGGAAGCCCTCACATCTGTTGTTCTGTAATAAGAATAGAGCCTAGATATTTTATTATTTCTTTTTTAAGAGCCTCTTGTAAGAATTATCCATCAGAATTATTGCATCTATTAACTTCTCACATTTGTGTTCATGTCGAAAAATCTGTTTAGTGGACTACACCATCGTTTATGTTTTAAGGTGGCAACATCAGTTCATACACGACATATTTGTAATAATGGGCAGGGGCACAAGGATTAAAGGACATTTGAAACACAATAAAATCAGTATTTTTAGGTAAGGATGCTTTTTGATTATAAGTACTCTTAAATAAGATTGCTGCTTCAATACCTATATGTAAACATTTAAAAATCTTATTTGCAGTTATATAGCCTTTTATTATAAATGTGTAATATATTTATTTAATAAGAAAATCTTTCTTCCAGTTGATTTAATCCTTTTAGAATACTGCTTAAACTCCACAAAATGGAGCTGAGTACTAGAAAACAGAGCTTTTTATCAGTTTGTAGGAAAAAAGAATAATTAGCTGAAAAATTTGCTGAAAAAATGGAGACTAGTTTAAAATTAGCATATTTGAGAATAAATATTTACATATAAAACAATTTCACATATATTACTTACAATAGACTCTTGGGCCCTATAGTTTTTTTCTCAATTGATATTAAATGGATCTTGAATGTTTTCACACTTGCACAAATGATACAAAAGGAGATTATTGCATAGTGTACTTTCTTTTACTTAAATTATAGCTCCAAGTAATAAAACTCAGTCGCTAGAAAGAATAATACATGCTATTCTTATGAGCTTTGCTATGTGTCTGAACTTGCCTGGTAGGGACTAGGTAAGAATTATAACCTTGGAATATATAAAAGGAAGAACAAATGGCAAGTGATAGACAAACTTCCACCGTGTTTAGATTTGTGAAATAAATTAAAGAGAGAAATGTGAAGTATCTATTGATTCCTTGGTTTCTAAGTGACAGTTCCTGTGTGCAGTGATTTTGTTGTGGTTTGGAACTACCTGGGCCTCAGAAGCATAATCCATTTATTGAAGGGTACTTGGAGAAGGAAGATAAACCTTTATCTGTGACTGTAACTTTCTTCATAAGGAAAGATGAAAGGTACACTCAAAAGTGGCTTTTCTTTTCCTTGAACATTACAATTTGAACAGAATTAGAGGAGGCTGTGATCGCAAATGAAGCTATGTAAGGATTTAGGGGATAAGAGAGGAAATTGAGGGAAAAGAAATTTCTAAGTTGTTACTAATGATGTCTGAAAATCATCTAAATGCTACAATATAAAATCACAGGTTGAATAAATTAATTTTAAAGTCTTCAATGATTTGTTAACCAACTATGGTATAATTTTTAATATTTTGCAGGATTTCTATATTTATATATTTGGGGAGTTTTTTTTTTTTTAAATAACTTAAAAGGTTAAGATCTTTGGTGTTTGCAAGATTGTGTGTACATTAAAAACAAATTCATCTGAGTCAAAGAAAAAGTGTATTGTATTTGGGCCAATCCAGTGAATTTTGAATCCCAAGAGAAGCAAAGAACATAGGCTTTTTATTTAGAAAGTTAGGATCCAATTCTGGTTTTACCTAGTTATTGGACTATATGACCATGAGCAAAGTAGTTGATCATTTTTGGTCCATGTAGTTGCAGAATATAATAACATCACTCTCGTAGAGTTTTTGCCAGTTATAGTATTAAGCTCAATGCTTGAAATATAGTAAATGCTTCAGCAAGTGGTAATAAGAAAATAGGAAGATGTTCATTTAAACAGAAAAGAGAACCCCACAAATACTTGTTACTCTTCTCAATAACCAAGGTACACTGTCGTATTTTCCATTAAGTTGACAAGTCATAAATGAACTATATAGAATATCCACTAGTTTCCCTCAATCACTGGACACCTGGTACAATGAAGTATATACAAATTTCAACAGCAAATTATTTTTGTGGTATTATCTGTCTGGTGCTCTGATTAAATGACCAGAGGGTAGAGTGAGTCCACGTTCACTCCATTGGACATTTTCATCAAAATCACTGATCTGGATTTCCTACTTGATTTTTCTCATTTTAGTCAGGAAAGGCTTTGGGGTTTGGAGGGGTTTTCACAAGAATTTTTAAAAATTAGCTAAGTGGTCCAAAGAAAGGAGGCCTGTAAACATGTTTAAGCAAAAAAAAAAAAAAAAAAAAAATCATAAAAAAATAGAAGCAGGCCATACAAATGGAAGAAGGAACACAAGTATGTAGTATAAGATTTGATATGAAATTGTGGTTTTTTTAGATTTTATTTATTTATTCATGAGAGACAGAGAGAGAGAAGCAGAGACACAGGCAGAGGGAGGAGCAGGCTCCTCGCAGGGAGCCCGATGAAGGACTTGATCCCGGGGTCCGGAAATTGTTTTTAAATTCAGTCTTCATAAGTCCAGGATTCTTACATATGAATACCAACAAGTCATCAACAGCAGACTTTTGCTTATCAATGAACTATGAAATATGGTAGCATTTTAATAGATAATTCTGTATAATGTGAGGGTTTTTTTCTACTTGTTTTACTTACGCTTTTGGTTTTCTAATTCAATTATGAATGAAGTCATCAATCACTAAAAGCAGTGATTTTTTAGAAGGTAAAGACTTGAGCAGAAGCCAAAGCATTTGAAATCATATTTAGCATGTCAACAAATGTCGATAATGCATTCATCTATACAACAGCTGCCAATTTCCATAGATCTGAGCTCTGTCCAAGTGCTGATTGTCCTCTCTGACCATGTAACTCTTCAACCTCACCTCAACACCTTGGGTTCCCACAATGGTACCCTTCACTGCAAGAGTCTTATGATCAATTTTATTACTCCTTAAAATGAACTATTTGTGATAAAATAGAAATAAAATGGAATGACACATTTCGTTCATTACCATTCCCATTCAACCACCAGTTGTCAAGAGCCGGGCACTGTGCTTGTTATGGCAGGTGCAACTATGGAGAGAGAGATGTGCTGCTGCTGGTCTACAGGCAGGTGACATTCAATAGAGCAAAGACAGAGTTTGATTAAGGAAACATAAAAAAGATTACATAGTACAAAACAGATTTACAATTAGCACTAGAGAATGACTTCTGATGTTGGTCACCAAGCTTATTTAACCAGTGATTAGTATTTAACAACAACAACAACAAAATTATTCAGGAAGTTGATGAGCTTTACTCTAATGGCCTTCATGATCTTGGACAACAAAAAATCTTTTAAGGTGTCTGTCATTAAAACACAAATCCAAAAAATCCTCCAATTTTCTTAGTCAGTAAACTGTGATGCTAAAATAATGTCCCACCTCCATTTTCTAGAATTATTCTTTTCCTCCATAAAATTCAAAGGGGAACTCCCCATATAGGCAAACTTTAAGATGATAATCTGTATTTTCCTAGAGTTCCAAAATTATTCTTTGCTAATCAATCTATAGACTGTATTAGGAGATTAGATCTCAATAAACATCATAATCTTACAACAAACTGCTGTTAAAATATAGAACCTATTTACAAATGTCCTCACCAGTCATTAATTTTAATAATAAACACTTTTTTCTTTTAATGAGTATTTTATTTATTTATTTATTTTTTAAGATTTTATTTATTTATTCATGAGAGACACACAGAGAGAGAGGCAGAGACACAGACAGAGGGAGAAGCAGGCTCCATGCAGGAAGCCTGATGTGGGACTCGATCCGGGGACTCCAGAATCACACCCTGGGCCGAAGGCAGGCTCCAAACCGCTGAGCCACCCAGGGATCCCTTAATGAGTATTTTAAATTTAAGATGATTGCCACCATTGTTTCAGGTATTTAAATACATCAACATGAAAGCCTCCTTTTTAGCAAAAGGAGAAGGACATTAGCTCATCTAATCCTCAAGGCATTTTGATGAGGTAGAGGCTATTATTATCCCAGTTTTACAGATAAGAAAACTGAGGCTCAGAGAAATTAAATGAATTGCCCATCGTGGAAATTACAGGTGGCGGAGCCAGGATTCAAACTCAGTGTGCCTTCAGTTCCTTTGACTCTATACTTTATATTAATGTATTATGTTGAATTGTTTGAAATACTTCTCAGAATGTTATTTTACTGTGTGAAAGGCTTATTAAATACACGTACACACTACTAGTCCCTTCATCAATGTTAGTACTCCTTTGTTACTAAGGTATCCCCTCCCAAATCACTACACAGTATGTTTTCACTCAGAAAAATAAGACCTAAACTCAATATAGAGTAAAGCAACTTCATTTCTTCATAATTTTCCCTATTATAGAAAATTATATCTATAATCTTTCTATCCTTACCTACACATCCTGGCCTCTTATGCCACCTCAATCTACACTTACCAACACATTTTCCACCAAAGAAAAATATTAATCTTAAACTATGGATTTGACCTTGAAATTCTGAAAGGCAAGAAAATGCAATTGATCTATCTTCCAGATGACCACAGAGCAAAGAAACGCTGTATTTGAGTATTTCTCTCTCACACATATAAACATGTACTCCCTACCTATCTACCCCATTGATCCATCGATCCATCCATCCATCCATCCCATCCCATCCTTCCTATCTTATACACATGTAATATCTTGGCAGAAAATAAGATGCATAGTCCACAAAACCGTAAGATAAAGGACAAGGAAAATGTGTTTTCTTCCTATTTTCCTGGTCATTATTAAGCTGCAGTTCAATGATACCAACTAAATCCTTCCATGACAGATAAGCATTTATTGCTCCTTGAGGTCCAACCATTATTATCCCACTCAAGATATACTGACAAAACCTGAATGGTTTGAAAATTAATCAAGTAACATTTTTTCTCCTCTCTGGATTCTGATCCTGCTGATCATCTAGGCAGCACCTCACCATAACATATTGTATAGCAGCTGGCTGAAACGAAATGGGACTTCTGAAATACTCTTAAACCTTTGGAAAATCATGTTTTTCTCTCTTAAGGTATTTCAAAATATCTTAGAAACTCTGTTTAACTGTCACTTTAAATTGAAAAAGCATTCGATGATATCAAGAAATACTGCTTTTGTAGGAGAAAGGATAAAAAAACTAGAAATGGGAAATTATAAAATTGAAAAGAAAATCTCAAAGGCATATGAACTCAGCACATGCATTCACAGTTTTCCCATCTTCAAGGTTCAGATAAAGATTTTAATTAGCTCCCTTGAAAACTGTTGTTAGCACTAAAATAAAAATTCCATCATCACTTCCTTT